>NC_140171.1:144545576-144899873 GCF_963971535.1 Notolepis coatsorum | reverse complement strand
AACAAAAATTTAAAAAATTGGCGGCTACGTGGCGTAGGGGGCAAGGCGCTCGCCACAAATACTGGAGACGCTGGGCTCGCCTGTTCGAGCCCAGCGCTCCACATTGCTTTCAGTTTAGCTGGTCGTTCATACTAATACACATTGGCCGTATTAGGGGGTGGGAAACTGATGGGTGGGGATTGGGCGTTGTGGACAGCGACTCCTACAGGTCGGTTGGTGTGCCTGCGCAGTAGAATCAGGAAGTGTCGGGGGCAGCGTGAGCCTCCCACGCGTTACTCCTCGCCACTGAGAGATCGAGCTGCGCAGGTGAAAAGATGCGACTGCTGTTACCTCAAGTACCGGAGGGGACTTGTGCTATGTATGACTTAGTCCACATTGCAGCCGGCATGTGGGAGGCAAGAAACAGCGTTCGTGACAGGGGAGGGTTGAATTGGATGATACGAAATTGGGATGGGAGAAAATGTAGAAAATGGGAGAAAAAGTGGATACAAAATTTTAAAAATTTAAAAATTTAGGCTCCAAAACAGTATTCTAAAAGAAAATAGCAAAAGAAAACAGTATTATTCACCCCTGTAGTTTTCAAAAATAGCTTTACAAAAATTTCTTAAAAACCAAAAGCGAATTACTCATTCTTAACTGTATATCAGCATTGTTCCACAAAGCGCTTCACAGAAACCATCAAGCATTCACACTCACACAGTCATACACTACTGGTGGTTGTGAGCAGCATCAGAAAACACAGCTGCCCTGTGGCAGACTGACGGAATCATGTCTGCTAATCAGCGCCAACCACCATCAACAACCTTCATAAATACATTCAACATTAATGGAATAGGCTAACTACCAACTTAGTTGTAGCAGTTAGCTGTTATATGCAATCACATATGTTTAACTACGGGGTAGTAGTTGACCTAGTTGTTAGCTTAAGCTAGTTAGCTGTGGTTATTTACAAACATGTAGATGAGACTAATCATATACAGATCGAGAACATGGCTAACAGTTGGGAATTCTAAGGTACATCTTATTTAAGCATGTAAAATGGCAACTAATCAATTCAATCAATTAGATTACCAATATTATATCAACATGAAAATTTGGAAGGGAACATAATAGTATTTTATTTTAGTATTTACTATTATAATATTAGTAGCCGATTAATTTGCAGCCCGTCCTAGGTTCTGATTGGCTCTCTAGGTTAGCACTTTAGCTTCTGATGCTGTGGTGGGCACTAGTCCTAACATTGCTAACTAAACTTTTAGTCAGAGAAAAAACGTCACGAGTCACAACTATTTACGTCCACGTGCTGTAAGGAATCAGGAATACGGAAAGCACATTGTCTTGTAATAGAATGACTGAAATCACTGCAAGAGCTAGTATAGGCTAGCTAGCCCTCATGAACCGGCAGACACCAACAGTAGAATATGCACTAGGCTACTGCATGCACCTGTCATGTTACTGTTGGTTCCTTCCACTTGAACTTCATCATCATTAGCAGCAGCAGCGGGTAAACATGTCTGTAATTTTAGAACATTGTTCTGCGTCTTTTACTAGCAATTTTAGTTTTTTAATTCTAGCTTTTTCAGCTCCACCCTTTCTTTTTTTGCATTCTCCATTTCTGCGCTTCTAGGCCTACTCGCGGTTGGGAGGAAACGTGAATCTCATTCACTGATGTCTCATGTCTCATTCAAGACTGGCTAACAAAAGCATGTCTTTCACTTAACACCAAGAAAACAGTGTGTATGATGTTCACAAAGTCACCAGTAGAGGTCACTCACTCTAATGTGTTTCTGGGAGAGGCGGAGCTGGACATTGTACATTAATTCAAGTATCTTGGGGTCACATTGGACTCTACATTGACCTTCAAAAAGTCATGTGAAGAAAGTGACAAACAGTCAAGTTTAACATCAAAAACTTCAGGCAGATCAGGCCCTGCCTGCCAGTTAATGCTGCAAGGATGTTTCTGCATTCAATGATTTTATCACACATCGAGTAGGCCTACTGTTTTATCAACTGGTCTCTTTTATATGTCACTACTCTTACACCAATATAATTACTCTACAAAAAAGCCATAAAAGTATTTGATAGGAAACCAATTTCATTTCATCACTGTAATGTTTTAGAAAAACATAACATGCTAAGTTTCGAGAATTTCCAAGTTTTCAAATATACTTGCTTCATGTACAAGGTTCTGCATGGACTTGCCCCTCCCCCATTGAATGAGTTCATCCAACAGAAAGCAGACACTGGCATTACCACCAGGGCCATCAGTAGAGGGGACTGTAAGGTGCCTTTTCGGTATACTACCATTGCAAAAACTGTGTTCTCTGTTAAAAGTGGTAACTACTGGAATAGCCTGCCAGTTGTGATTAGAGAGTGCCCTACATACTCCATGTTCAAGACCCATCTTAAACTGCATCTTAAGGCAAACCAGAACTGTGATCATTTTTAATCTGATTTAGTTTATGCAACTTGTTTATTGTTTTATTGCCGGCCCACACACTGGCCCACACACCGGCCCACATAATGGCCCACACACCGGCCCACATATGGCCCACACACTGGCCCACACACTACACCGGCCCACACACTACACCGGCCCACACACCGGCCCACATTAGTGGCCCACACACTGGCCCACACACTGGCCCACACACCGGCCCACACACTGGCCCACATACTGGCCCACACACCGGCCCACACACCGGCCCACATACTGGCCCACACACTGGCCCACACACTGGCCCTCATTAGTGGCCCACACACCGACTCACACACTGGCCCACACACCGGCCCACAGACTGGCCCACATACTGGCCCACACACCGGCCCACACACCGGCCCACATACTGGCCCACACACTGGCCCACACACTGGCCCACATTAGTGGCCCACACACCGACTCACACACTGGCCCACACACTGGCCCACATTAGTGGCCCACACACCGACTCACACACTGGCCCACACACTGGCCCACACACTGGCCCACACATCGGCCCACATTAGTGGCCCACACACTGGCCCACACACTGACCCAAAAAAAAAACTAAAAAAAAAAAAAAAAAAAAAAGTATAATTTTTTTTTTTTTTTTTTTTTTGGACTAGCCCACTTTGGTCCCGGCCCATCGGGATTCGTCCCGAACGTCCCGATGGCCAGTCCGCCACTGGACAGTACTGCTACATCTATACATTTCACATCTATCTATCTATACACTTCACAACATACTTCGGTTTTTTTCTTTCACTGCCCAACCCAGTCCAACCCAGCATCTTTCACTGCCCAGTTCAGCCCAACCCAGTCCAGAATAGATCCCTCTTTTTAATATGTGTTATGCTAATATTGTGAAGAGTAGAGACTGTTATTAATGTAATTAATTTTTTGCCACCGATCACCGATCGTCGTGAGCCATATCGGCCGATACCGATCCGATACCGATCGTTTTTGATTAAAAAGAAATTAAAAATAATTTTATATAAAAAGTTTTTTTTTTATTTTATTTTTTTTATAAAATATATATATTATATAATTAGACTTGTACTTGTATTATCTGCGAGACATCGCCACCACGCAACAAGTCAAAATGCTCGCTATCTGCAAACAGCTCCACTGTCTGTGTGTACTCTAGTAGCCTCCAGCTCCAAAAAGGATTCTCCGGCGCTGCAGCGGGACCCTATTGGTAACGTTATGCTTTGGTCATTTCACATTCAGCAAGCCCTCAGCTCGAATACGCATTAAATCAATGTTATAAGACATTGATATCAAGAGCTATCTGTAGCTACTGCTAGCCGGCTAGATGACGTTAAGACAGAACTTTAGTTCAATGGGACATTTCGTTTTGAACAGTAAACTAACGTCAGCTAACGCAAGCTACCGGAGGTATGAACATGGACTACTAGATTTTCTGGATCATTTGTTGATATCAGGAGCTATCGGTAGCTAGCCGGCTAAATACCGTTAGACAATGCCTACTAAACGTGAATAGTTGACTGGGTAATTTTGTTTAAACAGTAACGATAGCTAGGTAGCTAACGTTAGCGCAGGTCGAATGCACTACAGACTCGAGCAGAGGAGCCGCACCTCTTTGTTTACAAACTCTACACGGGGGCGGGCGGGGCTAGGGAGGAGGAGCAGTTTGCAGGTCCTGTGCGTCTGAGACAAGCGAGTGAGATATCCACTTGATCAGTTTCCGCGATCGGCGAATATGACTCATTATCGGAATTCTCCGATCGCATATTTATACGGATTATCGGCCGATAACGATCGGTGGCCGATCGATCGGGGCATCCCTAATATATACAGTTAAAAAAAATATTATAATACAATAAATATCGGTTATCGGTATCGGCTTGAGGAGCATAAAGTTATCGGTGTCAAAAAATCAATATCGTGCAGCCCTACTAATTACAGGTATTGGAATAAACAATGCAACTTCCTTATACAATTTTTTTTTGTTATGAATAATTAATATCGATATTGCTGGAAATGAGTATTGAAAACGTTTTAAATATTCAGGATCGATATGTATCGAAAAATCGATATTTTTGACAACGCTAGTTTACATCAGGGTCCCCCATTTCCAATTCATCATAACATATATGATAGGGATGCCCCGATCACGTTTTTTGCCACCGATACCGATCACCGATCGTCGTGAGCCATATCGGCCGATACCGATCATTTTTGAGTAAAAAGAATTTAAAATGATTTTATATACATTTTTAATTTTTTTATAAAATATATCTATTATATAATTAGACTTGTACTTGTATTATCTGCGAGACATCGCCACCACGCAACAAGCTCCACTGTCTGTGTGTACTCGAGTAGCCTCCAGCTACGGCCAGGATTCTCCGGAGCTGCAGCTGGACCCTATACTCAAGTAGCCTGCAGCTACGGCCAGGATTCTACGGAGCTGCAGCTGGACCCTATTGATCACATTCAACAACATTCCCTCAGCTCGAATACGCATCGAATGAGTGTTATAAAACATTGATATCAGGAGCTATCTGTGGCTACTGCTGGCCGGCTATATAATGTTGATACAGCGCCTCAGTGAACTATTTAGTTCAGTGGGACATTTCGTTTTGAACAGTGAGCTGGTGTCAGCTAACGTGAGCTAGCGGAGGTATCATACACGTCTCTACTAGACTTGCTGGAGTGTTTGTTGATGTCAGGAGCTATCAGTAGCTGGCCGGCTAGATACCGTTCGGTTAGACAATGCCTCATCATGTATTGGACTGGAAGTGAATGGTTGACTGGGTCATTTTGTAACGGTAGCCAACGTTAGCTCAGGGAGGTCCAGTCCCACTAGACTAGACCCGTGTTTACATGCGTGCGGGAGGGGCTGGAGGGAGGAGCAGACGCCGCACCACTGTGTGCAGCTCCCGGTGTCTGAGACAGAACTCAGCGAGTGAGATCGGTTTTGACGATCGGCGAAAATAAAGCATTATCACCGATCACCGACCGCATATTTATACTGATTATCGGCCGATAACGATCGGTGGCCGATGGATCGGGGCATCCCTAATATATGACATAGATAGACAGTACTACTACATCTATACATTTATGACATACCAGATTTACAAATACAGTACCGTTTGTGATACAAAAAGGGTTTAAAAAGAGAGTATATACATTTATGAAATGTCCCAGTAAACTAAATAGTTTAGGGGTGCTCGATATTGGCTTTTTTACCGATACAGATATACCGATATTGTCCAACTCTTAATTTCCGATACTGATATCAACAGATACCGATATATGCAGGGTTTCCCCCCCAAAAAACGGAATAATTTCAGGTAATTAACTAGAGCTGCCGCGGTATTGATGTTTTCCTTACCGCACAAATTTGCGAAATATTTCCTACCGCCACGGTTATTACCGCACACCAAAAAAAAAGTTTGAATGCATTTGTACTCTTTATAGCATATAGCCTGCCTCTAGTCTAAATGTCTATCTTTAGAGGATGACTTTGCAGCATGAATATTGTTTGGGATTCGGCAAGCACGCATTCGTTATTGAAAGTGAAACACGGATTCGAAGTCTCCCCTCTGGTCGTGCGCCGTTCACTCAGTGTCGCGGGCAGGGGTGGTAGGCTGGTAGCGCCCGGCGGTTACCCCCGCGACCCTTTCTTCTTCTTATTATTATAAAGTTACTACTTATGATTAACAAGGGCATTCGTTTTGTGGCATTAACGTTATATAGTTACACGTTCAATAACATCAGCGTATTTACCGGACCATAGCAATGCAAGCATTACTCAATTCATATCTCAGTTCCTTTCTTTGCTCAGAGCGTGCCGAGTTGTACCCATTCTGCGGTCTGTTAATAAAGTTTTCAATCAGACAAGTGTATAGAACGAAGGGCTTTTATTATAACATTCGTTGCAGTAAAATCATTATGCCTCGTTTAGTACTCCTGAGGAGCGATGATAATCCACTCCGGCGGGGAGCTAACGTTAGCCGTGTTGTGAGCTCTGATCAATGGCTGACATTCAGGACGTAAAAAACTAATACGCGCTTGCCGATTGGTGGTAACACACTGCAGGATGCTCCAACGTGTAGTGACGCGTCTCTCTTCTGACCAATCAGTGGTCTGCAGTGTTTCACATGACTTTTCTGGTACCCAATAGGGTCGCTTGGAACCTCGACAGAGGAGTAGGGTATATCTGCAGAGCCGCAAGCCCAACGAGAGCAGGGTACTTTATTATTATTATAAAAAAACAGCTGTGATGCCAGCGTTTCCGTTAGCCGGTAATTACCGGTATTTGACCGGCAAAATCTGTTTAAGTCCGACATATTTAATCTCTCCGGTCATAATGTCCGGTGAAAATAATTCCCTCTAAGCACAATTTGATTATTTGAATTGTATTAAAATAGGCTAAAATTAAATAGCCTATGCGATGAACGAAACAACCATTACATTTGTTTCATCGTTGCTTCACCAAGCAGCCGGTCTAATAATGACAACGCTGTGTCAGCGCGAGCTTGCTGCTAGATTTGCGAAAAGCATGGAGCTGCAGACCCACAGAACCCACCAACTTTGTCGGCACAGTGCAGTACTCCAATTCAGCCATTGGCAATTCAGCTGTTGGGTGGGGGGCGCTGCTGAGCGGTCCCCAGACCGGACCTAAAAACACAGCTGCTCTGTGGGTCTGCAGCTCCATGCTTCACGTAAATCTAGCAGCAGGCTCGCGCTGACACACCGTTGTCATTATTAGACCGGCTGCTTGGTGAAGCAACGATGAAACAAATGTAATGATTGTTTCGTTCATCGCATAGGCTATTTAATTTTAACCTATTTTAATACAATTCAAATAATCAAATTGTGCTTAGAGGGAATTATTTTCACCGGACATTATGACCAGCACCAAGTCGTTGGGAGTGGGTGGAGATATACATCACGCAAACCCACGATAATGTTGCCGTCTCTCTCTGCCAAATTTCTCAGTTATTCGCTTGATATAATTAATACAAATGTCCAATATAGCTCATAAAAATGTGATTATAACAGACTGCTGTTTATTAATGTCGGGCAGACTGCCCACCGACACCTCAAGTCGGCAGCAGCACGAAGTCTTGAGGGACTTATTTTATTTGGAATATATTAATGACTGTATATACGCAAAAGTAGCCTAGTAAAATATTATAAATGCCTTGAGAATGTCATTCTTTATATAGGCCTATCAATTGTTTTTAAGCTCAATAAACTCTGACCGGAATTTATCCCATTTACTCAGACCTACAAAAAGAAATTCTAACAGAAACCCTGCGTGATGCGGTATTCAGCCTAACTCTGCGGTGGGCGTGATGTAACAGCGATACCGCGGTAATGCGGTAACTCTATAATTAACATTACATATCTCTTGTTGTGGAATTAACACAACATTATGCATACTTTTGACAATAAATAAAATCAGAATTTATTCTTACTTGGGCATAATAAAAAATATTGTTGGTTTCCTGTTGGTTGTCAGTTGGGTAGGGAATTTATTTTATTTTTTTATTTTATTCTTTCCCACGGTGACTATGGATAGGGAATTTCTTTATTTAATTAAAATGTTCACAACAACATGGATGCATGTACTCTGCCAGCATGTTTAATATCCATAATACTAAAGATTTCTATGAAACTTTATTCTAAAAAAAAATAAAAAAAAAATATCGATTTTTTTTTTTTTTTTTTTTTACACTCATAAAATATATTGGGTCGCACCTAAATCGGCAGGGTCGGTCAGCAACCGGAAACCAACTATTATTTTTGTTAGGCCTTTCTTGCCTGGGTTATAGGTTATAAAGGTTATAGAAATGTAAAAAAGAAAAAAGAACTTTTTTTTAAACAGATACCGATATTTTCCGATATGACATTTTGATGCCGATATCGGCCGATAATATCGGTAGGGCGATAATATCGGACATCCCTAGTTAATATAGAGAGATGAAAACAATACGTTATTTAGCAGCCTCTATACAGGTAAAGAGACTAATTTTGTCCGGTCTTACGGCTGCTAAAAAGCTGATAGCATCACGCTGGATTCAACCGGATAAAATGTGCCGGAAGGTATGGGTTCTTACCTATCTCGATGTGATTTATCTAGAGATATCTACCGCACAAATTTTAGGTGTTAATGAAGCCAGTATAGTAATCTGGTTAGATGTGGTGGAGAGGATAAAGGATAGCATATGAATTTGTAATTCCTGGTGTTAAAACGGAATAATGGATGGATTGTCCAAGAGGGGGTCCTGAGGGGGGGGGGGGGGGGGGGGGGGGAGAGCGAGCAAGAGCATAATTATGTATTGTATTTATTATGGGTATATCTTTTAATCTACATTTATTTTGATTCAAGTACTGGACTGTCATTATTGTTATTATTATGTCGATCATAGTCCTGTTATTTATTGTGGATTTTAGGGATGCACCGAATGGGAAATTCTTGGCCGAAACCGATACCGAAAATAGGAAACAGTTGGCCGAAAACCGAATGCCGAAAGGCCGAAAATGATAGAAATATATAATGTATTTTTTTTTGTTCAGCTACCTGATTATGACAAAAGACATGATTATGGCAAAACTTAACTTAAATAATATTAATAAAAGTCAAGTGCATTTTCTTTTCTCTGTAGGATAATTACAAGAAGATCTGCACACATGAGAGGGAGAATAGCTTATAGCAGACTTAATGATGTTACTGTAGTGGCTACAGTAAGCATTTTATATAAAAGTACTCTGTATTTTTGTATGACAACTAATAAAGAAACTTTAACTACTGTCATTCACTGCGTTCTAGCCTACATGGAAGGACTTGTATTTACTACATCTCCCGTGACTCTTAGCGGGGGATGACGTAGCTTAAGAAAGACGAGTGAAAGAGGAACTGAAGCGTTGTTAGCTAGCTTAACGCTAACGTTAGTTAAGGTTTTTAACCGCGACGGGCATATAGTAATGGCGAGGATATAAAGCATGTTAAAGACGCATTTATTGGACGCGTTGCGCGCAGAGTTTACATAGAAACAGCGCGACTCCCGAGAGGAGTTATCACAGGCTGCAGAACGCAGAACTGAAGAGCTCACGTTGCGCATGTAATGACTGAAGCCGCGTTTTGATGACATCATCACAACAACACGTGTTCGGTTACAGGTTGTTTCTGTTTCGGTGATATATTTTCGGTGAAAAAACTAGTTCGGCCAAAAGCCGAAAGGCCATTTTCGGGCGAAAACCTTCGGTGGCCGAAATTTCGGTGCATCCCTAGTGGATTTCTAATGTTAATGTATTGTGTGTCTGGTTTTATGTAAAAAAGGGTAAATAAAAAACATTTGTTCAAAAAAGAAAACAATACGTTATTTATATTGATGTGATGTCGATTGATATGAATAGCGCGTTACGGTAAAAAAGATAGATGAAAACAATACGTTTTTTATATTGATGTGATGTCGATTGATATAAATAGCTCGCTACGTTAATATAGAGAGATGAAAACAATACGTTATTTATATTGATGTGATGTCGATTGATATGATAGAGAGATGAAAACAATACGAGGAAATGGGCTGTGGAACGGAAGGACTTGGGCTGTGGAACTGAAAGCTAGGCGCAACGCGATTGGGCGCCGAGAGAAGCGTCAGTGGCCAATCAGGCCGCGCAAACCGAACGCGGAAGGACAACTGCCTTGGGGTAAGTATTCACGCGACTGGGTCATTTAGTTTAAACAGTAACGTTAGCTCGGTAGCTAACGTTAGCTCACGGTCGCATGCACCAGACTAAAGCAGACTGCCGGAGGCAATAGGAGCCTCTGTTTACACGGGTGCGGGAGAGGCAGGGGAGGAGGGGCCGTGCGCTGCAGCTCTATGTGTCTGAGAGAGAAGTCGGCGAGTGAGAACTCCGCTAAGAATTGGATCATGTTTTTTTATTTTATTTTTTATTTTTTATTATTATTGCAAAACAAAAATTATTAAAAGTCAGTACTCAACACATAATGCATAATGAAACTAACAGTCAAGGTGGTTAAAATTACATGCAAGTACAGAAACAAGACAAAAAAAAAGTCTAATAATATTTTAACCGTATACAGTGTATATCCAGCGAAATTAACAATTATACAAATGCTTATATAGGACATACCCCTAATACCTATTTTCTAAAACCCTACACACATATGCTCCAGCTCGAACCCCCCCCCTCCCGGACCCCTCCTTGGATAGCACCTCCATTATCCCTCACTCCTAACCAGACACTACCATTATAAGCTAGCTTTTATTCTCTCCACCACTTCTACCCACATTGACATTTTGGATTCGTTGAGACCCAGAATTCTTGCTGTAGATATTTCTTGATATATCACATCGAGATATGTAAGAGACCAAACTTTCCGGCACATTTTTTCCGGTTGAAACCAGCGTGATGCGATCAGTTTTTTAGCTACTGTGATACCCGATAAAACCAATCTCTTTAGCTGTGGATTTACTGCAAACTCAAAAACATAATTTAAAAGCAATACAGAGGGGTGTACTGGTATATTCCAAGATACGAGTTTTGATAATTGATGGGTCACATCTTTCCAGAATGCCTTAACTGGTGGGCAGTCCCAATACATGTGCATAAATGTCCCTTCGTCTCCATTTGTACATTGGGAGCATTTTGAGTCCTGTTTCAGGCCCATTCTGTTCAGTCTTATAGGAGTCAAGTATGTCCTGTGAATATAGTTAAGATTGATTTGTTGATGGTCCGGGTTCCTTGATGTAAGACGGACATTTGCCCATGCTTCTTGCCAATCAAAGTCACTTTCCAGGTCTGGAATATCCCTCCTCCAGACAGTGTCTAGTTGAAGGGTTTCATACGAGGACGTTAGTAATTGATCATAAAAACCTGATACAAAACCTCCCAATGTTTCTCTTTCATAGAAAAATTTGTGGTATCTGTGGTGTTCAACTGGTATGTGTAATGGAACACCGTGAGACTTCAAACATAGGCGTAACTGTATGTAAAAAAGCCATGTGGACTCGGTGAGGTTAAACTTTGTGCATATTTCTCCATAACTACAGAAGCCCTGGTTATTAAAAATATCCCCTAATGAGTGTATGCCTTGCTCTTCCCATATAGGGAATCTTATAGGACGTTTTCCCATTAAGAGTGCATTGTTATTGAATATGGGAGTGTGATTATGCCATTTTTGAGGGTTAGGATATTTTTTTTGTGTTTCCCGCCATGTTCGGATTGCATGGGTAATTATGGGGCCAAATTTCCGCTCACAGTGCTTGATTGGAAGTTTAGTGTGTGCTATGTCCTTCAGTCTCTGTGGGGCTACTATGTTTTCTTCCAATTCTCTCCAAGATCATGGATTGATCATGTTTTTCGATCGGTTTTCACGATCAGTGAAAATAAAGCATTATCGGAATTTTTATATTTCATATTTATACTGACCGATCGATCGGGGCATCCCTAGTTAGGACATTTACTGGGGCCAGTTTCGAATTGCAGTCTCCCGTAGGTGCTCCTTGAGTGGTTTTAAAAGTGGGTAGTGATTCACATTCCTTTACAGCTGTGGGTAGGGTGTTCCACATTGATGTGGCATAATTGCGAAACGTGTTTAGTCCCTTGTTTGAGCCGAATCTGGGTTTAACATGATTTGTGGAGCTCCCTCTGGTGTTGTGGTTGTGGTATTCACTGACCTTTGGGAAGTATTTTGACATGTACATGGGTACCTTGGTCGTGTAGTGTATCTTGTAGACCAGGCCATTGCAAGTTGCTATACTCTGTTGTCTACTCTAAGCCATCCTAGGTTGTCAAAGTGGGCAGGGGTGAGGTGGGTTCTAGGAGTCAGGTCAAGCAGTAGTCTGACCAGTTTGTTTTGTGATGTTTGTATGTAATTTTGTTTTTAGCGCATTTGAGGTGCTTTGGTACCATGAGGTGCAAGCATAGTCGTAGTACCCTTGAATGAGTGCTCCTGCCAGAGTCTTCAGGGTATTCTTGTTTACCAGAGAGGAGATCCGGTACAAGAATCTATTTCTTTGGTTGACTTTTTTTATTACATTAGATGCCATTTTGTCACAGGAAAGATTAGCCTCTAGGATGGAACCCAGGTAGGTAATTTCATCTTTCCTTGTGACAATATTGTCACCCACTGTAACTGAGAAGCCGTCTGTTTTGCTGAGTTTGTTATTTGAACCGAAGAGAATGGACTCTGTTTTGCCCATGTGTAATGATAGTTTGTTGTCGGCGAGCCATATGCAGATTTTGCCTAGTTCCGAGCTGAGGGTTTTTTCAACCTGTAACTTGTTCTTGTCAGAGACCAGCAGGGCTGAGTCGTCCGCAAACAGGAACAAGTTGCAGTCACAAGCTGACGACATGTCATTTGCATAAATTAGGAACAGTAGTGGTCCTAGTATGCTTCCTTGTGGAACACCACAGTAGAGCCATATGAAATCCGTTTTATTTTTTTCCAAATTCCATTTTATTTTTTTCCAAATTCCGTTTTTTCCGTTTTAATATTTCAGAATTCTGTATTTTGCTTTGTACGCTCATGTTACCATCAGAAATAGTGTCTAATAAGTGGGAATTAATAAATGTCCACAATTTAATAAGATATAACAGTCCATTTAATAGGGCCGTCTTAAATACTTTGAAGCTTCGAAGCTTCGTTCGATGGGCATGGGATTCGAATATGAAAATAAAATTTGATTATAAAAAAAAAAAAAAAAATTATATATATTTTTGCAAAATCAACTCTGCCTCTCTATGTTAACTACAACAAGCAATGCTGTTTGTTATTTAAGATGAGGTCGGACTCGGCACTGACAGATTTGTGTTCATTGTGCTGCTTTTATAAAGCCTCAAATGACGGCTTACAATATTTCATGAAAGCAAAGTGTTTTGTTTGTCTAAGATTTTAAAAGGTTTAAACTTTACAGCACTGACAAAGTTGAACAAAGTGCTGTACAAGTTCCACAACATAAAAAAAAAAAAGTAAAAAAAAAAAAAAAAAAAAAAAAAATTTTAATTTTTTTTTTATAGTGGATTCCATTTTTATTGCTCAATTCCGCGATTCCGTCCGCGATTCCGTGATCGCGGATTCCATATGGCTCTACACCACAGTTCACTGTGAGGGGGGGGGATAGGGTACCGTTTACCTCCACCATCTGTTCTCTCCCCTCCAGGTAGGATTGTATCCAGCTCACTGATAAACTATCAAAACCAATTGCTTTTAGCTTGTCAATCAGAATGGTGTGATTGACAGTGTCGAAGGCCTTTTGTAGGTCTAGCATGACCATGCCGCAGTATTTGCCCGCGTCCACCTCTTGCTTGATGTGGTCGTTCAAATAGAGAAGGCATCTGTCAGTGGAGTGGGATGTTCTGAAGCCAGATTGGAATTCGTAGATTAGATTTTTATCCGTAAGGTACTTTTCGACCTGTTCGTATACTATTTTTTCCATGACTTTCGAGATGGATGTAAGGATAGAAACAGGGCGGTAGTTGCCTGGGTCTAATTAGCTGCCCTTTTTGTGCAGGGGTGTTACTCTCGCTATTTTGAAGTCCTTGGGGACGTGTCCCTGTTTTATGGAGAGGTTTATTATGCGTGTGATGACTGGGGTGATGGCGGCTGCTGAGTCTCTGAGGAATTTGGAGGGGATGTTGTCATGGCCAGTGGCCTTGTTCGGTTGGAGGGCGCTTGCCTCTGACTCATCTCAATTAGCAGAGACAGTGTCACTGAGTGAAACTAAACTGAATTTTTGATTTAAGATTTACAACAACAAATAGATTTGTTGTTAGACAAAAGTGCACTTACTTTCAGCCACGGTTACCGAAGTCAGCGTAGCATCCCTTCTGCTGTGCCAATACAATGGGCTAGCATAGGCTACCATTAGCAATAGCATAGGCTACCATTAGCAATAGCATAGGCTACCATTAGCAATAGCATAGGCTACCATTAGCAATAGCATAGGCTACCATTAGCAATAGCATAGGCTACCATTAGCAATAGCATAGGCTACCATTAGCAATAGCATAGGCTATCATTAGCAATAGCATAGGCTACCATTAGCAATAGCATAGGCTACCATTAGCAATAGCATAGGCTACCATTAGCAATAGCATTGGCTACCATTAGCAATAGCATAGGCTACCATTAGCAATAGCATAGGCTACCATTAGCATAGCATAGGCTGAATTGATTGATTGATTGAAAAGTTTATTAACAGATTGCAGAATGGGTACAGTACAGTACAGCTCAATACATACAATTGTTAAGGGGATGCAGACCAGAGAAAGACTTTCGACTTGTTTACATCAGGGTCCCCCATTTTCAATTCATCATAACATATATGACATACATGACATACAGATAGACAGTACTGCTACATCTATACATTTATGACATATCAGATTTGCAAATACAGTACTGTTTGTGATACAAAAGTGTCCAGAAAAGGAGTGTATATACATTTGGCATAGAAACTGTACATTGGAGGAGGTTGGTTGGGTGGGGTGGGGTTGGGTGGGTTGGGTGAGGGCTGTACATTGGAGGTGGGGGGGGGGGGGGGGGGGGGTTGGGAAGGGGACACACACACATTTTACACTGTACATTGGAATATTGACAAAGCCTTACTTGGTCATTTACTGTACAACTAGGTTAGGACATTTGTAGGGGCCAGTTTCGAATTGCAGTCTCACGTAGGTGTTTTTTGAGAGTGTTTTTGAAGGTGGGTAGTGATTCACATTCCTTTACAGCTTTAGGCAGGGCGTTCCACATTGATGTGGCATAATTGCGAAACGTGTTTAGTCCCTTGTTTGATCCGAATCTGGGTTTTACATGATTTGTGGAGCTCCCTCTGGTGTTGTGATCGTGGTATTCACTGACCTTTGGGAAGTATTTTGACATGTACATGGGTACCTTGGTCACGTAGTGTATCTTGTAGACCAGGCCCATTGCAAGTTGCTGTACTCTGTCGTCTACTCTAAGCCATCCTAGGTTGTCAAAGTGGGCAGGGGTGAGGTGGGTTCTAGGAGTCAGGTCAAGTAGTAGTCTGACTAGCTTGTTTTGAGATGTTTGTAATTTGTTTTTTAGTGCCTTTGAGGTGCTTTGGTACCATGAGGTGCAAGCATAGTCGTAGTACCCTTGAATGAGTGCTCCTGCTAGAGTCTTCAGGGTATTCTTGTTTACCAGAGAGGAGATCCGGTACAAGAATCGCGTTCGTTGGTTGACTTTTTTTATTACATTGGATGCCATTTTGTCACAGGAAAGATTAGCCTCTAGGATGGAACCCAGGTAGGTAATTTCATCTTTCCTTGTGATAATATTGTCACCCACTGTAACCGAGAAGCCGTCGGTCTTGCTGAGTTTGTTATTTGAACCGAAGAGAATGGACTCTGTTTTGCCCATGTGTAATGATAGTTTGTTGTCGGCGAGCCATATGCAGATTTTGCCTAGTTCCGAGCTGAGGGCTTTTTCAACCTGTAACTTGTTCTTGTCAGAGACCAGCAGGGCTGAGTCGTCCGCAAACAGGAACAAGTTGCAGTCACAAGCTGACGACATGTCATTTGCATAAATTAGGAACCATTACCATTAGCATAGCAGCTACTAGCTGGTAAACCTGACCTCATAATACCACAGGCCAGAAAACAAATCGGGCTCGAAGTAATGTAAAAAGACATGAAATTACTTTATTGGCTTAGTTACTTATGACACTACCTTAGACACAAGTACGAATTCCAATGCAGCAGCTGGACAACCTGTATCCTTCATCTAACTGTTATGCTATCCAACCAGGCAACTCGCTTTTACATTGAGATGAGCAAGTCATTGGCATTTTCACAAACACTGCAACATGTAAAAAGCAATAACAATAGCAACCAAACGAAAACCCAATTGTCCACATTCTTACCTGCATAGAAGTGAAGAATCAATCAAACATACGACGCGCTGCTGCTCTCGTCCACGTCTGTGTAATGAAGCTTCTTCTTCTTCTTCTATGGGGTAATGGCGGGTCGCAACCACAGAAAGGCGCATACCGCCACCTACTGTACAACCCGGCAACTGGAGCGGTTAAGGCAAAAAATACAGAACAAAGAAAACAAAATACCCAACTCTAACATCACTACCCTATACAAACCTAATAAAAATAAAAAATAAAACCTAAACACAAACAAAATGAAAATAAATAAAATTAAAATGATATAATGGACACTGTTCTACGACATGTTCTACCTTTTCTTGACTAACACCGCACTCACATAGCCCATTAGTATGGTTTTTTTTGTTGTACTTTACTAACGTACTGTTCAACCCTGTATGTCTCAACCTCATTCTTGTAAACATGTCCACTTCTTGCTTGTTTCTACTAGTAGCCCTACTAGTAGCCCTGTGAATCACTACCCACATTCAAAACCGCTCTTAAAGAGCACCTACGGGAGGCTGCAATTCGAAACTGGCCACCGTAAATGCCCAAAACCCCCACCACCTCCTAATAGACAGTCTCCTCCCCACCACATGTATATATTCCCTCCCCGCCGTATGTATATTTCTCTCCCACCCACCCACCCCCTCCTAATGTACAGTCCCCTCCCCATCATATATACTCTGTCAGGATCTATGGGTAACAGTACTGTATATTTGAATACCGTTTATGTCACAAATGTATCAGTACTAAATACCTATATGTCCCTATGCCATAAATGTCATGTATGTTGTGTATATCATAAATGTCTATATGAATTGAAAATGGGGGACCCTGATGGAAACAAGACAAACGTCTTTCTCAGGTCTGCATCCCCTTAACAATTGTATGTATTGAGCCGTACTGTATTGTACCCATTCTGCAATCTGTTAAATAAAGTTCTCATTCATTCACACTCCAACCCACCCTTTTTTGAACCCCATAAAACCATCTCCCTGTCCTCTCATTATCCATCCGCCATCACCCGTCATCTAAAAAAAAAATGGAAAAAAATCCAATCTATGAATTCCAATCTGGCTTCAGAACATCCCACTCCACTGACACATGCCTTCTCTATTTGAACGACCACATCAAACAAGAGGTGGACGCGGGCAAATACTGCGGCATGGTCATGCTGGACCTCCAAAAGGCTTTCGACACTGTCAATCACTCCATTCTTTGATTGATTGATTGAAAACTCTATTAAAGATCATCATAGTGAATGAATGAATGAATGAATGTAACATGTATTAACATCACAGATAATGTGATGAATATACCTGCATATAATCCTTACAACTTTGTATGGTAGCATGTACAATTATGCTGTATATACTATATATATATATTATATATTTTATTCTTCTTTATATTATTCTTACTGTATATATATATATATATATATATATATATATATATATATATATATATATATATATATATATATATATAAACTAAAAGGAAAAACCTTCAAGGGAAAGAAGGGACCGCACACTCCACAGGACTCGTTTTTGCTTATTTATTGTTTGCACAACGCGTTTCGCTGTCGCTTCCTCAGGTGCTATGCAGATGATGTGCACGAGTCTTAAACTAGATAAGACTCGTGCACATCTGGTTGGACCCCGACTGGAGGTGCAGGTCAGCGCAAGAGAGATAAATAAACTAAAAGGAGAAAACCTTCAAGGGAAAGAAGGGACCGTTGTGCAACAATAAATAAGCAAAAACGAGTCCTGTGGAGTGTGCGGTCCCTTCTTTCCCTTGAAGGTTTTCTCCTTTTAGTTTATATATATATACATCTGTCTGTACATACCTGCATGTAATGCTTTTTACTGTACATATCTGTAGATACTATATCGCTGCTGGCCAGTACAACTTACTTACTATACCATAGTGTCTTTATACCTGTATCAATCAGGGGCGATTTTACCACTGGGGCACCAGGGGCACGTGCCCCTGCTGAAATCTCAGGTGCCCCTGAGGAGCCCCCCCCCCCCCCCAGTTTATTATTATTATTTTTGTTAATTATTATTATTTGTTTACTTTTATATAAAAAAATATAACCCTAGGGCGGCCGGGTGGCGCAGCGGACTAAGCGTCTGCCCACCACCACAGAGACCGTGGGATCGAATCCAGCTGTGGTGCTTCCGGGTTGGCCGACCGTCCATACTAACACAATTGGCAGTGTTAGAGGGTGGGAAACCCGGCGAGGGTGGGTCCTGGTCGTTGTAAACAGCGACTCCTACAGTTCGGTCGGGGCGCCTGCACAGCGAGGGAAAGACCTGGGGGAGGTAGTGTGATCCTTCCACACGTTACACTCTCCCAGTGAGAGTCCGCGCTGCCAGGTGAAAAGAAGCGGTTGATTGGCTACACATGTGTCGGAGGAAGCATGTGATAGCCTCCACTCTCCCAGACCGACTGTAGGGGGTAGGTGCGCAACGACCAGGAAGGGGATTTGGAATTGGCATAACGACTAACATTGGGATGGGAGAAAAACAGAAAAAAGGAGGGGGGAAAAGATAAAAAAAAAAAAAATATATATATATATATATATACAGGGCCGCCTCAGGGGGTGTGCGAGCAGTGCGGTCGCACAGGGCCTCGCGGGAAGGGGGGCATCACAAAAAAAAAAAAAAAAAATATTTTTTATTTTTTTTTGCAAGGCCCGCCTTCCCGCGAGACCCTTTTTCATCACAGACCTAAAATCTAGTTTTGCTTATATGCTTATATATTTCACATTAGACACGTTTGTAGAATGTGTCTGACTTGTTCCTGGGTCTGCGGCTCTGCAGCAGACATACTCACTATTGGAGCTCTGGGGCTCTGCAGCAGACATACTATTGGTTTCAACGAAGGGAGGGGTTACATCATGTGTACGCCGGCGTGCATCAGCTGCGTTTGACTATTTCGCGCATGCAGCTTTGGAGGTTATGCTTAGTTATGCCAGCCAAGACGAAGAGGACGGTCATTCGGCAGATGGACTGAAGATGAAAGTTGTTGCATGTTAGACAGTTCAGTCAGGCTAGCCATGTCGGCTTAGCTAAAGGCAGGGACAGCTAGTTAGCTTTAGCTACGTTATAATATCGAGTGCTAACGTGTGGTTCAGTCGGGATAGCCATGATGATGTCGGCTAGTAGCTAGCTTAGCTAAAGGCTAACTAGCGTTAGCTAACCTAGAGAGAGCGCATGCAGCATTGTTATGCCAAGATGAAGAGGACGGTCATTCGGCAGATGAACTTCGTCAACTCCACGCGGTTGTCTCCATCCTCTTGGACGTTTGGTGAGTTTTTAATGCACTCTATTCTATTCCCGCCGTGGATATATCTCTCTCTCTCTCTCGGGAGCCAAACGGGCCGGCTAGCTGTTGTAGCTAATGTTATATTGAGCCAAAGCGGGCCGGCTAGCTAACGTAGCTAACGTTATATTGAGCCAAAAGGGCCGGCTAGCTGTTGTAGTAGCTAACGGTGTGTGGCCTGGTGTCAGTACCTGGCTACTCTATTTGCAGTTAGCCTATTTAGCTGATGTCGGCCATTGGCTCCTTGCTACTTTGTTTTCTCTGGTATAGACCCTCTTCTCTTTGGATTTAAGTGTTGATCTTTGTCCTTTTGGATCTATGTATATTCATGTTGCCTTTGTGAAGTTATCTTTTCCTTCTGTTTTGTTCTTCCATTAAAAGTTGAATATCCTTTAGGGGCTCATCTTTGCTTATCTCTCTCATACATGCTCTCTCTCTAACACACACACAGACATGCTCTCTCTCTCTAACACACAAACACACATGCTCTCTCTCTCTCTCTTTCTAACACACACACAGACATGCTCTATATCTCTCTCTAACACACAAAAGGACATGCTCTCTCTCTCTATATTTCTCTCTTTCTAACACACATATACATGCTCTCTCTCTAACACACACACAAACAGACATGCTCTCTCTCTATCTCTCTCTTTCTAACACACACAGACATGCTCTATCTATCTCTCTCTCTTCAATTCAAATGGGCTTTATATCACATTCTTGTATTTATCCCAGTAGGTATGGGAGTTTTGAGTTATTGTCGATGTTTTCAAAGTCTCTTTGGGTGTTTGCAATTTGTGGGAAGTATGTCTTGGTATAGTGGGCAGGTTGTTAAGAAGTGGAGCTCGGTTTCCACCTCATCTTGTGTGCAGTGGGTCTGTCTTCGCTTGGGAGCCAGGTCTGCCTATGGCGGCCTTTCTCGATGGCTAGGCTGTGCTCCCTGAGTCTGTACCTAGTCAAGGATCTTCTTAGTATTGGGTCAGTCACAGTGCTCAGATATTCTGTCACTGTGTACTCTCTGTTTAGGGCCAAATAGCATTTCAATTTGCTCTGGTTTTGGGTTGTTTCTTTCCAATGTGTGTCTCTCTCTCTCTCTCTCTGGCCTTGCTCTGGTGGAGGGTCAGGGGCATTGCCGGGTCTGTGCAGCGATAACACTGTATATTGACTGTAGAACGGGAGCTCTCTCTCGCTCTCTCTCTTGCTATATGTTGACTGTATCATGCCCAGCCTCGGGCAGCGCTATTATTTAAGAATATGTTGACTGTATGAAAAAATAAAAATAAAAATTATATATATATATTTTTTGTACCTTTTAGGGGGGGGGGGCTCGCGTTTAAATATCGCACAGGGCCTCGCATTTCTCCCAGGCGGCCCTGTATATATATATATATATATATATATATATATATATTAAAGCTGGGCCGTTAACGGCGTTAACGTGCTGCGTTAACGCTATACTAGTATCGCGCGATAATATAATTAACGCATTAATCTAAAAAAGAAAAAAATAATGTTTTTTTTTTCTTTTTTTTTTTTTACATTTTTTTTTTTACCTTTATTTACCCAGGGTAGGTTCGCTGAGCACAGATGCTCTTTTTCAGGAACGCCCTGCTTCACATTCACACAGTTCCATTCACACCTGGGAGCTGCCCAGTACAACCACAGTTGACACCATTGGCCACTGAGCAACTCCACTGGAGCAGTTGATTCAAGCCATGTCACATAGTTCAAGTTTGAAATTATTCTTTCTGTTTTGCTCCTGAGAGTGTGCTAGATACTGTACTGTACTGGTAATATTATTTATTTGTGTTAACTTCTGAATAAAACAACTTATTAAACACAAGTACATCTTATTGAACATTATTTTGATATTTCATTACCAATTATCATAGCAAAACAGCTTTTTCAAACAGTCTGTAATGCATTTTGGAAACAGGAGATGGGCTCATGGTGTAATGGAACACCTGGCCTGAGAAACATAAGGAGGAAAGAAAAAGTAAGGACTTACTTCTGGTCATTATTTGGGTAGAACACACATATTTTGAATGCCTTCGGCAGTTTTCTTTCTTTTTTTTGCCATTTTAATCTAGATTAATCTAGATTAAATCCAGGATTGCAGATAGATTAATCTAGATTAAAAAAAATTATCTATGCCCACCTCTAATATACATATACATATATATATATATATATATATATATATATATATATATATATATATATATATATATATATATATAACCCTAACTAACCTTACTGTCATCATGCACTTGTCCTAATATACTAATTTCTTTATTTTATAATACTTTGTCTTCTTCCGCTTAATGCTTAAATTCAGCGGTTTGTCTCGTCTGATCTGAGGTCCTAGTCGAACGTAAACAATCATGCTAAATCTGAGCACCAATGCAATGTTTGCATGGAAAGAGCGCCAAAAAGTAATGCGAACAAATTCATCCATGTTGGCTACGATCAACAAGGAGAGGGGGGGGGGGATGGAAAGGGAATCGGGAATACACCAAAACCATTGCAGATGTGCTATTACTAACCGCCACACAGAATATTGCTCAGCGAGGTCATCGTGAATATGCTTAGCAGAGATGGTGCGGAGTGAGATAATTAAGAGGTTGAAGAAAGCGATGTCTTCAGTGTTATTGCTGATGAGACTAAAGATTTTAAGAAAAAATAACAGTTGTCTCTCGTCTTACAATATTATTATGATGGGGCAGTCCATGAAAATGTTGCATTTATTTTGTATCTCTCCACTCGTCCATCACTATGATGCTTGACGTTGAACACCCATCTTGATCCTACTGCCTTTCTTTCTCTTGGTAAATCCACTAAGTCCCATGTCTCATTTTCCAGCAGCGACTCATATTACAAATCGTACGGTTATGTCTATAACCATAGTTATATGAGTATAGGGACAGTACACTCTGCGTCTACTGGAATACATCCCTGTATCAGTACTAGCACTGAATAAATCTCCACATGCACCTTTACACACCTATTCGCCTGGCCACACCCCCATCCGCTCCTGTACATAAGCAGGGGTGTGGCCATACTAATGTGACCGGTGTAGTTGGGTGTACTCTCTGACGGCGTTGTGTTTAAAGATGACAGACATGGAATGACTGTTGGTCGTATTTATTTTCACCTGTTAGGTTACAAAGGCAACACAATGCACCAGCATTAGGAATAGTCATCTGCACTGCAGCACGTGAGTCCACGGAGTTCCAGGTGGGACTCTCTCATAAGAATGACACATTTTAATATACAATTACATTGGAAAATATACACAATTGAATACAAAACGGACACATGGGAGCTACTGTACACACATACCTGTTAGGTTACAATGCAACACAATGCACCAGCATTAGGAATAGTCATCTGCACTGCAGCACGTGAGCTATGGTTGAGAAAAGACGTGACTGCATTAACTACATGTTAACAGCAGCGCACGTGTGTGCAAACTTCCTACATGCTATTAAAGTGCATTTTACCCAGTCAAACCTCCCACAAAACAACTGCACAGGTACATATTAACAACAGTAGTTTCATTACAAACTCGTTTCACAGTTTTAGGAATGTAACATACAATATTTAACAACTTTTAGACCGAAGTCTTTCACTGAACATAATAAGTAGTGCTTACCCCACGGAGTTCCAGGTGGGACTGGATCACCGCGAGACAGCAGGCAGGATGTGTGTCCCGGAGGACCGGAAATGTAAGTGTGTCGATGTCAAAATAAAAGCCTTAACTCCCAAAAGTGCAATAAAACAAAACGAAAGGAATGAAATCAACTTAAATCAATAAAATAAAACGTTTAGGAGTATTAGTGGAATGTATTAAAGTGTATTTTGTGATGGGGTGTAATTATCTATACAAGGCAACAAGGCACTTGTTACATTCACCCCACAGAATTACACCTACATCGAATAAAATAAAACTGTGCCTACCTCGTGTCACACTAGTCACAAGCTTACTATGAGAACCACACACTGCGGAACAATCCAACGATACCTGTCACCTAATAAAAGGCCAGGAGGGCACCAGGAGTGGCCAACTCCCACCATACCTCCAGGGATAACGACGGTGCCTTATACACCATCCAGCTACACTTGACCATACCATGACGAGGGCACATACACATAAATAAAACGGTTACTCCTTATCACCACAAAGGACACTGTATCAGGCTGTAAGCGCTACACACAACACTGCAGCTAACCTCACACACGTTTGATAGAGGCCTGTGGCTCGAAGCCCATCATACTCTCAAGTTGGACCATTGTCTCTATCAGCCGAAAGACTGGCTTGATGACCCTACCGAACCTGGACGTGTAGTGTTCAGTGGTCTGTGGACCCTGGCTCTGACCAGGCACACTGACACTCATTAGCTCAGGAGTACGCCCTGGTTGTGTGGACACAACACTGTCATCATGCTGGACTACAGCAGGGGGGGAACTCGGTGGAGCAAGCAACAGTGGGGGACTGGCGGCACTTGCCACTGGAAGCTCACTCAGAGCAGGGGACATCCCCTGGGGGGAATACGGACGTAGCCCGTCATCCTCACTCTCCACTGAAGACTGCTCTTGCACCCATGATGCGGTGCGATCCCCATCTCCCATGGAAGGCTCTGCTGCCACACTGTCCACGTCTGAGGCGCTAGCTTCAGGCATGACTGAGAGGGAGGCTTCCTCTTGCACCCATGATGCGGTGCGACCCCCATCAGGTCCATCTCCCATGGAAGGCTCTGCCGCCACACCGTCCGCGTCTGAGGCACTAGCTTCAGGCATGACTGAGAGGGAGGCTTCACCAGGCGCACAGGTGTCGCTGTCCGCGGCTAGACCCTCATCATCAAATGACCCGTCCAAGGGGAGGAAGTTGACCTGAAGCAGGAGGTTCCTGTGGACTGTCTTCTCCCGCCCAGTCCGGTCTCTGATCCGATATATGTGGCACTGTGGTCTGGAAGCGATGACGGTGTAGACGTCCGGCTCCCATTTGTCCGCCAGCTTCCGCTTCCCTCTGGCGCCCTTGTTCGCCACCAGGACCCGATCACCCACCGAGAGGGGCAAGCCCTTCATCTTTTTGTTGTACTGGTCAGCCTGATGCCCCTGTTCCACTGAGGTGTGCCTCTGGGCCAACAGCATAGCAGACTGGAGATCGGCCGCCAGGGACTTCACATAGGCATCATAGTCACAGACCACCTCGTCCTGGAGCACATTCCTAAACAGCAGATCAACTGGCAGACGCGGGACCCTCCCGAACATCAGGTAAAAGGGGGCAAAGCCAGTCGTCTCATGCTGTGTACAATTGTAGGCGAAGGTCAGGCTCTGGACCATCTGGGGCCATCTGTGCTTAGACTCCGATGGCAGGGAGCGCAGCATTCCACCCAGGGTCCGATTGAATCTCTCAGTGCCACCATTCCCCATAGGGTGATACGGAGTGGTCCGGGACTGCGTGACCCCTGCTAACTCCAGCAGCTCCGCCATCAACTCACTCTGGAAGTTGGCTCCTTGGTCCGAATGCAGGCGCTGTGGGAAGCCATACACACAGAAATAGTTGTCCCACAGCTTTTTAGCAACCTTCTTCGCGGTCTGGTCTCTGCAGGGGAAGGCGTGGGCCAGCTTTGTAAAGTGGTCAGTTATGACCAGAACATCCACAGACTTGTTGTTATTATCTTCAGCTGACCAGAAGTCGATGCACACCAGCTCCAGTGGTGCAGAGGTTATTATGCTCTCCAGAGGGGCTCTGGCCGCCGGCTCTGGAGTCTTGCTGAGTACGCATCTGGGACAGTTCCTCACATGGCCCCGCACATCCTTCTCCATGTCATACCAGTAGAAACGCTGACGTACGAGAGACAGCGTTCTAGGTTGACCTTGGTGACCAGCCAAGTCATGCACTCCAGACAGCGCCTCCGACTTCAAGGACTCAGGCAGAACATACTGGAACCTCTTGTGCCTGGTCATGTGGTCCTTCGTAACCCTGTACAATATGCCGTTCTGCATAGCGAGCCTCTCCCACTGCTTCAGCATCCTCAAGGCGGGCTGATCTTCATAGCAGCGCTCGCGTCTGGAGGGTCTGCGGCCCCTTTCAACGTAAAAGATGACTCTGGAGACGGTGGCGTCTTTTCGCTGGCGGGCCTGCAGATCGGCCAACGACAAGGAGGAGACTGCGTCGTGGTCGGCAGTGACAACAGTGGACAGGTGACCCGCCATAGATACTGCCCTGTGTCTTGGCGCAGAGTCCCAGTCTTCCTGGGAGGAAAGCACCGTGGAGGTTTCATCCGCCGACATGGACACATCAGCAACCGCACATCCAGAAGGGGTCACTAGAGCTTGGGGCTGGCATGTCAGACGGAAGATATCCTGCACCCCCCTGTTCTCCACATCACACACCTGCTCCAGAAGAGCGGAGTAAGGCTCGGTCAAGAGACGCCGGCTGAGCGGCCTCACGAAGGGATCTCTGCTCAGCGCATCGGCCACTGTATTCAGCCTCCCAGGCACATGCTTGATGTCGAAGCAGTAAGGGGCCAGCTTGGACACCCAGCGCTGCTCGCATGCGTCAAGTTTAGGCTTGGTCATGATGTACGTGAGTGGATTATTATCAGTCCACACAGTGAACTTGTGACCCTTGAGCCAGTGACTGAATTTGTCACACACTGACCATTTGAGGGCCAGGAACTCCAGTCTGTGGGCAGGATAGTTCGCTTGACTGCGGCTGAGCGACTTGCTCGCAAAGGCGATTGGTCTGGCCTTCTCCTCCCCGACAGGGACTTGAGAGAGCACTGCTCCAATACCGTCCAACGACGCGTCAGTGGAGAGGATGAACGGCCTCTCAAAGTCCGGGTGAGCCAGCACTACACATTCGACGAGCGCCCTCTTGAGCTCCTCAAACGCAGTCTCACAGGCGGGAGTCCAGTCCTCAGGAGTCAGCTTCCGGAACGTACCGGCTCTCGTACGACCAGCACTGGTCTTCCCTTTTCTCTTCTGGCCAGCTGTCAAGGCAAAGAGGGGCTTGGCTATACTGGAGCAGCCATGTATGAAATTTTGGTAATACAACACCATGCCGAGGAAGGATCTCACTCTCTTCGGAGCGGGAGTGCGGCCATCCGACTCCATCAGATCCTCTCTCTGGAAGCCAGAGATGACGGAGACCTTCTCTTGGTCGACAGAGACTCCACTGGCATCGACCACATGACCCAGGAACCTGACCGACCTCTGTAAGAAGTTACATTTCTTCTGTGACAGCTTGAGGTTGTTCACTCTGAGTCTGCAGAAGACCACCTCCAATCGCTTCAACGCCTCCTCCTCAGACGGCGCAAACACCAGCAGGTCGTCCAAGTAGCACAAGAGGCTGGAGTAGTTGAGGTCGCCAAAGATGCCGAGCATCATACGCATGAAAGATGCCGGACTGTTGCACAGGCCTTGCGGGAGTCTGTTGTACTCGTACAAGCCCAGTGGTGTTGTGAAGGCAGTGTACCGCCGGTCAGACACATGGAGAGGGACGTTGTAGAACCCTGAGGTCAGATCCATGGTGCTAAAGAAAGCGTTCCCACCAAGGGCAGCAAGGCAGTCGGACTGATGGGGCAACGGATGAGCATCTTTGACGGTCTTTGCGTTGAGCCAGCGGAAATCCGTACAGATCCTGAGGTCTCCATTCTTCTTCCACACCATGACCAGAGGTGAGGCATACTCGCTCATCGACTTGGAGATTATCCCCTTCACCTCCATCTCAGTCAACACCTCTCTCAGTTTGTGATAGTCAGCTGGGGGGACACGCCTAAAGGGCAGGCGGAACGGACGGTCGTCCGAGAGGTGGATACGGTGCACAAAGTCTTTGACCTTTCCACAGTCCAGCTTGTCCTTGGAGAAGACATCTTGATACGTCACCAGTAGGTCAGCTAGCCTCTTCTTCCCATCAGGAGACACATCACATGACTTGATGTTCACGTCCTCCAGTCCACAGTCGGCCAACATCTGCTCAGCATCTAACGAGGAGCCAGGAGAGGCGGAGGAGCTGGAGACACCAGACTGCTGCTGACACAGGCCCTGAGTGATAGACAGATCTTCAACAGCAAGACAAGGTGAGACATCAGCCAGTTTGGCATTACGACGGAGCGTGATGGGGCTCTGTGTCGGGTTCAAGACCTTCATGGGGACCCAGCGGTCGCCCCACATGGGAGTCACCACTCTCCCCACTATAATGTTGCGAGGGGCCGACCTCGCTGAGGTGGGCTCCACAATGACTGTACTCCCAGGAGACACATGTGCACTGGCTGGTAGCTTCCCCCACACTAGATACTCCTGCTGAGGGAGGAGGGTAACCGCCCGGCATAGCTTCACTGTGCCTATCACCCCGGGCGGGTCTGGGCCCGACCAGCGGGAGGTGCAGCTTAAGAGCTCAAGGAACTTCTCACACTCAGGGTCTCTGTTTCTGCAGGACACAAGCTCCCAGTACTTTTCAGTCGACTTCAGCCTTTGGAGAACGGACTTGATTACATTAGTGCCAATTATAAACTCGTCTCTCTGACCTGGCACAACCAACGTAGGAACCACAAATTTTGACCCACAAACTTCAATCTCCAAATCATAGACACACTTTGGTCGAGTAGTCAAGCCACCACAACCAACCAGCACCACATTCACAGGTGCCGGCTGGACACGAGGGAGAACACCAGCGGTTTGTAACTTTTGTTCACCTTCCTCACTGAGCGTGCATGACATACTACCAGAATCCAACATCCCCCTCAATGTGTACTTGTCACTGACTAACACTGGAGCATAAAACAGTTCACTAGCTCCGTTCACTCTCTGTGACCCAACAAAGATGGCTGTTTCGTTTTCTGGAAGTAATCTGCAGCTGTTTACATAGATGGCTTCTAAGTCTGGTTCTCTCTCGAGGGTTTCATTCACTTTGCCCATACTATCCCTCTCATTGCATGGGCTGGCTAGTTTAAAGGGGCAGCATTGACAGGATGGGTCTGAGCGGGTCTGTTGGAGGGAGATGCTGATCCAGCTGATGGCTGGGAGATGCCAGGGCATGAGTCCTCATAGTGACCAGGGCGGAAACAGCGGTGGCACAGCCGATAGAGCATACAGTGTTGATAAGTGTTATGCCTGCTGTCTTGACACACTTCGCATGGGTCGTGCTGGTTGTGCGGGTAACTCTGCTGATTCGGTCTGGCCTGGTTGCGCGAATAGCCCTGCTGACTCGGTCTGGCCTGGTTGCGCGAGTAACTCTGCTGACTCGGTCTGGCCTGGTTGCGTGAGTGGTACGTCTGCCCATTACTTGGCTGGATGTGGGAGCGAGACGGCTGACCAGGCTGAGCCTGTACTGCCGGGGCCAGCGAGGCCGAACACAGTGAGAGCACACGGTCTAACAAGTCAACCACCTGATGAAGGCCAGGGTCTACAGAGGGGGGACTCGCCGGGGCAGGAGTCATTAAGATGGGTGTAGGAGGGCTGAGGGCCTGCGCTGCGGCTAAGACCCTGTGGGGCTCACTAAGCTGTTCATGAAAAGAGCCAAAGGAGGGAGGCTGCTGTGACTGCACAACAACAGAAGACTGCTGGGCCCCACCATACAGGACAGGAGGGGATGGGCCACCAGCCATGGGGCTCTGACTGCATGCCGAGATGTTAACCTGCTGTGCCCGTGAACTGGATCTCCTTTGGTCTCTCTGGTAACCATCTAGACGCTCCTGGACCTCAGCTGCAGTCCACTGCTCCACAGGCTTCAGCTGGAAGGACATAGCTAGACTGGGATCTGGGCAGTGCGTGATCAACATCATCACGACCTCGGCGCTCGCATCATCAACACACCGACCCCGGCGACGTAGACACTCATCTGCAACATCGATTGCTTTATTCAGCCGGACCCAGTAATCCATCACTCCCTCACTAGGCCTGGGAACCATGGCATAGAAGTCGGCCATGGGCATACTGGAGTATGTCAGCTCGCTGAAGTTACGCTTTAAAATGTCAAACACAGCTGCAGGGGTCATATTGGCAGACAACTCAGGCCGGCTACGCAGTGACACCTTCACTATGTCTCTAGCTTTACCAGTCAACCTGCCCATCACTAGATCACACAATTCTCTGTCGGTTTTACAACTCGCTCTAGACAGATACACTAGCATCATGTCTTCCCACTCATGTATGGAGACTGGCTCAGTGCGATCACCTCTGAAGAACGGAGGTGGTTTAGTCTCCGCCTGCACTATTACTTTCATCCTTGACATGTCTGCACACCCAGAAAAACATTGTGGTTGGGGTGCGGGGACCTTGGGCTCAGGGGCGGGGACCTGGGGCTCAGGGACGGGGACCTGGGGCTGATAACTGGTCTGGTGCATGGCATGCAGAGTAGATGCAATTTGTTCTCCTATCTGTATGGCAAGGTCTGTGACGAGGCTGCTTAAATCCTCTGACCTAGAGAGTTGCGGGGCTGCATCATTGCCATGCGTGATTGGAGTAGATGTGGCCACTGGCCCCACTGCTTCAAACACTGACTGGCGAACTGTAGACTGACTCAGTTCCACAGGTCTTCCCCTCCCACACATAAGAGCTGACTGACCCCTGCCATATACAGGCATCATACCCACCATCTCCAGATCTGGTGGTCCTGCTTCAGACATGTTCAAGAATTAAAAATAAAAATGCTTTAGAGGGCTATAAACAAAAGAAAAGTATGTGTGAATGTGTTAAATGGCCGCTTGTTACTGCTCAGACTTTAAACACTAGACTACACACAAATACATGTAGGCTACTGTATGGCTATCCATTCACAATTTACCAGAACAGATGGGGGGGAAAAAAAATTATATATATATATATATATATATATCTCATTACCAGCCAACCATATAAACAAATTAGTTCCCAATTATATTTACAGTGGGCATGTGTTAGATAGCAACACTTGTTACTGCTCAAACTCTGAACATTAGACCATAGGCTATCTATTCACAATACATAACAGATGAAAGAAAAAAAATACAATGGTCTTGTACAACTAGTGTCGTCTCCAATTACTGTATCATTACAATAATATTTACAATTACAATCAATAGCATATTATTATCAAACAAAAACAACCAATATCACATATGCGCTTATCCTATGCGCACACGTTAACGTTCGACGTTGTACTCAGCACAGCCAGTTGAATGAAGAAGCGGCGTGCAGACAGCGTCCCCGGTGGACAGGCGAGCGTTGTCCGTTGTCCGAGGTCAAACGGCACCACGTGTGACCGGTGTAGTTGGGTGTACTCTCTGACGGCGTTGTGTTTAAAGATGACAGTCATGGAATGACTGTTGGTCGTATTTATTTTCACCTGTTAGGTTACAAAGGCAACACAATGCACCAGCATTAGGAATAGTCATCTGCACTGCAGCACGTGAGTCCACGGAGTTCCAGGTGGGACTCTCTCATAAGAATGACACATTTTAATATACAATTACATTGGAAAATATACACAATTGAATACAAAACGGACACATGGGAGCTACTGTACACACATACCTGTTAGGTTACAATGCAACACAATGCACCAGCATTAGGAATAGTCATCTGCACTGCAGCACGTGAGCTATGGTTGAGAAAAGACGTGACTGCATTAACTACATGTTAACAGCAGCGCACGTGTGTGCAAACTTCCTACATGCTATTAAAGTGCATTTTACCCAGTCAAACCTCCCACAAAACAACTGCACAGGTACATATTAACAACAGTAGTTTCATTACAAACTCGTTTCACAGTTTTAGGAATGTAACATACAATATTTAACAACTTTTAGACCGAAGTCTTTCACTGAACATAATAAGTAGTGCTTACCCCACGGAGTTCCAGGTGGGACTGGATCACCGCGAGACAGCAGGCAGGATGTGTGTCCCGGAGGACCGGAAATGTAAGTGTGTCGATGTCAAAATAAAAGCCTTAACTCCCAAAAGTGCAATAAAACAAAACGAAAGGAATGAAATCAACTTAAATCAATAAAATAAAACGTTTAGGAGTATTAGTGGAATGTATTAAAGTGTATTTTGTGATGGGGTGTAATTATCTATACAAGGCAACAAGGCACTTGTTACACTAACAGCTCCTTCCCAAGTCTTTCACCACCAAGGCGAAGACCACGGGGTCCTCAGTGAGTCCGACGCAGAGTGTCCGCTATACTCATATAACTATGGTTATAGACATAACCGTACGTTATATATCGTATAGCTACCACTCTGCGTCTACTGGAATACAGGAAGCTCGACAAATGTACCCACTGAGGCCCCCCACAACCATCAGAACCGGGGAGGACCAGAGCCCCCCGGACCCCCCTAGTGGAGGACGGGAGGGAATCGGATCAGACTGTGCAAAGAGGGGTTTAGCAACTCAAACGCACAGGGTGAGCAGACCGTGGGACTTACCTTCCCACAGAAGAACCCACGACTACACAAACGCGCAACCCACATGCCACTAGGGAACAGCATCGAGACCCCACCTGGCGGTCAATAGTGACACCACCCCCCACATCGCCAGCGTATTCGGACAGGGCCCATCCAAGAGCAGGCCCTTCCCCCCTACAGCACGCCGCCCTGAAGCACTCAAGAGGCCACAACCACAGCGGGATCAGGCAGCGCACCGGGGAGACAAACCCCAAAAAGAGGTCGATCCCTCAATCCAGGCAACCGGTCACTCGACCCGAGCCCGGAGCACTGCGGACTAGACAGGCGCCAAAGGGGTCTGCTGAACAGCACCCCGGCGGAAGGGGCGTACGGTATGCTGTGCACCATGTCGCAACCTAAAAAAAAGAAGAAGAAAAAAACGACCCTCTAGAGGGGCCGAGGCAGAGAAAGCAGACACGATTGGCAGACGTCATGAAAAGTGCGGGGGCACACTCACAGGCAGACGGGGACAAAACCCGGCTTAACCCGAGTCGACTCCACTACCAACACACCTGGAAACCAACCACCACCTAGGTTCTAACAGGAGGCGGTTGTTCCTATAACCCCCCAAGAAAAAAACTCCAAAACACAACTGCGGGTATACACTGGCTATACAGCAGTACCAGTGTTTCAGTTTTCAAGAAGGGGTTAACCCATGCCAACAGGTTGACGAGAACAAGTTCGAACCTGGGCCCGGCGAACCAGGATGTACACAGGGATGCCAGAGGGGTACAAGAACCACCTCGACAGCCCCCTCCCAGCCCCGCCAAGCAGGAGAAGAAAGGGGCGAAAAAAGAATGGAGAAGGACCAGGCTCCTCAGCACAGTGGAAGGTACAACACAATATGGACCAAGCAACAGTGAGGGATAACACGCAGTAACACAACCACGAACACCTCCATAACGGCACGGTGGTGTAGTGGTTAACACTGTCGCCTCACAGCAAGAAGGTCCAGGGTTCGATTCCCGCTCGGGGACCAGGTTTCCATGATGCCAGGTACCCAGGTGGGGTATCTCCCAGGCCTTTCTGTGTGGAGTTTGCATGTTCTCCCCATGCTCGCAAGGGTTTCCCCCCCGATAAGATAAACCCAATGGAAAAACATGCACAACAACAGATTGCTAACGCTGTGGCGTCCTTGACGAAGACAGACAGGAGCACTTGGATTGGTCCCCTGGCGCGGCTCACGTTGACGCCTGTCTGCTCCCGGCTGCCCTTGGGGGGGGAAGGACGACGGGATGGGTTAATCGCAGAGACGAATCGCATCGGCGATCCTACAGAGACAATGCATGCGTGTGTGTTCCGGTGTGTGTGTTGAGGATAATTGCATGCCAATTAAAGACCTCTGAGCAGGTCCTGCATTATTATTATTATTATTATTATTATTATTATTATTATTATTATTATTATTATATTATAACATCAAACCCTGCAACGCCCGGGCAGACCCGGCATTTTCCCCCCGAAAAAGCACAAGTCCCTCAGGGCACCAGAACAGCAGATCTGCGCCCCGGCGGACAACGGGTTCCAAAACATCACAGAGGGCGCCACCCAGACGGTCAGAACACAAAGCACCGCGCCCGGTGGCCCACCCCAAGGGTGTGAGACCTCTCTACCAATGCTTTGATCTATTCCGTTATCATCCCCCAGAGATGAACGAGAATTCATCGAGACAAGCCTAGTACACTGGCGCTCGGAAGAGACAAACTCCATCCCAGTTGCCCCATAAAAAACGCTGTTTCGATGATGAGCAACCAAGGCGTGCACGCCCATGCGTGGTTCCTATCAGAAACACCCAGGGCCAGCACTATGTACACGTCGAGACCCAAAACATATCAATGGTAATTCTAACAAGAACCCAGATATCGTTCCTCCAAGCCGCCTGGGAGAACGGCAAGAAGCCGATTTTCTTACAAAATATACGGACATGGGTCCCATTATGACGCGGCCGAGGGAAAAAAACAACACCCCGTCAACCCGCTCCATAAGAGAGGGGACGGGGAACCCCCGAAGAGACTTCCCACATGAGCAACAAATTGAAAAGTCTATGTAACATTGAGCCACGTGACCAAAAGCTCAAGACACATAACATAGCGCAGCAGAACTTGGAGGACGAAGGACCCCAAGGAGACATACCACCCTCTGCCACACCCTGAGGGGGAGAGTGATACGTCTCTAACGGGGCGTCAAACAAGAGCGCTCCCACTCCCTCCATAAAATCCTCCGTTTCCATCGGACAAGGAGACCGAGCAGGAGCACCCTCGTCTGGCTCCAGCAGCTCCCCAAAGCCAGGCCGTTCGCCCCTGCAGTTCACAATCTTACGACGGGAGCGAGCAGAGGCGAAGAGCTTGCATCTCAGATCCTCCACCACCAGAGGAGCCGTCAACCTATCGGCCGACCGTCCACTTGCGGGGGAACCAGAGCTGGAACTAGGCCATCTCACAGGAGACGGCCTTGGTTCAACAGCTCCTCGGAGAGGCAAACTCTCCACCAGACGCCGCTCGGGTGCGTCTGACTGCCACGACCGTGGAGTCAGCGCAGCCCCACGACACACGGCGGAGGCGGCAATGGAGAACCGCTGGTGAAGGGTGACGTTGCGAGCGCTCGAACTCTCCGATGAAGACATTATAGCTTAGCCCTTTCTCTTAAACTTGTGAGAGAAAGAAAAAACAAGAAATAATGTCTACGCAGCTCCTCTTCAATTATTTCACTAACTCAAAGTGGTGTATACAGACACTCGCCGTGGTGAAAACAAGGAAGGAGCTGTTAGTATGGCCACACCCCTGCTTATGTAGAGGAGCGGATGGGGGTGTGGCCAGGCGAATAGGTGTGTAAAGGTGCATGTGGAGATTTATTCAGTGCTAGTACTGATACAGGGATGTATTCCAGTAGACGCAGAGCGGCAGCTATACGATATATAACAGCCGCCTCCTGCCATTCCTTTGCATTAGGACTCACCATTGCTTCTTTCAGTGTGATTGGCTCTGTCACACGACACATCAACAGTCACTGTATCAACAAAGTCATCATATCCATATCTCCTTGGAGCATTTCTGATTCTGCCGCTTGTTCTGACAGTGCTATCGACTTCACCATCTTGTGTTTCACACTCCTCTGTTTTAATTGTTATTTCGTTCTTCACTTCTCGTGTTTCACTCACCTGTTTTCGCTCTTTACTTCCTGTTTACAGTGGAAGTTTGATTCATCAAAGATGACATCACGACGGATTAGAATTCTCCTTTTTTCTTCATCGTACAGGTGTAACAGAGTTGAAATTATAATTGTTTGCATGTGAATTTTATCTAAATTGAGAAACATCATACCGTATTTGTTTTGGGAGCCACCTGTAACATGTTGAGGTCATTGTATATCGCGCTGCATGTCCCTGTGGGGATACCGTACCTACCCAGCAGTCCTGTACCCGTCTGCTGAGGTAGGTTCCCCTTTGAAGTGTAGCTCCGCTATTTCACTATTTTTCTCTGGTTAGAATTCGTCTAAACATTAAACTGTAATAACGTAGTGCATAACGCTCACTGTATTACATAATGTAATGATAACTGTGTTGGTTTGACCGCTGGTATTGGGTCTATGTGTGTGTACGTTTTGCAAAACGCTAGAACTTGGAAAGCCTGCTATGGCGCAAAAACCTTCTTTGTTACGTTAATCTCGAGAAGGAAGTTTAATGTACCATTTTATGTTGTACATGCAGGTCTACAAGATGTGCAGTGGCCAGGAAAAACACTACAGCTGTTTTATTTCATGTCTTTCATAGGTATGTGGCTCCATACATAGTGCAAACATCATGTTATTCAACGTTATATTTGTTGTTCACCAGGGAGGGGCAACTGGCAGCCTGCGGCCCGCATGCGGCCCTCATCGACGCTCCATGCGGCCCCAGGCCAATATTAAAAAAAAATTATAAAAAATCATATATATTTTTTTTTCATTCGACTAAGAGGTTGGCAGTCGACTATGGCTCCTTTCGATCGATTAGTCGACTAATAGGGGTCAGCCCTAGTGTGGACATATTCAACACTGTTGAAAGTGCCGTGCAGCAATATGGGGGGTTTGATAAACTGTCCGCTGTTGTTACCGATGGAGCACCCACAATGAAAGGAAAACACAGAGGATTCGCCGGGCTTCTAAGGCAGAGTGGCGTTGAGTGTCCAATGCTGCACTGCATTATACATCAGGTAAGTTCGCTAACATAATTTCCATCTATTGTGGGTCACTAATAATCAGGGGTGCAGTGGTCATGCCACGCGGTACCATGCCGTCCCAGCACTTTTATGAGCAGAAGTACGCGCGCACACAAAAATGAAACGTTATTTCATCTGATGCAGATCGCATGCACAAACATTGAAGTTGACATTCCTTCTATTGTGTGCCAACAGGAGAGACCACAAGTGTCTCATTAAAGACAGAACCATTATTGACCCACTGTGGGAGGAGGGTGAATGTCATGCCAGTTTGATAAAGGGTCAATGGGAGGCACTCAGAAATGTTTTGTTTAGTAGCAGGATAAAAGTTTATACATTTAACAAAATCATTTATTATTGCACTTTTGATTTACTGTTGTAGTGAAATGCAGCAGGAATGCTGCTTTGTGTTTGTTGAGCAGTGGGCTTTAAGTTCATACATTTATTTTAATTGAAGCCTTAATTATAATTTGTCATTTTTGTATATATTTGGGTTACACAGCAATACTTTCAAATTTAGCTGTATTTATAAATTCATAAAGTTGAAATTAAGCATTACTAAATGTGTTTGAAATGGAATAAAAACAAAGTTACAACAAATTATAATAGTTTATATGCCTTATTTATCACATCTGTGACTATTATGGGCTATTTGAGTGATGGGGTACTACTGGCGGGACTGCAGATAAACAATGCGGCCCCCCAGATTGAGTGTGGAAATTTAGTGGCTCTCACCATATACAAAGTTGCCCACCCGTGACTTATACTGTTGCATTTCCTGCTATGTCCAGCAGGTCGTGCAAGTTTGCCAATTTGGTTTATATACCTGCAAATGAATGTTATGATACTGTGTCGTGGTACATTGTATTGGAAAGTAGTGGGTTTGTTATTTTAATTGTTATGAGAATGTAAAATACATGTACTTTTATAAATACTGTGTCATTGAGACATTATAAAAAGAGCAGTCTTGTACCTGTCTGCTGAGGTCTACAAGATGTGCAGTGGCCAGGAAAAACACTACAGCTGTTTTATTTCATGTTTTTCATAGGCAATAAATGGTCGAAAGCAGTTCTGTCTCTTCAATCTCTGATCAATTGAGAACCGTTACACTGGTGCCGTGACCTTCTGGATCTTCAAGATCAGCTCAACACCGATCGCTGTGGATGCTGTGTGGCTATCCAGATCATGGGTACAAGATCAGTGTGTGGTCAGATCTTTAACTAGTATATTGGTCTGAGCGAAGTGCTTTCAGCCCCATACATAGAGCGACGATTATTATTGTTTTGTTTTGTTAAGAAGGAAAGATATATATATAATATATATAATTATTATTTTGATTATAATTTTCTTTTCTTTTTTTAATTTGATATTCCGTAATTTTACACAACGCAAGTACTTGTAATGGCTGAGGGGGTAGTTGATAACGATAGGGTGGATACTTTTCCCAGTCCAGTCCTACCAATAGGAAGAGGTTTAGCGTTTGGTGGTTATACTGGCGGCAGCGATGTCACCAGAACGTTTGATAGGGGGGTAGGGCATTCCCGGTCCATGGCTGACAGCGGTAGAGGTACAGGGTTAAGTCAGAGCCCAGGTTGTGCTCCTGTTGGGCCGTTCATGGGGGAGGGTCCTCACACTTCTACACCCAGTAGTGATGCTGATGCTATGAATCACTTCACAGATATGGTAGGGCAGTTAGGTGTCCCGATTGGCGAGTCTATAGTCGCAAAGTTGATGATCTGGTGTAATAAACATGAGTGGCGATCCTCAGAATACTTCACATAGTCAGAATACACACAGGGAAGCTATCAGACAGGAAGCCCCACATGTGAAAGTTCAGGTTAGGCCAGACAGAGAACCCCAGACATTCAGAGGTGACGGTTCTGATAAGTGTTCAGTTCAGGAGTGAATTGACATGACTAAGTCTCATCTCAGAAAACAGGCGATACCTATGCCTGAGCAGGCTAATGAGATTCTGAGTTTAAGGGGTAAAGCTAGAGATGTTGTGAGGATCGGCCTACGTAGTGATACATCGCTTGATGCCAAGAGAGACCCTGGGCTGATTTACAATATCCTCCTTCAGTACTTCAGTGATGCATCCTCATGTCTCCCTCTTTCGGACTTCTATGCCACCCTGCCCAAACTCAGAGAAAACATCTTTCATCGCCTGAGGACGCGGTGGACTTCTTGAAGACCCGGCGTAAAGGGGCCTCGACACCGGCCTCACCAGTACCAAACGCGGTAGTAGCCTGATTTTGGGCCGTTAGCACTTGGCTTAATGCCTCCGTGATGCATTTTTTTTCTTTTTTTTTAGTATGTGTGTACATCGGACTGGGGTCTCATGGATCCATCAGCCACGCTCTTTCAGCTACGTTCTGCTAGCCACACACATGGCAAATCGCGTTTGCGGCATCATCATCTGCTGTTGACCTGCTAGGCTGCTAAAATGTCAGACAAACTTTTGCACAGCGCCCTCTCCTGACACGGCGGTCTAATTGCGCTATGACAAGGCAGCAAGCTACTCTGTGTGAACCATAGGAAACAACGGACCTGTCAGCAGAGTATCGCCCTCTTCCAGCCTGGTGGACGTACTGCACACGTTTATCATGCAGTACACAGGTAATTTCTAGCTATGGTTCCTGTTCTAGGTCTCTTGTCTAAACCTAGCCATGTTCTTATAAGGTTTAATGTGAACTTTTCCATTTACTCTACGTTTTGAGGCTTTTTCTTTTTTTTGTTTGGGAGTGTGGCAAGCAGCCACTGAGAGAGTAATCTACTTATGGTAGGTTTGATGGTTTTAGGTCCCATGGTGAGTCCCTGTGTTGTTGGGGAAAGGCCCACCGGTCCCGCACCTTTATATGTTTTTTATGTATGTTTTATGTATGGCTCAGGACACATGTCTACTAGTGAAAATATTTGTTTTATGTATGGCTCTAGGTACATAATGCTTAGTGGTTAAAATAGGTGAATTTGGTGTGCCCAAAGGCCTTTTTAGGTCTGCCCTGTCTACACACACCCTAATATTCTATGGCTATGGCTAACTCTGAAAGCTTTAAGCTCTGCTCCTGGAATGTTCGAGGTCTTCAGAAACTAGCGAAAAGTAAGGCGATTCTGACCTTTTTAAAGAAGGAGAATGTTTCTATTGCTTTATTACAAGAAACCCATGTGGGACCCAACGACGCCGCTAAACTCCAAAAGAGTTGGGTGGGACAGGTCTTCGCCACAAACTATTCTACATTTAGTAGGGGAGTGGCCATACTGATCAATAAAAATCTCCCCTTTAGACTCATAACTTCCTCTTTAGATAGCCACGGTTGCTATGTGATTATCAAAGGGGTTCTTAAGGGTAAAGAAATGACATTTATGAATGTATACTGTCCCCCAGGCTACTCCCCTGACTTTCTATCCAAAGTATTTACTAAATTTAATGGCCTGGCCTCTGAGAATGCTTTTGTGGGCGGAGACTTTAACTGTCACCTTATACCGGCGCAGTCATGAGCAGTCGCATTACTGAGAGCTCTCGCCAAAGAACCAAAACAACAAGGTTTTGTGCACATTTTCTCCTCCTGCTAATATGGATTACGGACTCATACCTCAATTCATCAATGAAGCAACATCAAACAGAAGTGGAGAGAAGTGAAAACGGATTAAACGAGACCCACAGTGACTTCTACCATCTCAATGGCTCGGAAAAGAAACATCTAGACGTCAGAACGGCGGCTATACACACGTTACTAACAGCAAGCCCGGTACGTAAAAACTTGCCCCCAACTGGCAGATTGGACCGTAGGACCATGATCATCCTGGTTCTGCTACTTTCGGGAGACATTCAATTAAACCCAGGCCCGGTTTTGACCAGAACTCAGGCTAGAAGACTTGGTCTGGAAACGCAAGAAGCGATGGAGGTTCCCATCGCGACCAACAGCATCAACAACTCAACCCGTGGCTACATCCACAGCGCGGACGGCGAGTCTCCCCCAATGACGCCGCAGCAGACGAGCACACGTGAGGCAGAGACGAGAGGAGGTGAAACGAGGGTCGAAACCATGACGACCAACTCGACGCAGGATTTAAACATCTCGACACCCGATAGCCGGCTAGCCAGCAGAGCTAACAGCTCTGGAACGAGTCCTTTGTTGTACCAGCACGGCGCGGGACCCTCGCCCCCCCTTCCCCCTTCCCACCCACGACAACAAAGCCCCCCCGCCCCACACAGAGGAACAGATCACAAATGAACAATACTTCGAACCTGACAATCAATGAAATAACCAACTCTAATGGACTGAACATTTTCCACCTTAACATAAACAGCCTAAAAAACAAATTGGATGAAATCAAACAATTATTCATAAATGGTAAGGCAAACATACTGCTTCTCAGAAAATAAGCTTGACGATTCTGTAAAAGATCCAGAGATAGAGATTGAGAACTACTCAATAATCATGAATGATAGGAACAAACATGGAGGTGGTGTCTGTATGTACATACACAAAGACACCAAATTCATCAACAGAAATTACCTGAATCATGAATCAATTGAAACTGTATGGGTGGAAATCCTATTCGAAAGGGCGAAATCCCTACTGGTTGGCTCAATCTACAGACCGCCAGATCATAGTGGCTTTTATGATACACTTGACGGGTGTTTAGCTGGAGTTGAGGATGTAGACAAAATTCTTATTGGAGACTGGAACACGGATATGCAACGAAAAGATGCACCCGTCTTCAAGTCATTCAGTAGGCTTTGTGATCTGCACGGCCTCAGCCAGCTAATCACCCAACCCACACGTGTATGTGAATCAACTCAGACTACCATTGACCTCATTCTGACCACCGACAAGTCCAAGATCTCCAATAAAGGGGTTATAGCATGCGGGTTAAGTGATCATTATATGATATTCTGTACCCGCAAAAAGCTAAAACAAAAGGCTGGCTGCCACAAAACAGTCACATCTAGAGACCTCAAAACCTACTCTAGTGAGGCCTTTAACCTTGAACTGGAGAGTCTGGACTGGTCAGATGAACTCAATGGTACACTGGTTGAAGAAACATGGCTTGGTTTCAAAACCAAATTTTCAACAATACTAAACGACATGGCCCCCCTAAGAACCACCAGGGTAAAAAAAATCGCGCTGAGCCGTGGATGCACCCTGAAATACTGGCCGCTATGAAAACCAGAGACAAAAAATGCTCTGAGTTTCGTAAAAGTCAGTCAAAGCTTACCAAAAGCACGAACAGTGAATTCCAAGCCCATGTGACTGAACTCAAACTAGAAAGAAACAGACTAAGAAACGACGTAAACTCCATGATCAAATCTGCAAAAAATTATTTCATCAATGACAAAACTGAGGAAGACAAAAACAAACCACGTGAACTTTGGAAATTACTCAATAATCAACTAGGCTGCAGTAAAAAACTTAAAACCAGATTCTCAAACATAAACATAAAAACGGACAACACGCTCATCACAGACAAGCTGGATGTAGCCAATTACTTAAACATTTTCTTCACAAACATAGCCACAACACTGGTAAACAAACTACCCTCCCACTCAGGGATTTATGGGGTAGAACACATAGTAGCTTACTACAAAAACCTAGGGGTCCGCAAGGACAACTTCAAGCTGGAAATGGTAACAACAGATGAGGTACTCAAAAAACTGAGCGCCCTCCAACCTAACATGGCCACTGGCCATGACAACATCCCCTCCAAATTCCTCAGAGACTCAGCAGCCGCCATCACCCCAGTCATCACACACATAATAAACCTCTCCATAAAACAGGGACACGTCCCCAAGGACTTCAAAATTGCGAGGGTGACCCATCTGCACAAAAAGGGCAGCAAATTAGACCCAGGCAACGACCGCCCTGTTTCTATTCTCACCTCCATCTCAAAAGTCATGGAAAAAATAGTCTACGAACAGGTCGAAAAGTACCTAGCGGAAAAAAATCGAATCTACGAATTCCAATCTGGCTTCAGAACATCCCACTCCACTGACACATGCCTTCTCTATTTGAACGACCACATCAAACAAGAGGTGGACGCGGGCAAATACTGCGGCATGGTCATGCTGGACCTACAAAAGGCCTTCGACACTGTCAATCACTCCATTCTGATTGACAAGCTAAAAGCAATTGGTTTTGATAGTCAATCAGTGAGCTGCATGCAATCCTACCTTGAGGGGAGGGAACAGATGGTGGAGGTAAACGGTACCCTACCCCCCCCCCCCCCTCACAGTGAGCTGTGGTGTTCCACAAGGAAGCATACTAGGACCGCTACTGTTCCTAATTTATGCAAATGACATGTCGTCAGCTTGTGACTGCAACTTGTTCCTGTTTGCGGACGACTCAGCCCTGCTGGTCTCTGACAAGAACAAGTTACAGGTTGAAAAAACCCTCAGCTCGGAACTAGGCAAAATCTGCATATGGCTCGCTGATAACAAACTATCATTACACATGGGCAAAATAGAGTCCATTCTCTTTGGTTCAGATAACAAACTCAGCAAGACCGACGGCTTCTCAGTTACAGTGGGTGACAATATTGTCACAAGGAAAGATGAAATTACCTACCTGGGTTCCATCCTAGAGGCTAATCTCTCCTGTGACAAAATGGCATCCAAGGTAATTCAAGAATACCCTGAAGAATGAATGAATGAATGAATGAATGAATGAATGAATGAATGAATGAATGAAAACTTTATTTAACAGATTGCAGAATGGGTACAATACAGTACGGCTCAATACATACAATTGTTAAGGGGATGCAGACCTGAGAAAGACGTTTGTCTTGTTTCCATCAGGGTCCCCCATTTTCAATTCATATAGACATACAGACAGACTGGCAGGAGCACTCATTCAAGGGTACTACGACTATGCTTGCACCTCATGGTACCAAAGCACCTCAAAGGCACTAAAAACTAAATTACAAACATCTCAAAACAAACTGGTCAGACAACTGCTTGACCTTACTCCTAGAACCCACCTCACCCCTGCCCACTTTGACAACCTAGGATGGCTTAGAGTAGACGACAGAGTATAGCAACTTGCAATGGGCCTGGTCTACAAGATACACTACACGACCAAGGTACCCATGTGTTACGATTCGGCATGAAGAAGGACCCAATATGCGGTTAGACAGTATAAAGGAGACGGTGGTTGCTCTTCTCAACGGTGTTCTTTAATATAGAACTCAAGGCAGGCGCAAGGCAGGGATATAAACAATACAAAACAAAAGGCACAGCGGCGCTGGCGCTAACTACAAACACGGACTGTGATACGAAAACAAAGATGACAAAAACAGTATACAATATCACTTACTGACTCTAAGTACAACAGCAGGGCAAGGCAGACGACAGCAAGGTACAAACGAACGGGTAACACGGAGGTATGACGCCACAACAGGAAGTGGGAACAGGACAACCTAATATACTCAACCTAATTAACAATGATTACAAACGATCAACAGCTGGGGGAAGACACACTAGAACTGATACAATACAAAATACAATACAACCATCAAAGAACACACAGGCTAAATACCAAAACACAGAATAAGAATACTAACACAGAACAAACCTAAACAGACAACCCTTGTAATAAAGACACTAATTGCCACATTAGGACGTTATTGATTTGAACCAACATGTTCAGGGCTGAGTGCATTGTCTGCAGGTGACTGCTGGATGGCGGTATTACACAGCTGTCAACTCTCTGCCTGGGACATTCTCTCTCCCAGGCATGAGATGATCTTGGAGTGATCAGGATCCAACGAAGACCATGTCGAAGACCACGGCGAAGACCACGGCGAGGACCAGGACGCCGACCACGATGCAGAGCTGGACCAGACGGGGAGCCGGGAGCCGGCACAGCAACCGGACCAGGTGTAGAGGCCGGGCAGGGCGTGGAGACCGGATCGGTCTCGGCGGCGAGGCGTGGCGTAGGCTCCGGGGATGAGGAGCCTGGACCCAGTGTAGTAGCCGTACCAGGCGTAGGGGCTGGACAGGACGTGGAAGCCGGAGGAGGAGCGGTGACATCCAGGACCACGCCGATCGGAACCAGGACGGCACCGACGACCGGATCAGCCGTGGAGGCTCTGCCAGCGGCACTAGCCCCGCCCGCCCTCCGAGCCTTGCCAGAACTCGGAGGCCTGCGAGCCGCGGGGGCTAGGCCGATCGTGGGCCCTGAGCTAGCTGTAGGAGCTAGGCTAGCTGTAGGGGTTAGGCTAGCTTTAGAAGCCCGGCCAGCCTGAGGACCCAGGCTAACAGTGAGTTGAATGCTAGTCGGTTGGACCGGACTAGCTGCAGAAACACGAACAGGAGGCAGATCAGAGGGTTGAACGCGATACCTCGCCATGAGGACTGCGGCCTGGTCGGCCATCACCCTCATCTCTGCCTCCTGGTCCGGATACTGGTCTGCTGCGGACTGGATTGTCTGAAACAGAAATACCCATTTAGCTGGGGAATATTTCGACAGATCTCCCTCCATTAATTTGGAGAGAACCTTCATCGTTCCCACTATTTTTCCCGCTGGGTCTTGTGATGGTCATAATGTTACGATTCGGCATGAAGAAGGACCCAATATGCGGTTAGACAGTATAAAGGAGACGGTGGTTGCTCTTCTCAACGGTGTTCTTTAATATAGAACTCAAGGCAGGAGCAAGGCAGGGATATAAACAATACAAAACAAAAGGCACAGCGGCGCTGGCGCTAACTACAAACACGGACTGTGATACGAAAACAAAGATGACAAAAACAGTATACAATATCACTTACTGACTAAGTACAACAGCAGGGCAAGGCAGACGACAGCAAGGTACAAACGAATGGGTAACACGAAGGTATGACGCCACCACAGGAAGTGGGAACAGGACAACCTAATATACTCAACCTAATTAACAATGATTACAAACGATCAACAGCTGGGGGAAGACACACTAGAACTGATACAATACAAAATACAATACAACCATCAAAGAACACACACAGGCTAAATACCAAAACACAGAATAAGAATACTAACACAGAACAAACCTAAACAGACAACACTTGTAATAAAGACACTAATTGCCACATTAGGACGTTATTGATTTGAACCAACATGTTCAGGGCTGAGTGCATTGTCTGCAGGTGACTGCTGGATGGCGGTATGACACAGCTGTCAACTCTCTGCCTGGGACATTCTCTCTCCCAGGCATGAGATGATCTTGGAGCGTTACACCCATGTACATGTCAAAATACTTCCCAAAGGTCAGTGAATACCACGATCACAACACCAGAGGGAGCTCCACAAATCATGTTAAACCCAGATTCGGCTCAAACAAGGGACTAAACACGTTTCGCAATTATGCCACATCAATGTGGAACGCCCTACCCAAAGCTGTAAAGGAATGTGAATCACTACCCACTTTCAAAACCACTCTCAAGGGACACCTACGGGAGACTGCAATTCGAAACTGGCCCCTATAAATGTCCTAACCAAACCCCCTCCAATGTACAGTAATTTACCTAGTATGGTTGTCAATATTCCAATGTACAATTTTGCTTGTTTGTACAGTGTCTCCCCCCCCTCAATGTACAGTTTTGCTTGTTTGTACAGTGTTTCTCCCCCCCCCCCAACCCCCTCCAATGTAAATTACCCAGTATGGTTGTCAATATCCCAATGTACCCAACCCCCCCCACACAACCCCACCCAACCTCCTCCAATGTACAGTTTCTACCTCAAATGTATATACTCCCTTTTCTTGACTCTTTTTGTATCACAAACAGTACTGTATTTGCAAATCTGGTATGTCATAAATGTATAGATGTAGCAGTACTGTCTATCTGTATGTCATGTATGTCATATATGTCCTGATGAATTGAAAATGGGGGACCCTGATGTAAACAAGACGAAGGTCTTTCTCTGGTCTGCATTCCCTTAACAATTGTGTGTATTGAGCTGTACTGTATTGTACCCATTCTGCAATCTGTTAATAACGTTTTCAATCAATTCAATCAATCAAACCGTCTCTTGACAAACTCCCACCCAGTTCGGCTCCCCCCTCTAGGCAAGCAAAAATGCTCTCCTCCCTATGTACAGACATTGGATTCTCAGATGTCTGGAGAACCCTTTGCCCATCCAAACGGAAGTTCTCCTTTTTTAGCGGCCCACATAAGAGCAACAGTAGAATAGACTATTTCTTCATCCCTTCCTCTAAGCTCTTTCTGGTAACGTCCTGCACAATCGGAAGTATTGTTTTATCGGATCACGCCCCTATATATCTGGTCTACTCCTTGTCAGAAGAGAGGGCGCTGTCGAGACGTTGGCGTCTTAACCCATACCTCCTCAAGGACGATAGGTTTGTCTCCTATTTCGAATCGGAATTAAAAATTGTCTACATATTAAACAATATACTCATGTATGGTCATAGCTATAGCCGTATATTCGGCTTCACTAGTTGATAGTACCACTGTGGGCTGCTTCTTTGTTTTCCCATGAAACCAGTGAGCTGTCTGTATTCAAACTCACACAATATCCTGTACCTTTAAGATAACAAAAAAAACATGTTTGGCTGTAATCCAAATGCTCCTCTGTGGGGTCAGCAAAATGCTGTGACACTCTAATCTCTACAAACCATTGGTCAGGGCGGGTACACATTGTTAAATAAATGAGGCTACCCACAGCTTCTCCGTACATCTTTTACATGTCTTAGTTTCTGAGCATCCTCCTGATAGTCTAGTCTTTGATCACATGGTGTTTCCCTTGATCGACATTCCTACATGTCTAAACGTTTCAGGGTCTTTCACACATAGTTACATCATTGAGAACATGGTAAGTCATCCACCTTTGTATTTAAACATGGGATCCATTTTTGTATTTAAACATGGTAAATCATCCACCTCTGTACTTAAACATGGAATTAAACAATCATCCACCTCTGTACTTAAACCTGGGATTAAACATAGGATCCATTTCAGTATTTAGAGATGGACTCTAATCAGGTATTTAAACCTGGATTCTACTCCTCCCGTATTTAAACCTAGAGTATCCTCCTCCTGCCTTTAAGCAGTGTAGCCACCCTCCTTCATTATTTAAACATGGAGTACCCTCCTTCAGCATTTAAGCAATTTGCTACGAACCACACTTTGTATTTGTCGTGGCCTTCAATACCCTCCTGGATTGAATACACCCATTTCCCTCCCACTGTCTGTCTGCCCTCTGGTAACTTGGTTGAATACACCCATTTCCCTCCCACTGTCTGTCTGCCCTCTTCGGGGGACAATGTGACCTCTTTAAAGGTCGGGGTTACCCCACTGACTACCCTGTAGTAGTACTCAACGGGGGTAGGTGTACTGTCCTCCTCGTCACTCTCTTTCCGGGCATAGTCTGTCAGATATTTTGGGGGTTTGTGTTTTCTTGAGGGATACCTCCCACTGCTTGGGGCACTTGACGTCACCCTCGGGTGCTCCTCGTCATCGCCCTCTGGGGGTTTCTGACTGTCTGCCTGCACGACCGTACTACGTACACTGGGTTGATGTGTCTCTGTTTCTACACACCTTACTCTGGAGTCCAGCTCTGGCTCCTCTGTCTGTGTCTCGCTCTCACATGTTGCCTTCGTGACAAACTTGACTAGTGATGTGTTTCTGCACTCTCCCGTTACCGGGATGATAAACTTTTTCGTGTCCTACGAAAAATCCTTTTACACCTCTGGACTTGGGCTTTCCCCTGCCCTGCAGGTACGCATAACACACTGCTCCAAATCGGTGCATTCTGGCTTCTTTCCTGTCAGTGCTGTATACGGGGTGGTGCCCGAGTGCTTATTAAAGCACCTGTTTCTGGTGTAAGCGGCTTCTTGCACCGCATAATGCCGGGGTGGTGCCCGAGTGCTTATTAAAGCACCTGTTTCTGGTGTAAGCGGCTTCTTGCACCGCATAATGCCATAGGCACTTAGGTAAGTTACTATCTGCTAGCTTACACCTAGCCATTTCGAAAAGGGTGTGCCATTCCCTCTCTGCCACCCCGTTCTGGTGTGGGGGATATGGACGTGACGTCTCGTGTCTTATCTTATACCTTCTCAACAGTGATTGGAACTCTCTGTTTGTGAACTCGGTTTCGTTGTTGGATCTCAAGCATCCTACGTTTCCATAAGGGGCTACGTCTGCCAGGAATTTCTCCGTGGCCTGGAGTGTGTCGCTCTGTGCTTTGAGAAAGTAAACAAACACTGCCCCTGTGCACACATCTGTAAAATACTGTACATATCTAAAACCTCCTATGGACTCATTGCTTACTGGGCCGGCTAGGTCCGTGTCAACTAATGCAAGTGGTACCCTTACTCTGTCTGTGGGATTTCTGTATCTCGGTAGAGTAAACTTCCCCGTTTTGCACACTGCACAATTTCTGTCAGGTCTACGCTTTTCTCCTTCAATGTGCATGCCTTCTGACACTACTTGCAGTTTCAGTAAATCCTCGTAATCACAATGACCCAAAATCTCGTGCCATGTCTTAATATCGTGACTGGCCGTCACGCTACACATATCATTATTATCATTACACTTGTCGTTGTCATTACACTCCGTTTGCAGATAATATATTCTCTGGTGCATCTTTATGTCAAACCGTGTACCGCCAGGTTCTACAAGAACATTTTACCTTTATCGAAGAATACCCTGGCACCGCTTGCAGTAGCAGCTATTACAGAGAATAGTCCTTTTGGGAACGATGGTACGTATAGAGCGTTCTTTAGCGTCACCGTACGCCGGCGCCCCTTACTGTCCGTGAGGCATACCTGTGCGTCTCCTCTCTCTTGCGCCAATCCGTAGGTGCGTCTCCCGTCTGCCAGCTCCATGCTGTGCCTCTCCGGGTGGAAAGTGTCGTCAAAGTTCTTGAACCGATTCCTGTCGTTGATGACATGGGACGACGCACCTGTGTCCACGATCAGTCCCCTCCTCTGGGCTCGCTGCAGCTGGGCCGGTCCGGCAGTGCACGCCGTCCGCACCCGAAAGCGCAGTCTTCTTGTCCCGTTATTCTCCGGGCGTCATCTCGATCCGTCTCACGTTGACCGTCATCGCCATCGTGTCCGCTGTCGTCATCCATCCATGGCCGTCATCTTGCCCATGCGCGTATCACGTGCTCTGGTCGTGTTTCTTCATGCACGCTCTGTCTGTGTGCCGCGTGGATTTGCAGAAGCTACACCAGACAGTCTTTGTGCAGTCGCTTCTCCGATGGCCTTTCTCTCCGCATCGCCAACATGCCAGTTCCGTCGTGGTCCTGGTCCTCTCCCTTGGCGTCGCTCGGGCCTTTAGCACCCTCTCTCCCGCCTCGCGGCGGCTGGGTGGGTATCTTCTGAGGCCTCAAAGTTCCTTAACTTAGCCGTGAACTGTCCCAGCGTCATGTCCGTTGAACCGTGTGTTACCAGGAGTGTGAACGGTTTGTACAGCTCCGGTAGTCCTCTCATCATCATCGCCATAATTAGCCCATCGCTTGGTGCTTCTCCGGCACTCCTCAATGGCGTCGTGATCTGCTCCGCTCTGTTGACATATTCGGTCACAGTCTCGGTGGGCCCCTTCCTCTGGGCCGTTAGTGCTATGTAGTGGGCCACGACTCTGGGTCTTCCTCGCCCGATGTAATGCTCTCTCAACACCTCCAGGCTTTCTCGGCCTCAGTCTTTAGTGTCACGGAATATCAGTCTGCGTTACGCTGGTCTTCCAGGGCTTGCTCTTCCGCCGTCAGTTCTCCCGTGGGGGCTGCCAGTATCGTCTCCTTCAGTCCCGCACTGTGCATGCAGCATAGCATGCGCTATTCCCAGAGCTCATAGTCCTCTGCTTTTCCATTGAATCAGGGCCATTTGCCCCTTGCCTTGTTTTCCATCCTCTTCGTTGGTGGTAGGCTTAGCTTTAGCTCTTGTTGGCCTAGCATCTATCCACGCGGTGCTCCCAGCGCTAACCTAGCCTATACTTTTTTTTTTTTCATTTTTTTTTTTTGAAATCTTTATTTCGAACATGCAATGAACAAAAACAAACAATAACAAAAGCAAAACACAACTCAATCTACATGTTCAAAAGGAGTAGGAAGAAGTATACTTATTTAATCCTACCCCTTTTCCACTACTCAAATGAGTGTACTATTTTAAAATATTAAAAAAAAAATATATATATATATATATATGCAAAACAAAACAAAAAAAAACGATATATGTAAAACATGAAAGAAATCAAATAAAAATGTAAACATCCGTGAATATCAAGTCCCTTCCTCATCCCTGTACCTCGTACATCATTTCCTTATACATCAGTTTGAATTGTATCATGTTTGGACATTGCTTTAGCACCACATTTAGACTGTTCCACAGTTTCACTCCACATATCGAGATGCAGTGTGTTATGTTGAGACAATGAACACACGACTGTGTAGTTTCATAACTTTATTCGACTGACTCTCACGTTACATAACACAACCCTTACTCGAGCGCTACCCACGCCCCTCTCTTAAAGGCACAGTAGCCTACAGTGTAACTGCTAGTGTCTCACAACCTACATGTAGCATAACAGGACATAACATTCCCCCCCCCTTCCCTTTTGCAACAGCAATAGAACATTCCAGTCCATGGACAGAAACTGAACACTTCAGTCCACCAACCCGTGGCATTTACCTAGTAACATAGTCCCCATGCCTAGCGGGTGGAGCCCTCACCCTCTGAGGGCGAGCAGGCTAGGGAGCAGGGTATGGTGGTTGTGGTGGGTTACCTCCCACCCTGGTTGCTTCCAAGCGGGGCTGCCAACTGTGGGTTGCAGCTTGGCCCAGGGATGATGCGGGCAGTGTTGGGGCACCAACCTTATGCAGGCAGTTGGAGTGCCAGCGAGAACCATCATCTAGTCTGTAGGTGGCCGGACCCAATTGACGGGTCACTCGGAGGGGTGCTGACCAGTATGAGCTCAGCTTGTTCTTGCGGTGGGCGTGTTTAATCCTGACCCAATCCCCTGCCGACATAGCGGGGGTCTGTACTCTGTGAGAGGCATCATACCTCCGTTTCATCTGAGCCTGTGAGCTTTGGACCTGATCTCTGGCGTTCTCGAGCCCAGGGCTCTCGCATGCAGGGGCCGGTTCAGCTCTCAAGCAGTCTAGTGGTTGTTTCATTTCTTGCCCAATCATGAGCAGAGCCGGAGAGACCCCTGTGGTGGAGTGCTTGGATGCCCGGATGGTCAGGAGAGTTTGGGTGAGTGCAGCGCTGAAGGTTTTCCCCTCCTCCAGGCAGGCTCGGATTCCATTCTTCAGAGATTTGTTTAGGCGTTCAACGCCGCCGTTACTGTCAGGATGGTAGATCGACGTCCTGATGTGCCTGATGGACCTCAGTGACAGGAACTCCGAGAACTCTGCCGAAATGAATTGAGGCCCATTGTCTGTGGTGATGACACTGGGCAGGCCCCAGCGCCCAAACAGCTTGACGAGGTTGTCGGTGATGCTCTGTGTGGTGATGGAGCTGAGTTCGATGGCTTCTGGCCACTTTGAGTGTAGGTCGTGCACGACCATCAGGTAGCGGGCATGTGCCGGGGCCCCATGAAGACGGCCACGGGTCGGGGTGAGGGGTGGTGTAGCCGGTTGGCCCGTTTTCCCACTCAGCAGGCAGCAGGTACAGTTGCGCACCAGCTCCTCTACGTCGCCGTCTATGTGAGGCCACCACACTGTGTCTCTGCAGCGTTGTTTCAACTTAACCACCCCCAGGTGGCCGTTGTGCGCCATGTGCAATACCCTGGCCCTCAGCGCCTCTGGTATAATAGCGCGGTGACCGCGGGCGAGGCACACATCCCCCCAGCAGGAGAGCTCGTCACGGACTCTGCGGTAGGGGAGCAGTCTGTCCTCCACCATGGCTGGCCAGCCATCCTGGATATAGGCACGGAGATTTGCAAATGTCTCATCTTCAGCCGCAGCCTGCTGCAGCTCAGCCAGCGTGACTACTGCGCTGAGCGGTCTATGCAGCATGTGGACCCAGTCCACGTCGTCCTCCGGTTCAGGACTCGCCTCACCCGCCTCTTTTGTCGTAGAGACGGCCCTCGAAAGAAGGTCAGCTACCGTGTTAGAACGCCCCGGCATAAACTCGAGTCCGAAGTTGTACTGATTCAGCCCACCTCAGTAGCCTCATAGGCTTGTGCCCCGCCCCTCGGGTCGCCAGCAGCGCTGTCAGAGACTGATGATCTGTGCGAATGGTGAACGCCCTGCCATACAGGTAGACATGCCAGCGTTCGCAGGCCCACAGACAGACGAGGGCCTCCCTTTCCCCCACTGAGTATTTCTGCTCGGCTGGTGCGAGGGCCCGAGAGGCAAACGCTACTGGACACTCTACCCCTCCATGCACCTGGGATAGCACGGCGCCGAGCGCCACCCCAGAGGCGTCACAGGTGACCAAGGTGGGCGTGGTCAGGCTGAAATGCGCCAGTGTTGGCGGGGACGTGAGCTGCTGTTTGATGACGCGCACAGCCTCCCGGCAGGCCGGGGTCCAGTCCCATACAGCATCCTTGCGTAACAGCTGGCGCAGAGGGGCCGTCGAGTCAGAATAGTGTGGCATGAACCGGAGGTAGTAGGCAGCCATGCCCAGAAAGGAAGACAGTTTGGACGGCGACTGCGGGTCTGGCAGGGACAGGATTGCTTTGGTGTGGGACATGATCGGGGTGATACCCTCCCTGGAGAGCCTGCACCCCAGGAACTCGACCTCAGTAGCTCCAAATGTACACTTCTCCGCGTTGAGTGTGACCCTGTGTTGCTTGAAGCGCTGGAAGACCTGCTCCAGGCGAGCGTCGTGGAGTGCAGCGGTGGGCGCGTGCACCACCACATCATCCAAGTAGATGCTGACCCCCTGGATGCCAGCCAAAATGAGCGACATTATTTTCTGAAAACAGCTTGGGGCTGATGACAGGCCAAAAGCCATGCGCTTGTACCTGAAAACCCCCACATGTGTGACAAACGCTGTGAGGTCCATACTGCCCGGTGCCAGGGGAACCTGCAGGTAGCCGTGACGTAAATCCATTTTACTGAAAATCGTGGAGCCATGGAAATGGCTAGTCAGCTCCTCCGCTGTGGGGAGGGGATACTTGTCAGGGATGATGGCTTTGTTCACGTCTGTCAGATCGACGCAGAGACGCAGTCCGCGCCCCCCCCCCGTTTCTTGGCTATCACCAGGTTGGACACCCAGGGCGAGGCGTTGATCGGTTCTATGACGTCCTCCTTCACCAGATGATGAATCACATCGCAGCAACAACCAGAACCTGCAGATTCCTCCTGAGCAACGTCAGAAGGATACGCCCCTTCCTGACAAAAGAAGCCACCCAACTCCTCGTCCAATCAACAGTCATCTCCCGCCTCGACTACTGCAATGCACTGCTAGCTGGCCTCCCGGCCACTGCCACCAAGCCTCTTCAACTCATTCAAAACGCAGCGGCCCGCCTGATCTCAAACCTACCGAAGTCGGCCCATGTCACCCCACTTCTTAGGGACCTGCACTGGCTCCCCATTGCTGCACGTATCCGCTTCAAGGCCCTCGACCTAGCATACCGTGTGGCAAAGGGAACCGCTCCCGCCTACCTCCGGTCAATGGTCTCTAACTACACACCCTCAAGACCCCTACGCTCTGCATCTTCTGGCCGCCTCAGACCTACTCCTATCCAAGCTCCTGGAGGGTCATCAAAGAGAAGCCGCCTATTCTCAGTCCTTGCCCCACAATGGTGGAATGAACTACCCATCCCAGTTAGGACAGCCGAATCCCGTCCAATCTTTCGCCGTCGACTAAAGACTCACTTCTTCAACCATTATCTGAAATGATAAAAAAATAAAAAAAATCGAACCCTGACTAACCTTACTGTCATACACTTGTCCTAATAAACTAACCTACACTGTAACATGCAACACTTTGATGAACATTGTTACTCAGCTGATAGAGTTGTACCCTTCTTGCTGTCTTGTCGTACAGAACTTGTAAGTCGTTTTGGATAAAAATGTCAGCTAAATGACTAAATGTAAATGTAAAAAATTTAAATGAATCTCCTCCTCCACCGCATCACGGAGGGCCAAGGGAATGCGCCGCAGCGGCTGAATGACGGGTCGGACAGACGTGTCCACAGAGGGCTGGTGCACAAATCCAGTCATACAGCCCAGGCCTTCGAACAGTGTCGGGTGATGGTCAGGTCAGGACGCGGTGACCTGCAGGACGCGTAGACCCCCAGCGTCGGTCAATGTGAAGTCCAGAGCATGAAACAGGTCTAGCCCCATGATGTTAGCCCCTCTCCGTGTGATGTAGAACTCGGTGTCAGGGATGAGTCTCTTTTTGTACTCCACAGGTAGGCAGGCTACCCCTAAAGTGGTGATCGGGGCGTGGCCATACTGTTTGCTGCTGTAGTCAACGGCACGTGACTGAAGAGCCGGTCATAAGTGGACCTATTCAGGAGCGACACTTTAGCCCCTGTGTCCACGAGGAGTGGTATGGAGGCCCCACCCACACAACATGTGCAATGACTGAATGAGGCCTGTGGGCTTTGTACTGTATTGATGGGAACAGCCCCAGACTGTGTGTGATCAGGAGGAGAGCAACACCAGCGCGCAAAATGGTTAACCCTGTTGCAGTTTCGGCAGCGCTTGCCTAGAGCAGGGCAGGACAGGTCCCTGGTTGCATACTTAGGGGAGCCACAGTTACCACAACGCTTTTGTCCATTCTCCCTCGGCGCCCTGTCTGCCACTCTCTGCACATCGAAGCTGTTACCGTCTGTGCCAGCTGTCTCCTGGGCCACGTTCTGAATTCCGGGTGGAGGTGACGTCATAGGCTCATGCACCGCGCGGGAGAACTTGCGCGCCTCAGAGATAGCTGTCTCCAACTGTTTTCCAATCACTACTGCATCAGCTAGTGTCATGGAGTCCGGCTCTAATAACAGTCTCTCCCTCAGTTGAGCACACAATGTTCTTTCAATCAGCTGGTCGACTATGAGTCCATCCTCCAAGCCCCCGAAATCACAATGCTTGGCTAGTTCCCGCAAGGCAGACACATATTGCGAAACAGACTCACCAGACCTCTGTGCTCTCTGGCGGAATCCAAAACGGTACATCCGACGGCTTCTTCCCGAGCAAAAATGCGACTTCAGAGCCTCGGTAGCAGTAGAGTACTGAGCGTTGGCTAATGTAAGCGTAGCAAAAATCCGTTGCCCCTCCTGTCCGAGGCAATGTCGCAGAAGTGCGCACTTCTGCCAGATCCTCCTGTCCCAACGCCAATAAATAGTCCTCAAATGACGTTAGCCATCTAACCCATGGAACAGCTGGGTCACCGGGAACAGGTAGGAATGGTGGTGGCGGTGGTAAAACTAAATCAGCCATCCTCGTTCGCCAATTGTTATGTTGAGACAATGAACACACGACGTGTAGTTTCATAACTTTATTCGACTGACTCTCACGTTACATAACACAACCCTTACTCGAGCGCTACCCATGCCCCTCTCTTAAAGGCACAGTAGCCTACAGTGTAACTGCTAGTGTCTCACAACCTACACGTAGCATAACAGGACATAACACAGTGTCTTCTCATGGTAGTGCGTACATTAAGCACTTTTAAATTTTCTATCCAGAATGTGCTTTACTTTACTCATGACTGAAATGCTTCTTGACAGTTTAGATTGGACATGTTTTATGTGAGGTTTCCAACAGATTTTATGGTCTATTATTACACCTAGGAATTTATTTTCTAAGCTTAGAAAATTTTCTGTAGCTAAGCTTGCTACAGTAACCTTATTATTTCGCCCCGGCGTTATCTGGGCCCATAACCTGTTGACAGAATTCGGCTATAGGGCGACAATAATGTGGTCAAGAGGCATGGTTTCTATCTTGAGCCTTAACTGGCGTGGTTTATTATTCACATGGCAGAGCAGTAACACTACAGGTCTCCTCTCACTGAGAGGCTGGGGGGAAGAGAAAGAAGTGGGAGAAGACATCTCTATATATACTCGCCACCTGGTGGTGTTCCTGAGTGTCTCCACTTAGAGCGCCCTCTAGTGGAAACAGTTATATATGCAGTTAGACAGTTACTAGTGTAAACAGTTATATATGCAGTTAGACAGTTACTAACAATCCTACACAGAATCTCTGCCTTCAACATAACCCCATCACACTATGCTCCGTCAAGGCCTGGAAGACTGTCCGTAAGGTGGAGGGCCGAGCTAAACTGACCTCTCCTCTTACCCCGATCGTAGGCAATCCTGACTTTAAGCCAGACCAAATTGGCGGCGGCTTCAAGACCTGGCATACGCAGTAGGGTGTGTCAAGAAATGAAAATTTGAGAAATGAGGTGGCCCTATGGTTTCAAGTTGTGTTATGATATAATAAACTATAATCAAAAGCAAAAAAGTGGGTTTGACTTTATTTACCTACCCCGTTTTTGGATTGAAAATTTGAATTTTTTGGCATTTTTGGCGGATTTCTGACCGTTTCCGCCTAAATCATGGTTTTTCATATTTGTAATTTCTTTGGCCATTTTTATCATCACCATTCAAAACCAAATATTTACTGCAGTTGAAAATGGTCCTTAAACTTTTATTTAGTTTCCAATAAAGCCTTTAATTTTCTGACATGCAAAGACGACAGCAAACCAGTTGCTACCGGCCATCACTGATTGAGAGATTAAAGATTGTTTTACAATTTATTTCAAGGTGAGAGTAATGTTGCAGAAGCACACACATAGCTCCGAATATTGTTTATGTTGCTAGAGAATGTTTGAGATGCAATTTCAAGTGGTTTACCATGCTAGTTAGCAATCGGAAATTAGCCTAGCATGCTAGCTAAGCTATGTAAACATTGCACACTGCAAAATGGTGGACTGAAATGCTGCGATTGCTAATAATTGTATCCATGTTCAGTTAATACAAATAATTGTATCTATGTTTATTTAGTTGCAAGCTAACAGTTTTATGTAGCAGATAATTATTTAGTGAAGAAGAAAGCTGAGTCAGTGAAGCAGCACATTTTGAATGCAGACCACCCAGAGATTAAAGATTTTTCAAGGTGTCTGCTGCATTATTCCACCACACCCCGTCAACAAGAACAGGCAGGTAACATTAGGATGGGTCCCAAGACCAGGCATGAGGCTGGGACTAGCCTTGCTGATGTGACAGATCGAGGAGAACCCATGACAGACCGAGCTACCTACCCTCCGGGGCATCCTGAGGCACGGCATCTACCTGCAGGAGAAGAAGCTGTTGAAGGAAGGGGTGGATAGGAGGAACTACAGCATCAACCAGCTGATCAAGGATGTCAGGGTGGATGTGGTGAGCTGTTGGCAGAGGGCCAATGCTCAGTTCAGTCCCCCAGTCACCATCAAAGACAAGTCCATAGAACGGAAGATCCAGGTGGCCTGGACTGCTCTGGAGAACTTCGCCTGGAACAGGGGGCTGAAGAGGGAGGACAGTAAGAACTTCCTGGACAAGCTGGACTTCCTCTTCAACATCGCCTGCTGTAGTCATGAGATCCTCCCCTGCTCAGAGTCAGGGTGTGAGGGATGTCAGGAGGGGCCACACCTGCAGGACTGTAACTGTAGGAGAGAGAAGATGATTCCAAAGCTGGAGCTGGCTTTCATGATGTCCATGAAGACCAGCCGGCCTCCTGGCCAGAAGGCTTCCATGATGATGGCGGGACCTGATATAAAGGAGACTAAGAGGCAACAGAAAGCTGCTGAACGGAAAGAAAATGATGACAAGATAAAGAAGGCTACATCAGAGAAGGAGTTAGATGACAGGAGGGGTGCTGCTGAGGCAGAGCTCTTGCTGGAGGAAGAGAACACTGAAGCTCCAGCTGAGACCATGGCTGAGGAGAATGTGATAAAGAGAAACACCCTGAAGATTCCAAACACTGCTCTAGCCACCATCAGGACTGAGGCGACAAACAGACAAGCTGCTGCCATCACCTCCGGATTTGTCCAGGACCTGATAGCAGCTGAAGTACTGCCAGTTGGAAGTGAGTAACTGGCTGTTGATCCCAAGAAGATTCACTGTGCTAGGGATGAGGTGATGAGGAAGGTGCAGTCTAGAGTAGATGGAGATACTAGAATGTGATGTCAAGACTATCATGATAGATTCAAGATTCACCAAGACGAAGGTTCGAGACAGTTGGAAAGACTGGACACAGCAGGTGGCTCACCACAGCTAACCTGTTCTGTGACTGGTGGTGCCGCAGCCATGGACTTAAGGGCAAGCTGCTGGCTAGACTGAGGGAGATCGTCTCCTTCATAACCATGGTGTACTTCCCTTGCTGGTTCCAAGTGAAGATCAACAACAGCTGGGTGGACGGACCTAGGAATGTCCTGTTTGAGCTGTCCTGCCTCAGCACCCAGCCCAAGGTGGTGCAGTTGACTGTCATGTCGACCGTCCGGTCCTCTGCATAGTTCGCTCACTCTGAGGCAATCCTGGTGACCATGCTCTGCAGCGAGGAGGAGCAGGAGAGGAGGTTCGCAGTCCTCAAGATCATCTCCATCAGGGGGGAGCAGGAGCTGGGGGACACCTCCGTCAGGCTGCGCACCCTGCCCAACCTCAACACACAGGCGGCCACCCTGGAGAACATGATCGACTGGGAGGGCGCCACCGAGCCTATCATCACTTGCAAGCTAACCAAGTCGGAGTTGCTGGAGTTCATGGGGAAGCCCATGGAGGTGGAGTACTTCCCCTGCCACACGCAGGCTATAGAGAGAGCTGTGAAGGAAGTGACAGCAGCAGCCAGTGCTGTGTATGGTGCTGAGAGGAGGGACAGATTCATCCGGGGGAGGGCAGAGCACGTCGACCTGGTGCCCAGGATCAACAGCATCATGAAGCTTGCCATGAAGTAGATTGTACATGCAATCAAACTGAATCTCCACATTTATGGCTTTGAAATACAGCTAGATTTATTGCTACAGTATCTGATAAATTTTTTTTTAAATAAAAAGTATAAAATAACAAAGGCAAAAAAAATAAAGGATTATAAAAACCAAAATGCTGTCCTGCCCTGTTTTCACTAATTATGCAGTACCACACACTTCCGATTATTTATTTATGGTATACCATGGTATTGTATGTTATTGCATTGTAACACGGTATGGGCTACCATACCAAGCTTAAGGTAGGGGTAGTAAGTCTGAATGAGGTCCCAGGATGTAGACAAGCAGCCACATATATGAAAATTTGATTTTGGCGGAAACGGTCAGAAATCCGCCAAAAAATGCAAATATTCAATCGAAAAACGGGGTAGGTAAATAAAGTCAAACCCCTTTTTTGCTTTTGATTATGGTTTATTATATCATAACTAAGGCTGTCAAATATATCGCGTTAATATCGCGTTAACTCCCGATTCTATTAATGCCACACATTTTTTTAACTCAAGATTAACTAAAAAAAAAAAAAAAAAATTTTTTTTACTAAACTTCACTCAGGTGTATTATTGATGCTCTCATTGATACTATGTTTGTTTCTGAAGTGTGTGTGTGTGTGTGTGTATGTGTGTGAGATATAGAGAGAGAGGGGGGTGAGAGAGATGAGGAAGAGGCAAAAGAGAAAAAGAGCTAGAGAGTGTGTGTGTGAGGGAGAGGGGGGTGTGTGATTAATCAGCCCTTGTGTGTGTGAATGTAACAAGTTCCTAACGTTTTCTTTCCCCTATTATTTCATGCACACTTTATTCATTGTTTTAAATTATTATTTTCTTTTAAGTTATTTTGTGCATCACTCTGTTTTGAATTTGATGCAAATTTGCAATGCATGAGGGTCATCCTTTTGTGTTAAATGGCTGCACAAAGCAAGCATTTGTTGACTCGCATGTTGATAAGAGTATTAAAACTTGGAACTTGAAAAAGATCTGTTTAAGGTATAAAAAAAAAATGCGATTAATTTGCGATTAATCGCGAGTTAACTATGGACAATCATGCGATTAATCGAGTTAAATATTTTAATCGTTTGACAGCACTAATCATAACACAACTTGAAACCATAGGGCCACCTCTCATTTCTCAAATTTTCATTTCTTGACACACCCTAATACGCAGGGCATAACTAACCTTGGCGACTGGTTTGATGGCCAGACCCTAATGTCCTTTCTACAGCTGCAGCAGCGATATGGTCTATTGAAAACGGAATTTTTTAAATACTTACAAATTAGGCAGTTTATCACCAAGGACACCTCACTGGTAATTAACAGTTCCACCTCACAGGTGGAGAAAGCCCTCTCCTTGCAGATTCCTAAAAAACAAATATCTATTTTCTATAGTACTCTAAACCTTAATTCATCTTTATCTTCCCTTGTCACTAAACAGTCCTGGGAAAAATATTTAGACAGAGATTACAGAAGAGGACTGGCAGGATGCATGGACCTATGCAAAAATAATCTCGGTTTGCAACCGCACCAAGTCTATTCAAGTTAGAATATTACACCGCATTCATATAACCCCTGCCCTTAAAAGTAAAATAGATCCCAATGCGTCCCCACTCTGCTTTAAATGCAAGATAGAGATTGGAAACCACATCCACTGCTTTTGGTCCTGTGTAAAGCTCCAGAGCTATTGGTTCGACATCGTAGAGGAACTATCTGATATATTCCAGACCCCCATCGAACTAGATCCCCTGTGCCTCTTACTAGGCCTCCCAGATATTCATATTGCCAACTTCAAACATAGGAGACTGTTCAATCTGTTGACATTTGCTGCTAGGAAAAACATTATTTTATTCTGGATCAAGGACAAGGTCCCATCAAAGAGATCATGGCAAAACATTATTATGGACTGTATTCCTTGTGATTACATCACATGTATGCTGCACTCCAAGTTGGACACTTTTTATGAAATATGGGACCCATATCTATCTCATATTGGACCTGCACTATCCGCCACTGTACTCGGTGGGTTTCCTCATTACTCTTAGCCTCCCTAGAGATCACTACTGTCTTGTGTGTGGGTGCTTTGTGTCGTTGCAGAGGGTATCATAATGTATTTAAAAGTACATGCTGTATCAGTCCACTGGGTGCTATCATTGGCCAGGAGCCGACTCCCTAATCGCCACTATTGCTATATATACATTGTATAACATATGAAGCCATCTGAGCCATGTTTTTGTTGTTTGGCTTTTGTCATGTCTGTTAATGTACTTTTATAGTTTATATTATGTCTTTATTATGCTTATTGTTGTTATTGTTGTTAGTGCTAGTGTTGTTAGTGTCTTTGTTATTAAGTCTATGTATTGTGAAGTCTTGTTCTATGTATGTTTTGAAAAAGGAAAATAAAAACATTTATAAAAAAATAAAAAATTAAAATACTATACTATACAATATTACTTTAACAAGACATTTTGTACGTGACCATGATGGTTCAGAGTCTCTCAGTCAGTAGCCTATTGGCCCGGTGGAAGTAGCTGTTCAAAGTTCTTTTGGAGGTGGATCTGAGACTCCGGTACCGTCTGCCAGACGGCATGAGCTCAAACAGTTTATGGTTGGGCTGTAGTGTTGTCACGATACTGGAATTTCGACTTCGATACGATACCTTGAAAAGTATCGATACTTCGATACCATTTCGATATTAAAAAAAAAAAAAAAAATATTATATATATATATATATATATTTTTTTTTTTTTTTTTTTTTTAAACAAATTTAGCTTTTGTTGCTGGTTGATTCTCCTCAGCTTCTCTCTGGTACTATAAGATAAGATAAATATAACACTTTTAAAACCCTTTGTTTATCTTTAGATCACACATTTAAAAAGAACTGTTCATCTCACTTCAATCATTTTTATTGCAGATGCAGAAGTTAGAACATAGTATTTTCTCAAGCAGACAGATGTAAACACTCACTGTAATCTGTGTTGCATGTACCTGACAAACTGAACTGTTTGTATTACAGTTGGTAACAGTTTTGATAAAGATAACAGGGCGAGGGCTATATGTGTAACATATATAACTTCACAACAGCAAAATTACTAGTACTAGTAGTAGTAAACAATAATTAAAACTTTTTTTTGCATTAGTGAAAACAATAAGGACACATTCAAAAGGCAGGGTAAGAAAAAAGTGCAATCTTATGCATTTTCAAGTCAAGTTCTTCTTAGGTAGTGCATTACCTTCTCATACCATTACACCTACTAATACCACCTTCTCATACCTTCTCATACAACCTTCTAATACCTTCTCATACCACCTTCTCATACCACCTACTAATACCTTCTCATACCACCTTCTAATACCTTCTCATTACACCTACTAATACCTTCTCATACCACCTTCTAATACCTTCTCATACCACCTTCTAATACCTTCTAATACCTTCTCATTACACCTACTAATACCTTCTCATACCACCTTCTCATACCTTCTCATACCACCTACTAATACCTTCTCATACCACCTTCTAATACCTTCTCATACCACCTTCTCATACCTTCTCATACCACCTACACCTACTAATACCTTCTCATACCAACTTCTAATACCTTCATACCACCTACTAATACCTTCTCATACCACCTTCTAATACCTTCTCATACCACCTTCTCATACCTTCTACATTACCTAGTGATACACATAAAGCATAAGAGCCGTGGAAGGCTCGCCGTCGTCGGGTAGAGTAATCCAATATACAGGTCCAGTCGCTCTTGACCCGGAGCTCCTCGGATGCAATCACCACTAGGGGTCTGACCAGCCTGGATAAGCGTCCAGATAACGTCAGGAACGATGGGGGTACTGATAACTGTAGGACTCGAACCGAACGATGCACAATACCTACTTAGTACTTATACCTTATCATACCTTATATAAAGGCCTCAAGTAAAAAAAAAAAACTGCAATCTTATGCATTTTCAAGTAGCAGCCAGTAACTAGCAAATGAAACAATATTCTTCTTGAGGTAGGGCATTTAGACAGCAGAATGACTAAAACAATAATTCAAACTTTTTTGCATTAAGCACACATTCAAAAGGCACTAAAGTGCAAGTACAAAAAAAAAGTGCATTTTCAAGTTAAATTCTTTTTAAATAGGTAGTGCACTTATTCAACGGCCTCAGACTAATCACACATAAGGTGGTGCAAGTAGTGTAATAATGTACTAGCCTAAAGTTTCTTTACAACTTTCAGATTTTTTGCTAGGAACACCAGCATGTCAATGTGCTCCTCTGTAAGCCGTGCCCTTCTTGGACTGCAAATGAGCCCTGACGTACTAAATACACGTTCTGAAGCTGAGCTTGAAGCAGAGATGCACAAATACTTTTTCGCCAGCTGGGCAAGGTGAGGTAAAGTTCTCTCATGTGTCCTCCACCATGCGAGTGGGTCGTCTCCTGCGCTGAGTTCAGGCATCTTTTCATATATTGTGAACTCGTTTTTTAGTTCAGCCTCTGCGTCCTCTGCATCCTCGCCACCACCATGTTGACCCTTCTTTTCCCCCTGTATGCTGGTTAACAGTCCCTTCAGATCCGTTCTACTTTTCTTCGCTGGTACGCCTGGTAGTGGTAGTGGTTGCATGGCAGTGGCACATGGAGGAGGAGGAGCGGGTGTTTGTCTTCCTGTTTCAGTGCGAGTGTCCATCAGATTTCGTTTGACCTCGTCTCTTAACATAACAAAACTGTCCTTGAACCTTGGGTCGAGAAACGTGGCTGTGTTCAACACCAGCTGCAGAGCCCCGTCGACGTCGTTATATCGTTCGTTGAGTATCTGTACCAATATTTTCTTTAAGTTCACATTTGAGGAGGCTGTCATTTTCCTCAATGGTCAAAGTTGAAGATAACTTCCAAATTAGGGGCAGGACAGAGGAGAGTGTGGTGTGCTTTTCACCACTAAGGGCATCAGTGAAAGAGCTGACAGGGCTCAATATATCTTTTACAGTCTCAAGAATTGTAATGTCTGAATCTTTAGGCATGAGGTGCCATTTCTTCCGATCGTCGGCTAGAACTGAACAGACCGCTTGCTGCTGTTCCAGAAATCTCGCCACCATTTGATACGCCGAGTCCCAGCGTGTCGGCTCATCATGGATCAGTTTGTGTTCAGGCAGTTGCAACTCTTTTTGCTTCTGCTTCAGCTGTCGGGACATCTTTGGTGACCTGCTGAAGGCAGACACTGTCTTTCTCAGCCTCGACAGTGCTGCAGACACACGGCCTATATCCAGACCCTTGCTAATGGCTAGGTGAAGGTTGTGCCCAAAGCAGGGGACCCATGTGAAGTCCTGCTTAAATGCTTTCTTGTTATTTGAGGCATTATCAGTGGTGATGCCACTGCCAGCCATATTTGACATGTCCAGCTTCCATGTTTCATGTACCATCTCCTCCAACGCCTCTCTCAAACTGTCCCCCGTGTGCTCTGAGTGCAGCCCAACACAGCCCAAACACCAGCTCTGCATGTCCCAGGATTCTGTAATAAACTGCAGAGTTACTGCCATGAATGTGGACGTGGCCCTGCTGGTCCACAAGTCAGTGGTGCATGAAAATAAGGGTTTCCCCCTAAGGCTCTCCATGATTTTGTCTTTTGTTTCATTATATAGGGCAGTCTGAACCCATGTTTCTCAACAGTATAGACAGGGACCTGATCCATGCATATGTACTCTGCTACAGCCCTGTTAAGTTTCTTGGCTTCCTTTGAGTTTGCATGATACTTCCTTTGTTGTTCAAGTAATGCTGGTAGGGTAGGCTGCTGTGCTGTTGCTGGTCGATTCTCCTCAGCTTCTCTCTGGTACTATAAGAAAAGAGAAATATAAGACTTTTAAAACCCGTTGTTTCTCTCTAAAGAAAGAAATACATAGCAAACATGACTTAGTTATGCAATAGTGCTGCTGCTTTTTATTTGGTTAAAATATTTTAGTTAATAAGACTAAAATATATGACTACAACAATTTTCATTAGAGAGAGAGATTTCTCCGGGGCTGGTAACGTTAACCAGAGAGAGAGAGCGAGAGCGAGAGCGAGAGCGAGAGCGAGAGCGAGAGCGAGAGCGAGAGCGAGAGAGCGAGAGCGAGAGAGAGAGAGAGAGAGAGATATTTCTCCGGGGCTGGTAACGTTAACCAACCTCGTGTCGAGTGTAGTATTGTATGACCTCGACATAACGTTTAAACGTAATTTTACTCCGTTTCCATGCGGTAGCCGGCTAGCTAGCATAAGCTAACAGAGGAACGACTAGCAGTAGCTATCTAACGTTAGCTAATAGCTGTAACGTACAACGAATCAGCTGTTGATATGATGCGCCATCAGTAGACAACGTATCTTGTATTAAACTAGAGTTAGTGGTTTAATGCTTCAGTCACAAACCTCTTTCATTTCTTTGTGGAGATCCGCGTGCCGGTCCTTCAGGTGTTTTGCCATATTTGAGGTGTTGGCACCTTTCGTTGGCACTGCCCTGTAACACCGCTTGCAAATGGGCATTGTGACATCTTTAACTTTCCCTTCTGTGTTTACTTCAAAACCGAAGTACTTCCAAACAGCACTTCTGCTGTTTTCTTTATCTTTAAGTTGTGGAGGCGCTGCATCTGCCATCTTAGTTCACTCAGCTAAAATGTTTACTGAAGAGTGAAGACGCCGACGGCTCGCTCTGTGAGGGGGAGGGCTGGAGGGGGAAGCGTGCTCTGAACAGCTGGAGGGGCAAGCGTGCTCTGAACAGCGTGTCAACAAACTTCCGGTAGAACACTGCCAGCGGGTACCGATACTACAGAAAGTATCGGTATTTCGGGAAATGAGTATCGTAACTGTTTTAAATATTCAGTATCGATATTTATCGATACTTCGATATTTTTGACAACACTATTGGGCTGGCTGGGGTCTTTCAGAATCCTGTGTGCCTTGCTGACACAGTGCTCGGTGAAGATACCGACTATGGTGGGTAGCTTGCTTCCACAGATCTTCTTGGCCGTTCACACTACTCTCTCCAGTGCTCTGTGGTCACTTTGGTTGGCATTTCCAAACCATGCGGTGGCTCTCCGTGGTGCCTCTGTAGAAGGCCCTGAGGATCTGGCGTTTCGACAATGTTGACTGCAAACAAGTCATTGATAAGCGACGGGCAGATTAGACACATAGCCATAATTTAAGACAGAGATTATGCGTTCACAACGCTATCATTGAAGTGGGTGCCGGCATTCAACCACGTTTTACCATGTTAACGTGATTCCATCAACACAACATAAATGTTCAAAACACGACAAGACAGTTTGCATCACTTCCCACGGTTCTCGGCACTTATTCTACCGGTAGTGCGGTAGTTGTTGCCATGGTATTGGGTCTTTGGGTGAATACTTCATTGGCGGGGAAGAAGAACACTGCTAGCGGTGTGTGGACCGTCCCGCAAGCCCCAGGCCACCGCCCCGTGGGACGGGGTCTGGGGCTTGCGGGACGGTGGCCTGGGGCTTGCGGGGCGGTCCACACACCGCTATCAGTGTTCTTCTTCCCCAGACTACATTCAATCATCTTCGCAGACTACTCATTTCACCAGTCAGTGTTTCCCTCCCACGTTGAGCAAAGGGGGGGGGAGGCACTCGTAGTATTATATATATATAAAATATGTTTTTATTTTATAATTTTTTTTAATGAGTGCCCCCCCCCGCCCTTTCTGGGTCGTAGGCGACCGCCTGTATGGCCAGTAGGATGGGAGGGCCCTGTATTATGTTATAACAGTTTATTATTTATTAGCTATAGACCACCGCAACACTTCCATGACATTAAGTGGTTGTAGCTACGGCTGTGGGGGTGCTGGAGACATGATCCAATATACCTTTATACGCCCAAGTCTCCTGAACACGGAGAGACCAATCCCAAGTCGGTTGGCACTTTCTCGGCCGAGCTATAGTAACTTTTTCGCACCTACTCCCCAACTCTGCATGCGCAGATTGCCCACGGAGTCTCTCTGGATTGTTCAGAGATCTAGGTTTATCAATCTGCACAAACTTCTTGGGGGGGGGGGGGGAAGGACGACGGGATGGGAGGTGCAGAGAACATTTAGTCAGCTACTCAGTGCATGTGTTCCTGTGGGTCACCCATCACATGCCTGTTAATCTGATGACAAATATATACTTATACTTTAAAAAAGTAGTCAATACATTGAAATGGCTACTATGGATCCACAAGATCTCTCTAAGAGTCTCAGGTTTACAGTAATTCCCAATATAATATAATTAATAATAATATAATTCCAAGACTGTCTAGGGACCACACAGTATGAAGAAATAGGCAAATAAATAATTGTAACAGAATAGAGAAAATATAGTAACAGGAACAGAACATGTCCCCTGTAGTGCATGGGTGAAGCATGGCACTAAACGGCCACTGGGGGGCACTCACCATGCTGGAGCTGTATGTGAGCTACTGTATGAATGAATGAATGAATGAAAACTTTATTTAACAGATTGCAGAATGGGTACAATACAGTACGGCTCAATACATACAATTGTTAAGGGGATGCAGACCTGAGAAAGACGTTTGTCTTGTTTCCATCAGGGTCCCCCATTTTCAATTCATATAGACATATATGACATACATGACATACAGATAGTCAGTACTGCTACATCTATACATTTATGACATACCAGATTTGCAAATACAGTACTGTTTGTGATACAGAAGGAGTCAAGAAAAGGGAGTATATACATTTGACGTAGAAACTGTACATTGGAGGTTGGGTGGGGGGGGTTGGGTACATTGGGATATTGACAACCATACTGGGTAATTTACATTGGAGGTGGTTGGGGGGGGGGGGGGGGGGGCGGGGGGCACACTGTATAAACAAGTAACACTGTACATTGAGGGGGGGGGGGAGGAGACACTGTACAAACAAACACAATTGTACATTGAACTATTGACAAAACCATACTAGGTAAATTACTGTACATTGGAGGGGGTTGGAATGATTGGGTTAGGATATTTACAGGGGCCAGTGTTGAATTGCAGTCTCCCGTAGGTGTCCCTTGAGAGAGGTTTTGAAAGTGGGTAGTGATCCACATTCCTTTACAGCTTTGGGTAGGGCGTTCCACATTGATGTGGCATAATTGCGAAACGTGTTTAGTCCCTTATTTGAGCCGAATCTGGGTTTGACATGATTTGTGGAGCTCCCTCTGGTGTTGTGATCGTGGTATTCACTGACCTTTGGGAAGTATTTTGACATGTACATGGGTACCTTGGTCGTGTAGTGTATCTTGTAGACCAGGCCCATTGCAAGTTGTTGTACTCTGTCGTCTACTCTAAGCCATCCTAGGTTGTCGAAGTGGGCAGGGGTGAGGTGGGTTCTAGGAGTAAGGTCAAGCAGTAGTCTGACCAGTTTGTTTTGAGATGTTTGTAATTTTGTTTTTAGCGCCTTTGAGGTGCTTTGGTACCATGAGGTGCAAGCATAGTCGTAGTACCCCTGAATGAGTGCTCCTGCCAGAGTCTTCAGGGTGTTCTTGTTTACCAGAGAGGAGATCCGGTACAAGAATCGAGTTCGTTGGTTGACTTTTTTTATTACATTGGATGCCATTTTGTCACAGGAGAGATTAGCCTCTAGGATGGACCCCAGGTAGGTAATTTCATCTTTCCTTGTGACAATATTGTCACCCACTGTAACTGAGAAGCCGTCGGTCTTGCTGAGTTTGTTATTTGAACCGAAGAGAATGGACTCTGTTTTGCCCATGTGTAATGATAGTTTGTAATGGTATAGACCAGGGGTTCTCAAACTTTTTTATACCACGACCCCATTTCATTTAGTACATTTTTTTGTAATGGTATGGGCCCTCATTTATCAACAATGCGTAGAAAGTGTTCTATTTACGTTCCTACACACTGAATTTAGAATGTGTGTACGCACAGAAAAATCTGGATTTATCAAACGTGCAGGTTCTACGCACACTCCGTGTTGATAAATACCATTTGTTCTACGGTCCGCGCTCATGCACGATTTTAAGTATTTGCATATAGAACCGCCCGTAATTAACCATATACGGTAATGAAACACCCCCATGAAATGTGGAAAAGTGGACTAAACCGGGCGAACGCGTGGGAGAAATACGCGACAGGCTGACAGACGTGTACACGCTACGGTGATGTCAGATATGATATCTATTAACTTAAAGACCATTGCTGCCTGGGCAGCGCAAACACTTATAAAGACTGTTAACCAGTTTGGCGTTGGCGTCATTAATAATAACCATGCTGGAATATGAATGCACTTTTTCGTTTCGTTCTTTTAAAGTTTGATTACCCAGGGATTAAAGTTCTCCGTCAATTTGATTCCAAATAGCGACGGATTTTCCGTCAATTTTCTACCTGCATGGTTTAATATGATTTGTAGAGGCATACAATCTATTTTGATGTCGGTATTAGGTATAGCCTATATAAATTATATATGCATAGCCTACATTATGCAACAGTCATTTGCGCATAACGCAGCATGGCACAGACATGTCACATGGAGCCCCGCAAAGCATGCATACAGTAAACGAACTTGATTGTTAATATAACTGTTGTCCTTGTATCTTTACGCTTATGAAAACATTTAATAATATTTATAGGCTATTATGCCCTCGTTTGGCCATAATAGCCTATTCTCAAATGGCCAAATCTCCTCGCTGACGGACCCATGTATAGCCTATATCATATTCCTATACGTCTCCAAGGAATCGTGGGGCTCTGGGAAGAAAGGGAACCCCTGCTATAGCCTATCCTTTATAATGTTATATGCCATTTTATTTACAGTAGTCTATTTATGATTTGTTTCCATAGCCGGTCTCAGTTATGCTGTGGCTGAGATGGGTCGGGATTAATGAAGCCGATAGGGGACTGCTTCTCAGCTATACGAATTAAATCCACGATTGAAAATAATGTACTTCCTTCTTGACAATAGCATATACTATAACAATAATACGAGTACACGAACAATGAATCTCACTGCCATGTAGCCTACGCCATGTATAGCCTGCCTATGTGATCAATAAAAACGCGAACTTGAATTCCATCATATTTATATGTTGCGTCTGTTGTTACTTTGTTATTTCCCCCCCCCCCTATGTAAAGCGACCTTGGGTCTCTTGAAAGGCGCTATATAAAATGAAGCTATTATTATTATCACATCTGTGCGGGAGCTCACAAATAGACTGCGTTAGTCTCAGTGAAGTTTCAACGGAGGTCGTCTTCATATTCTACCGCTGGGCGCCAGGTACGCATGCTCTGGGCTGTGTGTAGATATACGCACAAAGTCAAGCATGCGTTAAAAATTATAAGTCCCACACTTTGCTTAGAAATGATCGTACGCACGGGTTACGCAGATATGTGCGTACGCACAATTGATAAATGAGGGCCCAGGGGTTCTCAAACTTTTTTATACCACGACTCCATTTCATTTAGGAAATTTTTTTGGCGAGCCCACACTTAATGTATTGCGTAATTTCAACGTGGAATATCAAAATAAAATAACACGTTGTTGAACTTGATCATGCATATTTATTAGAAATTGAAATTACAGCACTATGTTATCAATGAAATTAATGAATATTATCAACAAAAGCAACAGAATGGTTTCTGTATACACACACATACAAAACTAGGCATATTTAGCCAAAATGTTGCCAAAACATAAATTAAATGCGTTCACATGCGCTTTAAGAATAAAAAAAAAACTAGACTTAATGGGAAGGGTGTGCTTGTACATGTGAACAGTTCCATGATACGCGGCAACAGAAGATTTTCTAAAAATGATCATTGTTGCACTTAGATGAAGCCTTTCATACAAAGTAGGTTGATGCTTACAACTCATCCATATTATTAGCATATCATACATTCTAATGAGAATGTTTCAAAGTTTGGATCAATTAACTTTTTAATTCAAGATGTATATTTTATTTTAAATATTGTACAAGTTCTGTCATGAAAAGGTTTTACTATACAACGTAATGACAAGTAAATGTGAATGGATGTTCTATCATAAAGTAAACAATTTGTTAAATCTTTAATTGATTGAATTTAAAGTGAATTGATTCCAACCCTATAACGTTTTGATAGTTTCATCATTCAATAGTACGGCCATTACTCTGTCAATATACACACAATGACAAAATAGTTAGTTACTTGTGCAAAAGGTTGCTCAGAAGCAGTTAGATGGTAGTTAAACTACTGAAGATGATCATGACATCCATTCCTTTAATAGAATACCAATGAAGACAATACATGGAACATTACTTAAAATAAACCCTTCTTGTGTAGTACTAGGAATGTTGACAATATGTGTGACATTAGATAAAAAAAAAAAGGGGGGGAGGGGGGGGGGGGGGCTTTCTTATTATTTGATCGTCAGTAACGGTATTCGTATTGAACACTAAAAACGCTCATCAGCCCGATCGGTATAAAAGCATTGCAGGATCAAGCTAACATTTATGTCAGATCGTTCTTACCTGTGATCGGGAGTATTCCAAAAATAATATTCCAATTGTTTGATCGCCATCTGGTACATCTAATCTCCATTTGGCCCACGGCATAATGCACCATAACATATGGATCGGGGATATTTGACGTGCTTCAATGGAACCTGGAGAACCGCTCCCATCGCCCGACAAGGAAAAATTTAACCGGAGACGTTTGGCCATTACACAGGCCAAGATACAAGGTTACAAAGGGTGCTCGATACCGCCGTCTAGATGGATGCGGCCGGTATTGCACTTTGGCGACCTCAGACTCATTCCCTATGGTAACACAGAGGTCCCTGGATGAATAATGAATACAAATATTGACTAAAGGAATAAACGATCAAAACCCGAGAAATCTCGGGTCTGGCGCCCAACGCATGGCAAGTTAACCCGGGATATCTCAGGTCTGGTGCCGAATGTGTTAACCATCTTGGCTTTTGGCTGGTCACCACATACTGAGGTCAGAAAGTTCCTATGATCCCAGTATTTAAAACACTAGATGTGTGTAGTGACTAGAACAATGGGCCACATTTACGAAGCAATACAAGAACAGATTTCATTCTTAACTCATTGACTGCCATAAGCTTTCACCATCTTTACTAAATGGCGCCAGTGTTGACAATTTTAGCGATGTTTGTAGATCCATCGTGTGTTCTGTATTATAGAATAGTAGGTAACACTTTATAATAACACTCAATTATAAGACCTTTATAAGGTATTTGTAGATAATGAACTAATCATGAACAAACCATTTATATACATTCGTAAATTAATATTAAATCATTTATAACTATATTTGTATAACATTTACAAATTAGTTCTACATTATTTAAAACTCATTATCAACATTGTTTGTACTTGATTTGTTCATCATTAAATAATGTTGTTTAATGTGTAGTAACACATTTGTAGATGCTTTGAAAAATGGATATGAAAAAACGACTACTGTACCTCCATTTATTTGTTCATGTTCAACAAATAATTTCAGACATTCATAAAACATATATAAATCATTTGCAGATACTATTGTGTGCCCTAATCTAAAGTGAAGCCTATTCATCATTAACAAATGTCTAATACAGTTAATTATTTGTTGACTTTTTCATCACCTGTTACAAATGTTGTAGACAGCTTTCGGATACACCCTTCTTTGTGACATCAAACAGTGACAGAATTAGGACTATAGATAAATGCAATTTTATTAACATAAAATACATGTGCACACATAACATATAGTGTAACTTGGGGGGCACTAGGACCCAGGAGTACCCTGGCCAGGTATTGCCAGAGCATGTAGAGGAGGTCTCACACGAAAGAAGTGTGTGTCCGAAAGCTGTCTACAACATTTGTAACAGATGATCAAAAAGTCAACAAATAATTAACTGTATTAGACATTCGTTAATGATGAATAGGCTTCACTTTAGATTAGGGCACACAATAGCATCTGCAAATGATTTATATTTTATGAATGTCTTAACAAATCATTTGTTGAACATGAACAAATAAGAGGTACAGTATAGTCGTTTTTTCAAAGCATCTACAAATGTGTTACTACACATTAAACAACATTATTTAAAGATGAACAAATCAAGTACAAACAATGTTGATAATGAGTTATAAATAATGTAGAACTAATTTGTAAATGTTATACAAATGTAGTTATAAATGATTTAATAATAATTTACAAATGTATATAAATGGTTTGTTCATGATTAGTTCATTATCTACAAATACCTTATAAAGGTCTTATAACTGAGTGTTATTATAAAGTGTTACCGAATAGTACAATACAATAGTATGGCTCATTTGACAGGCATTGTTCATAGTCCATTACTGACTAATTAGTTAATTTCTACACACTGTAGTTTGTTACACGCTAAACATCGCCGTATTTCCAGAATAATCCAGTATTTTTCCATAGATCGCGAGATATGACACATTATATGCAATAAGCCGAAATCGTTCTGGTTGATCGCCCGAAGCTCCAAATCAAAAGGTATATACCATGTACATATGTGCATTCACAAAATGCTTTTTAACTCAAAACTGTGATTGCGTTTGTCGAGCATGTTTTACGTCCGGTAAAACACAAAACTCGGGTTTTGGCGTTCAACGCATGGCGAGATGTCGGGTATGGCAGAGAAAGAGTTAACTAGCATTTATTATTTTGTTGTTTTTCTTTTTACTTTCTCTCCCAAGTGAATTTTCTCATGTTCACTCAAAGATGGTAATCTACTGAATCCCTTATCACAAAAACTACAATGATATGGTTTCTCTCCTGTGTGAATTATCTGGTGTAATTTAAGATGGTCAGGTCGACTAAACCTCTTCTCACACTGGTCACAGGAGTAGGGCTTCTCTCCTGTGTGAATTCTCTGGTGTGTTTTCAGTTGAGACAGTCGACTAAACCTCTTCTCACACTGGTCACAGGAGTAGGGCTTCTCTCCTGTGTGAATTAGCTGGTGTCTTCGCAGATAAGATTGACTACTAAAGTTCATCCCACACTGGTCACAGGAGTAGGGCTTTTCTCCTGTGTGAATTATCTGGTGTAATTTAAGATGGTCAGGTCGACTAAAGCTTTTCTCACACTGATCACAGGAGTAGGGCTTCTCTCCTGTGTGAATTATCTGGTGTGTTTTCAGATTAGACAGTTGACTAAAGCTCTTCTCACACTGGTCACAGGAGTAGGGCTTCTCTCCTGTGTGAATTCTCTGGTGTGAATTCAGATTAGACAGTTGACTAAATCTCTTCTCACACTGGTCACAGGAGTAGGGCTTCTCTCCTGTGTGAATTATCTGGTGTGATGTCAGATGAGACAGTTTACCAAAGCTCTTCTCACACTGGTAACAGGAGTAGGGCTTCTCTCCTGTGTGAATTATCTGGTGTGATGTCAGATGAGACAGTTTACCAAAGCTCTTCTCACACTGGTCACAGGAGTAGGGCATCTCTGCTGTGTGAATGCACTGGTGTCTATCGAGATTCGACTTTGAACTGAAGCTTTTTCCACACTGGTCACAGCAGAGACCTTTTCTTCCATCCAAGCCTCTTGGTTTCTTCCCAGGCCTGACAGGACAGCTATCTGGATGGAGAAGAGTGTCAGAAGAAGGAGATTGTGATTTTATACAGCTTTCATTTCCATGTAAGCAGGGCTGAACAGTGCAAGATATATGTTGCACGTGCTACAGCAACATCGGTCTGTGCGATGAATGGATTTACTTCAGTAGCACTGGTGCGATAGGCATTCGGTTCATATCGATACTCTTATTTTGATCCTGTGGCAGGTCTCATTTCCGCCCAAGCGCAGCTCCAGCCATAATATATATGGCTTCGGCAGCTAGCAACGTTCGGTTCATATCGATAATCTTATTTTGAAAATCCTGTGGAGTCGTATCCGCTTGGCTCCACAGCACGTGCAGTACGCGTCTCAGTAGTAGCAGTAGCGTCTGGAACGCGGATATTAAAAAAAAAACAAGGCTAGTGTGCCTATTTTGCGACCCAAAACAAATCCCTGGCGTTTTATTCCGCAACGGGTCAAATGCATCCAACATGCTTTGCAATCCTCACCATTCCTTTATGACCACGTCGTGTTAAAGACCGAAATTAACGTTACGTTAGCGTATGCTAACAAGCTATGTTGTTACCTGAGCCATCGAGAGAACAGAAGACGGGCAGAGTGAGGACTGGGGAAGGGAAGGGGGGGGGGGGGGACAGGCATTCTCGCTTCTGTGTGTGTGTGAAAATGACAGCCAAACATGGCACTGCAACTAAATAACACAAATACAATAGGCACATTTGTGACCGTTACAAATATAACACGTTTTATACTTGTGCTACAAGATTTTGGCCTGTGCTACAAAACTATCAACCTCTGTAGCACCAGTGCTATGTGCAAAAAAAGTTTACGTACAGCCCTGCATGTAAGAGGTTTATAAATGGTATGTAGCTGGGTTTTATAGTTTAAGAACACAGTGTAGTCCAGAGTCGTGTACAGTTCTAGACTTAAACCACTTTGTTTCAAGCACCAGTTTCTGGAGCAGGAGTGGTTACATCATGGCTATGGTTAAGGTCAGTTTAATTTAGTCTGGGACTAAAGCCCCTTTAGTCTCAGGTTATGACAGATTCAAGTGTCACCTTATGGATCAAACCTAATATCACGCTATGGGACATTTCATATCTCTTTAACGATATATATCACAATGTATGTTTTCTGTAAATTGGATAAAACATCAGTCTACAAAATAACCACATAATTCAGGACTAGTTTTCAATAATCCCGAGTTTAAACTAAATACAAATTAAAGGCACTTTGTCCTTTAATATAGCTAGGGCTCAACAGGTTAACCTCTTGACCTCTTCCACCCGTGCGGTCCGGTACCGGACCGCAGATGACATCACGTCATAAATCAATCTGTCTAGACTGTATGACAATGTTGCGTTTTTCCCCCAAAATGTATCCAAGAGTAAACATCCCAGCAGTCATAGTGTATATTTTCAGCAATACATTTGTTTACCAATAGGTTAAAGTGTTAGTGAGATTTTAGTTTTTGAAATGTGATAATATTTTCGTGGAGATCAGTCATTTTGAATTAGTGGCCGTCGCCGAATGATGATTTGTAGTCATATGAGCACAGGGCATCCAGAGCTCTCAATGAGCATTGACATTTCTAAAAATGACAGTACCCAGGGAATTCTAGCCTCCTGCAAACAAATGACGTGTATGAATTTCTTTTATTTCTCGGGATACAATATCACAAAACTGAACGTTATTGGCATAGATTGGAGCGCAGTTAGTGTGTCTACCTTCTGTGAACATTTAGCAACAATACGCTTTGCAAACGGATAAAAAATGGCGGACCTGTCACAAAAATTTAAAGCAGACTGTATTTACAGTAGATTTCATTCTCGGTTCTTCATGCATGCCTGGTGATACTAAATCCAAATTGAACTCTGCCATTGGAAAGAGTAGATTTGGCCCGATCCATAGATGTGCAAGTTGGCTATAATAAGGTCATTTATAGGCCTCATTCTATATTCTATAATAATTTTTCAAATTGGATGGGTCCAGATGGCAGAATTCAGTACTGCATCTACAAAACCTTCTGTTTAACACTTTAAGGACCGGCCACGTATATATTCGTGTTTCGGTGCCATGCGTTGTGGACCAGAGCCACGTATATAGCCGTGGCAAGTTGTTATTGTTTTATTCCATATTTATAGCGCTATTAACGTCCGCAATCGAGATGCATGACCTACCCACATATTTGATTTTCGAAACATGAAATACCGGCCAGATCCGCTTAGGGGCGCCATCGCTCCACTGCAGTATCATTGAGGGCGATTGTAAAAAAAATTATTTTACAGTCTGTGGGCGGATCATATGAGCCTCGATTCCAAACCAAGACCCTCCATCTTTGATCCCGTTACCGAACGCATATTTCAGCCTGGAATAATGGGATTTATGATTAGCCAATGGACATATCGATCTACCAGAATCCGATGACTAATGAAGAAATGCTGCCGGCGATCACATGGCCTGACGGTAGGATACTATTCCCCCAAATTACAGCTGGATTGGACATTGTTTTAAAACCTAACGTGATCGATCACTGACATTGGCTACCTGAACGCACACTCTATTGCTAATCAATAATACTAATCGGCGTTCCCCGCCGCCCCCATTTCATCCATAGATGCTCTGTAATAGTCCGGATGCTATGCAGTTTGTTTTATTTCATTCGTATATATACAGCAGAAATGGCGTTTGATATAACGGCGCCAACGTTTAGCCTATTATCTAGGTTCCTGGAAAAAAGACGAGACGAAAAGCGCGATAAACCTTATATTCACGACGCTATAAAATGACAACCAACCGATGGATTTTTATTTTCTTTAAGACATTATGAAGGCACGGTTTATGCACTCAAGTGACAATGAGAATGGACAGATAGCAATACTATAAATTATATATATAGCTCTTAGAAAGTACATCGGTTTGTAAACAAACCTCTGTCCTCTGAGGCATAAATCGCCGCAAGACTGTGGTCGCCAAAGTGTTAATCATCTTCCCTTTATAAATTTCCTTAGATCTTTTGTACACATGATCTCAAGAAGGTACTGAACGAGCTCATGGCTGGTCATTTTTAGCATGGTGTTATTCACTGTCAAAGATGCAAAGAAAAATCATAATTCATATTCTCCTTTGTTTCATCGCAATTTAAGCAAGCCTAGTAGACAATATTTCTGACACTGGGAATACATTCACTGAGGTCCATAGATGTCCCTAGATACCTAGATTTTTTTTTTTTTTTATCCAATGATTTAATGAGTTGAGGCCCCGTATAGGCCCATCTGGGTCTCTTGCCTCTACTCAGCACCTTTATACACTTTCTGTCATGGTCAATGTTTTTACTGTTTTGCTGAAATGGTGCGAAATAAAATAAAATACATCAGGGTTCCCACGCTTGCCTTGAAATTTTTTTCCATGCTACCTCCCGATTTTCCAGGTACCATATTAAGTGATGATCTATAGGCCCCTGAAGCGTTCCGCCCCCATCCGCGCCCCCCTCCCCTCACACACAACCCCCTCGGACACTTGACTACTTACTTGATTTAAAAGATGTGCCAGTCAAGCCTACATTGTAAATGCTTAGAGATTATGTCTTATTGATAATATCAATGCATTAAATAATGCAACAAGCTGTAGATGAACAACAATTTATTGAACTGGAACTTTGAAACACATGAGCACTGGAATTGATATATGTTCTCTCTTCCACTCCTCTCCTATCTCATCCGTCCTCTTCTCTCCACACCTCCCCTCTTGTCCGCTCCAGTCTTCTCTTCCTACTCTTCTCAACTCCTCTCCACTCTTCTCCCTTTTCCTCTGTCATCCTCTACTCTCTTATCCTTAGGGGTAGGTTGCTCTATAAGCCTTCGGCTTCAAACCTATCATTTCCGTTTGTTTATTTGTGAAAATGTTCGAAAAAATTATTTGTTTGTTTATTTGTAAACATTCAAAATAAAATAATTCATTCATTCATTCATCCTCCTCTTCTCCTCCTCTTCGCCCCTCTTCTCTTCCTCCTCCCTCTTTTCTTACGTAGAAGGGGTAGTATGCCTACTCTTACTCTGTAAAATCTTTTGTAAATCAAAATAATGAACATAAAAGGGAAAACATAAGGCTGGTTCCCCTGTGGTTCCTCAGTACAGCAACCCCACTAGTAAGCTTAGCTTAACAGTATAGAATCAGTCTAGGCATGATCAATGTCTAAAATCACAAAATAGCTAAAAGTAGATATAAGAATGAATGATACAAAATATATCAAGACTAGACTATTCATTTCAACTAGTATAGAAGTAATGTCACAGCCTAATGTGAAAATGTATTGGTAGTCAGCTAGCAATGCAAGCTAGCCAACACTAGCTAGTAGCTAGTTAGTTAGCAAACTGAATGTTGGCTAGCAAGATTGCACTCCATGTGTTCACTTTTGCTCAGTTTCCATGACTTTTCCATACCTGGAAAATGAAAAAATTAATTCCATGTTTTCCAGGTACCGTGGGAACCCTGAACATGCAAATGGACCTTGTAGAAGTGGAGCAATCTTCCATTTATAAATTTAAGATATTATTATTATTTACTTATGTATTTTAGGCAGATTTTCAGAAAATAGGGCTCCGGGCTAAAGAGGTTAAGGGGAGGTGACCACCCACCTAAAATACCATGTTCCTGATTTTGTGCCAATTTTGTGATTTTTGTATAATGTTGCCCCTTTACATGTCTTCTTTCAAACTAGTGACAAGAAACCTTAAAAAAAACATTTAGTTACTTATTTTGCTTCATTTTGCATCCATAATGTGCACATATCGAATGGGGAAGTGCCTCATTTGTATACATAAACATAAAATTCAGAAAACTTGCAATATATTTTTTCTTAGTTTATATGTACATAACAAACTGGGAAAGTTTCATAGTGATATCTATTCAAATATTTGTTTTGCATCGAGCCCAGCTCTCGGCGTTGCTACCAGCTTGGCTGGCCGTTCATACTAATACAATTGGCAGTATTAGGGGGTGGGGAAGCTGGCGGGTGGGAACCTGGCGTTGTGGACAGTGACGCCTACAGGTCAGGTCTCGGCGCTTGCTAAGCGGGGCAGGACTTGGTGGAGATAGCGTGCCCTCCCACGCGTTACACTTCACCAATGAGAGTCCTTGCTGCCAAGTGAAAAAAGCGTCACTGGCTTGACGGCCCACGTCTCGGAGGAAGCGTGCGTTCGACATCAGGACACCCTTGTACCGACTTCTGGGAGAACATGCGTACAACAACCAGGTAGGGGAGGGGGGGAATTGGCACAACGACTAATTGGGACGGGGAGAAAAACAGAGGAAAATAGGAGAAAGATATAAAAAGAAAATTAAAAAAAATGTTTTGCCTATTAGGGGGTACAGTAATCGGTTGTGTCCTTTGTTACTAAACTGTTACTACTACTACATCATTATTATTATGTTATTCAGTTATCAGGCATGTGTTTAGGTTGTCTATTACTAATGGTTTGATTGGGTGTTGTGTTTGTAAATAGTGGTTTCAAAAAGAAATGTATGGCATTTTACAATACAGAACTTTGAAGGCGTTTTCCCAAAGGGTAGACGTGTACCATTTCCCTAGCATCTACACACACCAAACTTTCCACCTTTACTCATATCTATATCCTGCTTCTTTGTGCCAAATGGTTTGTTGATGTCATACATAGCCTGATTTACAGACAATACAAAACTTTAAAGGCGTTTTTCTCAAAACGAGATTTTATGAGTTTGTATTACACATAAAACAAAAAAATCTCAATTTCTCTAGTACCTCCACACACCAAACTGGCCATGTTTCCTCCTATCCATATACCACAACTCTTTGCTAGAGGTTTTTTTGATATATCACTGATCCAGATTTTTTGAACATTTTATACAAAAGAATGATGCAAAAAAATAAAAAATAAAATTTTATGACTAGGGCAGTGTTTCTCAAAGTGGGGGGCGCAGAGGCATGACAGGGGGGGCCTTGAGATATATATATATATATATTTTTTTACAATTCTTTTTGGATTACAGAAAATTATCACTAAAGTGCTATCTGTTGCAGCTGCACTGTTCTCCATGAAAATACCATATTTGGATAAGTTTGACCATTTCTCAAAATCTGAAAATTATTATTCAATAAAACACAGAAAAGGATCACCAAGTTACTCTGGATAAAAAAAAACATTACAGACAACATTGAGACAAAGCTTCCTGACACATCTCCATCCAAACACTTGGAAGAGTGTGGTGCTGAGTACCAAGTATCTCATGATGCAGCAGTTAAGGTGTTGATACCATTCAGCACCACATATCTGTGTGAAGCTGGCTTTTCATCCATGACAGCTCTGAAAACAAAATATAGGGCCAAGTTGAGCCTTGAGGATGACATGCGTGTTGCCTTGTCAAAGACTGACAGCAATAAAGACTGTTTGCTTATTTCCTATGTTCGCTTTGTAAATTCCCAGTCACTGAGTGAAGATCTGCTATTTTGCAAATATGTCAAAAACAGAGCGACAGCTGATGAGCTCTTCAAAATGATTGACAGTTACCTGACAGAACATGGAATGAAATGGGAGAACTGTGTGGGCTTTTGCTTTGACGGTGCGCAGGCCATGGCAGGGAAAAGGAGGGGGCTACAGGCGCTCATCAAGGGAGTCTCGCCAAACGCCCAATGGACGCACTGTAAATTCACAGAGAGGCGCTAGCGTCAAGATAGCTTAGCCCTGAGCTGAATGAGGTTTTGACAGAAGTTATAAACGTGGTAAATTTCATCAAAACCCGACCCCTGAAAGCGCGCCTGTTCTCTGCGCCGTGTGAGGAGATGGGAGCTGACCATTCTGCAGTGCTGTTTCACAGCGAGGCAAGGTGGCTCTCACGAGGGAAGGTGTTGTAGCGAGTCTTTGAACTACGAGAGGAGATTCGGGTGTTCTTGGAGGAGGAGAGCATGCAAGAAGCTGCAAGCAAGTTCAATGATGAACAATTTCTGATAAAGTATCTCTATCTACAGCAGGGGTTCCCAAACTTTTCAGGCCAGGGCCCAGAAAATAAGGCGTCAGAGAGCCGCGGCCCAATGCACATCGTCAGGCTTTTTTTTTTTTTTTTTTGCCAGGCGACCGATTTTTTAAGCCAAATATCACTTCAATCCTATTAAGTTAGTTCAAGTTAGTTATTCATTTATATGTGCTATTTATGAGAGGGCTAACTTGTTGCAAAATAATAATGATAATAATAATAGCCTCGTTAAAATACTATTGTTGCTTCGGTTGTTTTCAGCGTTTTATGTGCATAATCTGTTATTTAGTTTGAAATGTTCGTTGAAATAAGTAGATTTTCCGTTTTTGTTTATTTATTAAGTTAATATAAAACCATATAGTCACATTTTAGAATACAATAGAATAGCATTTTAGAATACAACTAGAAACACTGTCCTGGCCTGCTTCTAAGTTCAGTGGCCTGACAAAATAAAAATAAAAAAATAAATAAAAAAAAAAAATAAAAAAAAAATGTTTATTTTTTATTTTTTATTTTTTATTTTTAATCATCTCGCGGCCCACCCGTGGCTGCTCGCGGCCCACCTTTGGGTCGCGACCCCGACTTTGGGAACCACTGATCTACAGCACCTGCTGATTTCAGCTCTGCTGAAGAGGAGCAACTCATCGAAATTACCTCCGACTCCACCCTGAGGCTGAGGTTTACAGCTCAGACAGTGAGTGAATTCTGGCTTGGTGTGGAGAGGGAGCATCCACTCATAGGGCAGAGGGCTGTGGGCATCCTTCTTCCCTTCACCACATCCTATCTCTGAGATTGAATTTTCAGCTGTTGCTTCACTGAAGACAAAGCACAGGTCTAAGCTCAACATTGAGCGTGACTTGAGTGGCAGTATCAAGTATATTAGTTGGCGCCGAGGAGAGTGGCAGCCTTTTCATAGCAGCTCCCACCCCCTTACTTTTTATCGCGTTTACTACTTTCTTAATTATTCTTTTTGTGATTATACTTACATAATAGGTGTATAAGTGACTGTGCGTTGCTTTAGACCAAGTTAAGGCATTTGTAACAACTTCTGTGAAGTTAGCTGAGTTAGGAAAGTTCGGTCGAGCACAGCTCTGAACAATGGACAACAACACCGGCGGCGGGCTGGTTTACCCGCGGCAGCACAACAACAACAACAACAGCAACAACGGCGGGCTGGTTTACCCGAGGGAGGCTCTCCTCTGCTTTCGAAACAGAGTTGCAGAACCACCGAGGAATCTACCAGCCGAAATAAGGATTCGCAGACGGGGAAATCGAGCTGGCACGAGCGTGAAGGACAGGAGAGAGGACAGCAGGAGATTCAAGCCTTACCTGCCCGCTGTCGTCATGGGGAACGTGCGATCGCTGGTCAACAAGACCGACGAGCTCTCAGCCCTGATGATCAACCAGCGTGAGTACAAGGAGGCAAGCCTACTGTGCTTCACCGAATCCTGGCTGAACGAGAACATCCCGGACAGTGCAATAGAACAGGAGGGTTTCACGGTGGTGCGCGCCGACCGGAGTAAACAGAGCGGCAAGCGGAGAGGCGGAGGGCTTGTTGTCTTTGTGAACTCCAAATGGTGCCACCCGGGGCACATCACCATTAAGGAACGTATCTGTTCCCCCGACATTGAACTATTGGCACTGAGTCTGCGGCCATACTATTTACCGCGAGAAATAACACACGTCCTGGCTCTCACTGTTTACATCCCTCCCAGCGCGGCGGCGGCGCAGGCGAGTGACGTCATACACTCCACCGTCGCGGCGCTTCAGACAAAACACCCGGATGCATTTATTTTTATCAATGGGGACTTCAACCATGTCAGACTGAACAAGACCCTGACAAACTTCACCCAGTATGTCACCTGCAAAACCAGGGGAGACAAAACTCTGGACCTCCTGTATGCTAACGTGAAGGAGGCTTTCAGTGCGACTTCCCTGCCCCCCCTCGGCCAGTCAGACCACAACCTTGTGAGGCTTGTATCCACATACACGCCTCTCATTAAGAGACAGCCTCCGACCACCATGTCTGTCCCACAGTGGTCTGACGACGTCGAGGAGGAGCTACAGGAGTGTTTCAGGTCGACAGACTGGGATATGTTTGAGAGGGCTTACGGTGATGACATTGATGGACTATCCCACTGCATCACAGACTACATCAGGTTCTGTGAGGAGAGCATCGTACCCACAAAGAGGGTACGCTGCTTCTCAAACAATAAACCCTGGATTAGCAAGGACATTAAACACCTGCTAAACAGGAAAAAGAGGGCCTTCATGGCAGGGGACACTGAGCAGGCCAGGGCTGTCCAAAGGGAGCTCAAAAAAGAGCTAAGGGCAGCCAAGGTCAGCTACAAGGACAGGCTGGAGGGCAGACTACAGGCCAACAACACCAGGGAGGTGTGGGCGGGGGTTAGGAAGATCACTGGTTTCAAACAGCAGGGCACAGCTGTGGAGGGCCCTCCAGAGCGTGCAAACGAGTTCAACTCGTTTTTCAACCGCTTTGACCAGAGTGGCCTCCCCACACCCCTCCCCCCACCCATCGACACCAGCACCAGATCACACCTACAAAGCAGCCCCCCCACCCCCCACACCCATCAGCAACGGCACCCCACCCCCAACACCAGCAGACTGCCCACCACCCCCAACCCTGACGATCACAACCAGTCAGGTCAGTAGGCAGCTCTCCAAAATTAATGTAAACAAGGCCAGAGGACCGGACAACACTAATCCCAGGGTGCTCAAGGTATGTGCAGAGCAGCTGGCAGCACCGCTCCAGCATCTTTTCAACCTCTCCCTGAGGCTGGAGAGGGTGCCCCAGCTCTGGAAGACCTCCTGCATTGTCCCGGTGCCCAAGAAGGGACGTCCCAGCACCCCCAACGACTACAGGCCAGTCGCTCTGACGTCACACGTCATGAAGACGTTTGAGAGACTGGTCCTGCAACACCTCAAGCCCCTGGTGCGTGACTCCCTCGACCCCCTGCAGTTTGCATACCAGGCAAACATCGGGGTGGAGGATGCCATCATCTACATGCTCCACAGAGCGTACACGCACCTGGAAAAGCCGCGCAGCTCAGTGAGGATCATGTTCTTTGATTTCTCCAGCGCCTTCAACACCATCCAGCCGTCACTGCTAGCGGAGAAGCTCTCTGCGATGCAGCTGGAGCACGGCTTGGTGGCCTGGATCAAGGACTACCTCACTGAGAGGCCACAGTACGTCAGACTAAAGGACAGTCAGTCTGACGTACTGGTGAGCAACACCGGCGCCCCCCAGGGAACTGTGCTGTCACCCTTCCTCTTCACCCTCTACACCTCAGACTTCTGCCGCAACTCCAGCGGGTGCCACCTGCAGAAGTTCTCAGACGACTCCTCCATCGTAAGCTACATCACCGACGATGATGAGGAGGAGTACAGAGCCCTGGTGGAGAGCTTCGTGGGGTGGAGCGACAGCAACCACCTCCAACTCAACACCAGTAAGACCAAGGAGCTGGTGGTGGACTTCCGGAGGGGCAAGAAGAGGCCCCCCCCGATTCCCATCTCCATCCGAGGGGTGGATGTGGAGATGGTGGACTCATACAAGTTCCTTGGGGTACACCTGAACAATAAACTGGACTGGTCGGACAACACAGAGGCCCTCTACAGGAAGGGACAGAGCAGGCTGTTCTTCCTGAGGAGACTCAGGTCCTTCAATGTGTGCAACAAACTGCTGCAGTCTTTTTACCAGTCTGTTGTGGCCAGCATCCTCTTCTATGCTGTGGCATGCTGGGGAGGCTACATCAACTCAAGGGACACCAACAAGCTCAACAAGCTGGTGAGGAAGGCTAGCTCCGTGGTGGGAGTCGAGCTACCTAGACTTGAGGTGATGGTAGAGAGGGGGATGATAAGGAAGCTGGATGCCATCATGGAGAACCCCTACCACCCCCTCTACGACGAGCTAGTCAAGATGAGAAGCTCGTTCAGCCACAGACTCATCCCCCCCCGACACTCAACTAACCGCCTCGGACAGTCCTTCATACCAGCGGCCATCAGGCTCCACAACAGTGGGCAGCGACTAGCAGCCTCCAGGCCCCACAACAGGGGGCAGCGACAGCGACTGCTACCAGACATTGACCTGGGACTTATAGGAACCCAAGGGGGACAAAGTAGACTACCCTGGTACTTTGATTAATGTATACTCAGTAGATAGTAAATTATTATAACACTACCTCTTGCATACCGCACCTCATGTGACACTGTGAATAATGTGAATATTCCTCAGCTAGTCAGATAGTAAACTATATTGACCATATTGATCAAATTGTTTACACTGCCTGTGTTGTCTTTTACTACCTGTATACTGTGTTGTTTTACTACCTGTACCCCTCCCCCCCTCCCCCCCATGCTGCTATGATGCCTGAATTTCCCCAAGGGGATCAATAAAGGAATATCTTATCTCTTATCTTAAGCCTGCAACCTCGTTTTGAAAAGATGTGCAGTGCAAAATAGGCTCATTGCAGCCACTAATGCTGTGATGACTCACATCATTTACTTACATTTTCTCTTTTTTTGCACAAATTGCGAAGTTTTTTCACAAGTTTCACAAAGTTTTCTATAATTTTTTTTCCTTGAATTGTCCTCGAATTGTATTGCAATGTTACAAGATGTCTATTTTTGAAAAAGCAGTCTTGAGTGTCCATTGAATTGTATTGCAATGTTACAAGATGTCTCCATTTAAAAAAAAATAAAAGCAGTCTTGAGTGTCCATTGAATTGTATTGCAATGTTACAAGATGTCTGTATTTTTGAAAAAGCACAGTCTTTGAGTGTATTGGAATGTTGTTGCACAATTGCACAGTTGTAAAGTAGTTGCACAATTTGAAAGGTCACGATATTGGTGTTATTTCAATACATTTAAACATGGCCCATTTCATGATTATTTTGTTGGGGTGAGGGGGGGGGGGGCCCAAAATATGTTGGTCCGCCAAAGGGGGGCCTGACAGAAAAAGTTTGAGAAGCACTGGACTAGGGGGTCATAATGGGTCATAAATTCCTGTTCGGGTGGCATATCAAAAAATCCTCTAGCAAAAAGTTCGGTATTTAATGTAGTAATGTAGTGCCCGGAGGAAAGAGGAATAAACGGAGGTAACGTAATGCTTGTTTAATGTACAAAGCCACGTCAGTAAACAAGAACACCAACACATGAATCCCAGCACAGCAATGAATGAATAACAACCAGTGCAACCTAAATAGATGTCCCCTCTGGCCCCGGTGCCAGATCATTAGTTCCCTCCCACTACACAACATAGTCAGAAGATGAACACGAACCAATACTGTAGTCACTACACCAGCCCCCCCAGTGTTCACCTCAATATACGAAATCCTCACGGTGAGGAGGGCGTATGGCCCGGCCCCTACGACTGTAGGTAAAGTCAGGAGGTGCGGGAGGGGGTGTGACAGCGTCCGTCACATCCTCCTGCCGAGCAGGATGGGGGTCAGTGACCAGACGCTCACGAGCGGCGGGGGGTCCGAGGGGTCGCAGGGGGGAATGGCCCCGGCGTGGCAGGGGAGGCAGGACCGGGGGCCGGCCCCTGCGCGGCGGCAGGGCCAAGTCCAGGGGCAGTTCAAGGTCCAAGTGTGCCGGCTTGAGGCGATCCACGGAAACACACTCAGGCCTACCCCCCACGTCGACCACAAAGTTCTTGGCCCTGGCCTCGATGACGCGGAAGGGTCCGTCGTAAGGAGGGCGTAGCGGAGTCCTGTGGCCATCGTGACGGATGAACACGAACCTCGCCGAGTGCAGCTCCGGGGGCATCCTCGACGTAGGGACCCCATGCTGCGTAGTCGGGACCGGGACGAAAGTCCTGGCGCTGTCCAGCAGCGAGGCGCGCTGAGCAGCGGCAGACCAGGGCTCTGTCGACCTGGGAATAAAGTCACCGGGGACCCGTAGCGGTTGTCCAAAAACCAGCTCGGCCGACGACGACTGGAGGTCCTCCTTTGGCGCCGTCCTGAGCCCCAGCATGACCCACGGGAGCTTGTCCAGCCAGTCGCCGTCCGTGAGGCTGGCTCGAAGGGCGGCCTTCATGGAGCGATGAAAACGCTCGCAGAGCCCATTTGCCTGCGGATGGTAGGCGGTCGTACGGTGGAGCTTGACCCCCAGACTCTCCGCCACCGCCGCCCACAGTTCCGAAGTGAACTGTGAGCCACGGTCAGAGGAGAGATCAGCCGGGGTGCCGTAGCGGGAGACCCACACCGAGATGAATGCCCGGGCCAGGTCGGGGGCCGTCGTTGAGGAGAGCGGGACCGCCTCCGGCCAGCGAGTCGTCCTGTCCACCATGGTGAAAAGGTAGTTGTATCCGTGCGAGGGGGGCAGCGGTCCCACCAGGTCCACGTTGACATGGTCGAACCTCCGCTCGGGCACAGAGAACTGTTCCAGGGGGGCCTTGATGTGCCGATGCACCTTGGCGCGCTGGCAGGCGGTGCACGTGTCGACCCAGGCTCTCACATCCCTCTTGAGCCCCTGCCACACAAATTTCTCCGACACCAGTCGCGAGGACGGCTTCCTGCCAGGGTGAGACAAGCTGTGTATGGCCTCGAAGACAGGGCGCCTCCAGTTGGCGGGGACCACCGGCCGTGGCTGACCCATAGAGACGTCGCACAAGAGCGTAGCCCCCGCGTCACCGAACACCACCTCCTCCAGGCGCAGTCCAGTGTCCGACGACTTGAGAGCTTGGACGGCAGGATCGGCGGCCTGGTCCGCAGCCATGCTGACGTAGTCCAAACCCAGCTGCACCGCACCGACCACCGCTCTGGAGAGACAATCTGCCACCTGGTTGGACTTCCCAGCAACGTGCTGGATGTCCGTGGTGAACTCGGACACGTAGGCGAGCTGGCGCTGCTGGCGGTCGGACCACGGCTCCGCCGCCTTGGACATGGCGTGCGTGAGCGGCTTATGGTCCACGTAGGCCGTAAACTCGCGTCCCTCCAGCAAGAAACGGAAGTGCCTGACAGCAAGCCACAGCCCGAGGAGCTCCCTGTCGAACGTGCTGTACCTCTGTTCCCTGGGCGACAGCTGGCGGCTGAAGAAGGCCAGCGGCTGCCAGGCGTCCCCAACCCACTGCTCGTACACCGCTCCCACAGCAAAATCAGAGGCGTCCGTGGTGAGAGCGGTGGGCGCCGAGGGCGAGGGGTGGGCCAACATGGCCGCACGGGCCAGGGCCTCCTTGGTGTCTTGAAAAGCCTTGACCCGCTCCGCCGTCCAGTCCACCGGCTGCTTCATCGTCTTGCCCTTCTGGGCGTCGTACAGAGGCCGCAGGATGTGAGCGATGTGGCGGAGGAAACGATAATAAAAGGTCACCATCCCGATGAACCCCTTGAGCTCGCCGACTGTGCGGGGGCGCGGAAACGCGGCGACAGCTTCCACCTTCGAGGGGAGGGGGGTCACCCCCTCTGCGGAGACCCGGTGCCCGAGGAAGTCGATGGCGCCCCGCCCGAACTCACACTTCGCCGGGTTGATGATCAGCCCATGCTGGCTGAGCCGTGAGAACAGGGTTCGGAGGTGGGACAGGTGCTCCTCCTCAGTGGCGCTCGCTACGAGGATGTCGTCCAAGTAGACGAAGAGGAATGGCAGGTCCCGGAGCACCGAGTGCATGAGGCGTTGGAAGGTCTGCGCCGCGTTCTTCAGGCCGAACGGCATTCGCAAGAACTCGAAAAGCCCAAAGGGCGTGACGACGGCCGTCTTGGGGACGTCCTCGGGGTGCACCGGCACTTGATGGTACCCCCGTACCAGGTCCACTTTCGAGAAGAAGCGATTGCCTGCCAGGTTCGCCGCAAAGTCCTGGACATGCGGGACCGGGTAGCGGTCAGGCTTGGACGCGTCGTTGAGGCGGCGGTAGTCCCCACATGGGCGCCACCCACCGTCTGACTTAGGAACGATGTGCAGGGGAGACGCCCAAGGGCTGTTCGAGCGCCGAACGATGCCCACCTGCTCCATGTGCGCAAACTCCGCCCTGGCGACGGCCAGCTTCTCCGGGTTGAGGCGTCTGGCCCTGGCGTAGAGGGGCGGCCCACTGGTCTCAATGTGGTGCTCCACCCCGTGTTTCACCGTGGGCGAGGAAAAAGTGGGCTTGCCCAGGTCGGGGAACTCAGCGAGCAGCCAAAGGTACTGGTCACTTTCGGCGAGTGTATTGGACCACCCGCCGTAGATGGCCTCCCCCTGCGTACATGCAAAGGAAGCGAAAGTCTGCGAGTTGACCAGGCGCTTGTTCCCCACGTCCACCAGCAGGTTGTGGGCGCACAGAAAATCCGCGCCAAGGAGGGGGAACGTGACAGGTGCAACGACAAAATCCCACGAAAAACATTGTCCTCCGAAGCATACGTCCACCGCCCTTGTGCCGTAAGAGCGGATGGGCGTGACGTCCGCACCCGCCAACTGCGGACCGCGCTCTTCTTTTGCCACATCCGACCTCTCTGCCGGAATGATGCTCCACTGGGCACCCGTGTCGCAAAGGAAACTGCGACCAGAGGCGGTGTCTCGGATGAAGAGCAGCCTGTTGGTTACGCCAGCGCTCAGGGCCACTACTGAGCGCCGGCCCCGCCGTTTCCCGTAGGTCCGAAGGTGCAGGGTGAGCGGCACCGTCTGGCCTTGGCGCCAAACGTGGCATGGAAGAAGCAATGGCCCGCTGCGTTACCGTGCTGACCATTAGGCCTGGCGTCATCCCTCGCTCTCCTGCGACGGTCCGGTGGCGGGGCGGTCGCGGGAGCGAGCAGGTCGGTGGACCGCTGAGGCATGGCCAAAACGAAACGGTCCGCCTCCCTGGCCAGGGCGCGGGGGCCCACGATGTCGGTGTTGGCCAGTGCCATCCTCACTTGCGGCGGCAGCGTGCGCATGAACAGCTCCGTAAAGAGGATCATGGGGTCTTCTCTCCCCAGCAGATTCAGCATCCTCTCCATGCGGGCAGAAGGTCTCTCGTCTCCCAATTCCGACATAGAAAATAAGCGGCGCACCCTCTCTGCAGCGGACAGTTCAAATGTATCTAGCAGTAGGGTCTTGAGGCGCTCATATTTGTTCGTCGCCGGGGGATCAGACAAAAAACCTACCACTCGAGCTGCGGTGGAGCTGCCCAACACTGCCACCATGTGGTTGTACCGGTCGTCGTCGTCATCCACGTTGCTCTTGTTGAAGTTTGCCTCCACAATAGCAAACCATGCAGCCGGAGCCGCCTCCCAGAACTCAGGTAGTTTGATCGTGGGCGCGCGCGCACCCTGCGCTTCCCTGACGGGGGATGGTGATGGCTGCCGATGGCCAGAACGTCTTCCTCGTCCGGACATTTTGAAAGAATGTTCGTTCGCTGATTATTGTACACAATCCGCCGTAACAAAAATCCACGTCAGGGTCACCAGTGTAGTGCCCGGAGGAAAGAGGAATAAACGGAGGTAACGTAATGCTTGTTTAATGTACAAAGCCACGTCAGTAAACAAGAACACCAACACATGAATCCCAGCACAGCAATGAATGAATAACAACCAGTGCAACCTAAATAGATGTCCCCTCTGGCCCCGGTGCCAGATCATTAGTTCCCTCCCACTACACAACATAGTCAGAAGATGAACACGAACCAATACTGTAGTCACTACAGTAACATGAAAAACCATGAGAAAATATCTATATATCATCAATTTTTTCTAAATTTCGTTTGGGGTAACATGCAAAAAGGGGCAATTTTGAATAGACCACAACCCTTTTTGGGTAATAAAAGTACACGTAAAAAATTTGCGTAAAAATAAATACCTAAGTAAATGGAAGATTGCTCCACTTCTACAAGGTCCATTTGCATGTGTCAGAAATATTGTGTCTGTTACTAGGCTTGAGTAAATTGGAACGAACCAAAAGGAGAATATAAATGTTTCTTCTTTGATGGTAAATAACACCATGCTAAGATTGACCAGACATGAAAAATGTGCGACTGAGCTCATTCAGCACATTCTTGAGATCACGTGTACAAATAATCTATGCAAATGAATAAAGGGCAGATGATTTACAGGAGGTTTTGTAGATGCAGTACTGAATTTTGCCATCCGGACACATGCAATTTAAAATATGAATATAGAACATAGAATATCAGGCCTATAAATTATCTTATTATGGCTAAGTGACACATGTATGGATCGGGACAAATCTCCAAATCAATGCCCGCTGCTTTAGACACAATAATTCTGTTGGGGTGTAACGGTACACATACTGAACCGTTCGGCACAGGACCTTGGGTTCAGTACGCTCTGTGTACAGAACGAAAGCAATGATACTTTATCCACTAACGGAACGTACCTGCTCAAAACTAAGTTCACCCCTGTGACGTAGGTTGGTCATTATTATTGTATTTATGTTCCTTATTATTATTATTGTAGTTACATGTTAAACCGTCAGGTAGGCGAGTTGTTTGGTATTTGTAATATGGTGTAGCGTCACCTTATTAATCCCCTCTTCCGTTTCCCACTTCTCAGGTACCGCCCGCTAGGGGTGGGACGATACATCGATCCAGATCGATCCATTATCAATGATCCAATAGGATCGATGCAACGTAAAAAGATCAATTCATATTGCGATACTCTTTTTTTGAAAATCCCGTGGAGTCGTATGCGCTCGGCTCAACAGCACACAGCAGTAACGTCTGAAACACGGACATTGCAACATAGCAAGGCTAGTGTGCCTATTTTGCAACCCAAAACAAACGTTGGGTTAAGTAGGACTTTGGACTACTTAAAATAGACTCCCCCTTCCACCTGATGGACATATACTATGTACCTGTACTATTATTTATATACATATAGAACTGCTCCACATGGTTTTTAATATATCATGCTTTAAGTACTGTAGTTTTAATGTAGTTTTTTTTTTATATGGTGGTCTTTTTATTGTAGTTTTAACTATTTATTTTATATATAGTGGTGAGTGTCTATGTATTGTGACTGTATGTTTGTCTTTCAACCACTGCACAAATGAAGTTCCGAAAGGAAAATAAAGTAATTTGAAGTTGAAGTTGAACAAATCCCTGCTGTTTTATTCCGCAACGGGTCAAATGCATCCAACATGCTTTGCAATCCTCGCCATTCCTTTATGACCACGTCGTGTTAAAGACCGAAATTAACGTTACATTAGCCGCTAATGTTGAGCTTAGACCTGTGCTTTGTCTTCAGTGAAGCAACAGCTGAAAATCCAATCTCACAGAGATAGGATGTGGCGAAGGGAAGAAGGATGCCCACAGCCCTCTGCCCTATGAGTGGATGCTCCCTCTCCACACCAAGCCAGAATTCACTCAGTGTCTGAGCGTCCATTGCGCGTTTGGCGAGACCCCCTTGATGTGCGCCTGTAGCCCCCTCCTTTTCCCTGCCATGGCCTGCGCACCGTCAGAGCAAAAGCCCACACAGTTCTCCCATTTCAGTCCATGTTCTGTCAGGTAACTGTCAATCATTTTGAAGAGCTCATCAGCTGTCGCTCTGTTTTTGACATATTTGCAAAACAGCAGATCTTCACTCAGTGACTGGGAATTTACAAAGCGAACATAGGAAATAAGCAAACAGTCTTTATTGCTGTTAAGGCAACACGCATGTCATCCTCAAGGCTCAACTTGGCCCTATATTTTGTTTTCAGAGCTGTCATGGATGAAAAGCCAGCTTCACACAGATACTGTATGTGGTGCTGAATGGTATCAACACCTTAACTGCTGCATCATGAGATACTTGGTACTCAGCACCACACTCTGAAACTAGCTCTCCAGGTGGTATCAGATGGGATTTCAAAGAGTTCTTCCAAGAGTTTGGATGGAGATGTGTCAGGAAGCTTTGTCTCAATGTTGTCTGTAAAGGTTTTTTTTATCCAGAGTAACTTGGTGATCCTTTTCTGTGTTTTATTAAATAATGATTTTCAGATTTTGAGAAATGGTATTTTCATGGAGAACAGTGCAGCTGCAACAGATAGCACTTTAGTGACAATTTTCTGTAATCCAAAAAAAATAAATTGCCTCTGCGCCAATTTTGCCTTGCCAATTCTCCCCTCCCCTGTCTCGAACGTTGCTAGACTATGCCTCCCACTTGTCTGCTGCAGTGAGGATCAAGCCTTGCATCACGTGTCCCCTCCGGTACACGAGGAGACAGCTGTCGCATCTTTTCACCTGAACAGCGCGATCTCTCAGTGGCGAGGAGTAACGCGTGGGAGGCTCACGCTGCCCCCGATGCTTCCTGATTCTGCTGTACAGGCGCACCAACCGACCTGTAGGAGTCGCTGTCCACAACATCCAATCCCCACCCACCGGCTTTCCCACCCCCAACACTGCCAATTGTGTTAGTATGAACGACCAGCCAAGCAGGTAGCAACGCCGAGAGCTGGGCTCGAACCCAGCATCTCCTGCGTTAGTGGCGAGCGCCTTGCCCACTGCGCCACTTAGATAATGTTGATATTTAAACATAAAAAATACAATACATAATAAATGTATTCATGATCATCATGCAACATAAAACAAGAAGGAACGGTTTGGGAGAGGAAGGGGTTTTAGGTTGCGTGTTGAGAGTTCCAAAAAGATTTACTTAAGGTTTAAAGCTCAATACCGTAATTTTCTGACTATAAGCGGCGCCTTTTTTTCCCATTTTTCTTCCCTGCAGCTTATAACGGTGCGGCTAATCTATGGATTTGTACAGCTAACGGCCACTAGGGGACCTCCTAAATCTATGGATTTTACAGGTTACATGAAGAGTTTATCGCCGGCCACTAGAGGGCAGCGCCTTACCAGTACCCAACCGGATATGCCTTGCTCCGTTATGGTATAGATAGACCACTACACTTCCGCGTTACATTGAAATCAGAGAGATTGCGGGGGGAGCAAATGAATGAATGTGGATGAGAGCCGTGATGTAAGTGGTTGCAGCTACGTGATGTAAGTGGTTGCAGCTACGGCTGTGGGGGTGCTAGAGACATGATCCAATAGACTTGTATGCGCCTGAATCTCCTGAACACGGCGCGACCCATTCCTAATCGATCAGAACTAAATCGGCCGATATCAAGTTTTCCAGCACCTACTCCCCATACACATGCGCAGATTGTCAACGGAGTCTGGACGACGCGAGATGACGCACAAATTAATGTGGACTGTTCCATAAGAGGGGGGAGCTTCGGTGGCCAGTGTCCTTTCAGCCGAACAGGATAATGAAACAATGATCCCACTAAATGGCCAGACGCGTCTTATGGCGACATCTACAATTACCTCATTGAGTCTCCAGGTAGACTAATGTTTATATTTAAGTGCAGTGGTCTATAGCCACTCACACTACCACCAAAGCTCCCCCCTCTGATGGAACAGTCCACATTAATTTGTGCGTCATCTCGCGTCGTCAATCTGCGCATGTGTATGGGGAGTAGGTGCTGGAAAAGGGACGTGATATTGGCCGATTTAGTTCTGATCGATTAGGAATGGGTTGCGCAGTGTTCAGGAGATTCAGGCGCATACAAGTCTATTGGATCATGTCTCTAGCACCCCCACAGCCGTAGCTGCAACCACTTACATCACGGCTCTCATCCACATTCATTCATATGCTCCCCCCCGCTATCTCCTCCCCGAGACAATGCCTCTACAACAACTTTGTCAAATCACCTAAAAAAAGTACGTATCGTCGTACATGACGGCGACGCCACACAAAACATTAATACGGCTATGCCTATGCTGCTATGACTAATGTGTTACCAAGTTGGCTAATTTAATTGTAATAATCTGCTTTTGTAGGTGCATTGTTTGATATAATTATAAATTATAAATTAAATACAATATAATTGTTTGCTTGATAGACGAAGGTTGCAACATAATTGTTGTGAAGGGCCAGATTAAACTGAGAATCTACCTTTATTGTTTGATATACTTTGTATATTATTTATATATATACACGGAATATCCCTTTACCTGCGTTCAAACCAGAGTAATATTCGCTCTCCTTATTGGACAGCGCCCCCAGGCGCCAGCGCGCAGGCCCCCAACGGCAGGTTCAAAGACAAGTTCAGGCATGTCAGGACATGCCCGGAGTCAGCGTATTGATACCAGACAAAGACTGCGGTTTGGGACTAGATATTCACTTAAGTATAAATACAGCGCAAGGTGCGCACACCGTTACGTTCAGTACCTTACCCCACCTTCATCACGAGTCAACGTGCAGTGAAGTGAGCAACCTTGCGTCTAACAGAGCATTGAGAACCACGTGCGAATAGAATAGTAAAGTGTCAGAGTTTAATGGAGTAACGTTGAGTTCGACCTAATCTAATTCATTTATTGTATATCGTGCGGCCACAGTTCGTTCGTGTGTAGCATTACACAGCGGTTCGTTGTGTCTTTAGCTAGTGTACTTAGCCAGGGTGTGTGGCCTAAATACGTCGCCCACACCCGAGGAGTCCTAGACGGAGAACCGTTGGACATGTACACAGGAGAATCGGCGTCGGCGATTGCAGAACCATTACTGGTTGGATTATATTGATTTGGAACGTGGTACCCGGAGAAGAGCATCGTTGATTTCCACTATTGTTTGGGATTCAACCTCGTGAGGATTACAACTCGGGCTGGCCTCGTGGACGGAGGCTGGCTAGCTGTCATCGATGCTATCGAGCATTTGGATTACAATTATTGCTTTGCTGCTGATCAAGGGAGTTTACAAGGACCGACTCCTGTACCTGGAGTCTCTTTATTCCTCATTGAATCAGACGGAGTACCCGAACATTCCTCTACCCTCCAGGCCTTACACCCCCGGAGGGAACCCATTGTCTCCAGGCGGTACCAGTGTTGCCCTATATAGTTGCTACTATACGACAGGTGGTGTCAACTTAGACCCATCGTAGGATTCCTGCTATTCTTAGTGACTCATGCTATTGACTGACTTTACGCCTATTCTTCGCCATACAAGCGCGACCCTAATTCTCATTCTGTAACCTAATGTTGCCTAATAATAATAAATTACCCTCAAATACTATTTCTTTGTCAATGCCGTGTTCTTGTGGGTGTTCACCATCTATATTTGATGTACTGTCTGGCCAGTAATTAAAGTACATAACTAGCAGTGGTTTAATCTATCACAATCTTTAATACAGTCAGGGTTTTGTAACCCCTCAGTTACAATAATTATGTAATGTCATGTCGTTGGCTGTGAGAGCAGCCCCACTGCACCCAGGCAGCGCAGCCGAGTGAAACCTTGTTGGCTGCGTCACAGTCACGAAAGGGGCTACTTAATTAATGAATCCAATCCACTTTATTTATAGAGCACATTTAAAAACAACAAAGTTTACCAAGTGCTGTACAAGTCCCACAACATAAGATAAAGGGAGGGAGACCACCGACAGCGGTGGAGACGGCCGACGGGGCGGAGTCCAGCGGTCGCAGGCGGTGTTGCTCCGGGAAGGACGAGGCAGACACCGGGGCCTTCCGGCGGAGACGCTGTTTAGAGGCGTTTTGAAACCTAGAGCATGGGCGGGTTTATTGTTGAATCATGGACAAACAGGGACTTCCTGTCAGAGTCAATCAGGAGATCAAGAGACAAGACGGCAGCGTGAAGTCTGGTGTGTTCATTGATAATTTACAGAAGTAAGAGATAGGTTGAAAACCTTATTGAGGATTTATGTATAGATATGAGATATGGGTATAAGATATAGATATACAAGGTATATATATAGGGGGGGGGGGGTTATGACAATTTCCTGTAGTATGTTTAATATAGTCCTCTCGGGACAGATAAACCATTTCTCTAGCAGGATCAAGGGAGGGGAAAGGTGAGTTTAGCTCGGCACTACAAAGAAAAGAGGGTTTTCTAGCTGAAGAGACAATTCCCAGAGGGAAAGAGGGACATGGGCAATGGGTGGGGAAAAACAATAAAACAAGATAGAATTATTGGGAGCAGACAAAGGAGCCCTAATTGTTATGAGTAGTTGGATGTTGTTGGTTTGGGTGGTCTGTTTAGTTTTTCCTTGTGCACGAAGGGAAGCGCGACATACCTCAAAACAGCAAGATAACTGGGTTTGACCGTATGCCGGCTTCATTTCTTGTGCACGAGAGGTGAAGGGGTAAGCGTCCAAACGACAGCCTAATTAATTGGAAAACCAAGTAGTTTGTTGATTCTGAAGGTTGATTTAGAATCAAAGGGGGGAGTGAAGGAAAACTGTGTTTTTCAATGTATGTAATGTATATATTGGGGGGAGATGACAGCATCTAACGGTGCTAGGTCAGAGAGGTAGCTGTGCGTGGTGGAGGCGGTTTAGAGGCAAGCAGCAGTCAGTGGTAGCGAGCAGGGTGTCTGCATTCCCTCAGCACAAACAACTGATAAGAAACAGCAGCAGGAGGTTTGGGTCAGAGCGATGGGGAGAGGTTGACATTAACGAAACAGATGTTTTAATGTGTGTTAAAGGTTGAAAGCAGTTGCCATGACAGCACGTCACATAGTAACGAGGAGAGGGGCGGGCCCGTCATTGCTATGACGAAGATCATATAAATCTAACAGTGGTTCCGGGTAAGGGCAGACTAAGAACGATTTAGACACGAAGCTGACGCGAGCGGACGTGGATCAGAGACGTCCATCTCTCTCTCACCCTCGCCGGTGGGGGAGGGGAGATGACACATCATCATTAGCTTCGGCTAACGGGAGAAGGGTTTCGGCTAACGACAAGGCCTTAGCCACCATTGGACTGAACAACAGAAGAGACGATAGAATACTAGATTCAGTTTTCTTCCGAAAGACTTTTCAAGGACAATACAAAATGGGTAACATCTGAGGCTTTTGTTTATGTAATAAACAACGTTTTCCAAGAAAGGTACTACGCGGCCTAGTGTCAAATTCTTATGCTTGCGGATTGCATTAAAGGGGGATGACAAAGATTGTACAGCCAGTATGAGACATCGGAGAGATAAAACACAACGCAGAGTCAACGGATACAGAGGGGATAAGTGACACGAGCCAACAGATGAAGAGGTGATACTGGCTGATTGATCGGAATCTAACACCATCATAATCTAGAACTAGGTTATGTCATATTGTAGGCTGTTTAACAAAAATAAAATAGATTTCCGTTGTCTTTATACAGTATGTATGTACCATTAAATGGGCAATTGTCTCTGTATAAATCACGTTTGTGCCTAGGCCTGTCACGATAACACATTTTGCTGGGTGATTAATTGTCCCAGAAATTATTGCGATAAGTGATATTATTGCGGTTTTGAGATTTATTTTTTTGAGAAATGTATTTCCCAAAAGTTTTCAATTAACCTTTTTATTTTTTTTTTACTAATATAATAATAGCATAATAATGCAAGGAAACCGTTTCAAAGTGCAATAAACCTTTATTTAACATTGGAAGACATTTTAAATATCCTAAATAAAAAAATGCTCAGTTTGATTGTTTATTATAAAACACTGAAACTGGAAACAAGCCCTCTGTCTGGCTTTTTGTGTCATCCTTTTAACATGTACATGCATTATTAATGTACCTTGCGGTACCATGTACAAAATGTTAATAAAGTATGAGGAAAAAACTGGAAACGTAATAAATAAAAAGGCAGTGAAACAATAATCAAATAAACACCAAAATATCTCTATTGGAATAGAGACTTCAGCACAGGATAAACTAGGGATGGGCAAAAATAATCCAGATCGATTGATCACATGATGTACTCAGTACTCGTGGAGGAAAACGCTGCACAAAATAAAGGTATTTTCCGGTGTTTTAGACTTTTATTTTGAAGCCCACCGCTCCGTCTTTTCCGGTGTTTTAGACTTTTATTTTGAAGCCCACCGACCGGAGCGGAAGTATTGTTGTTATTATCCTAGCAGAACGTATGAGCGGCCAACTTGTCTTGTCCGGTTCTGCGTTTTTGAGCCAATGATAAAACAAATGTTGTGATTGTTGGTGAATAACTAACTTTAGGTTAGTTTTAACGTTAGCTACTAACGTTAGATGCAGCTACTACAGGCAATCAACGATGAGGAGGAAGCGTCAAAGCCGTATATAATAGAATAGCCCTGTGGTGCGTAGGCACTACAGCGCAACTCGAAACTACCTGTTATAATAAATTAATTCATGTTTAACTTGTCCCCGTGTCCAGTCCTTTGACCAGCCCCACCCGTTCATTGTAAACAATGATGCATGTAATTGTATTAACGTTATTGTGTGTTGTAGCTGCTATGCTATACATTGTATTTCGTTTGTTAGCTATTTAGCTAATGTTGTTAGCATCAACGCTAGATCTTTAATCTTTATTTAGCAGTCCAGTTTCTCCGGGCAGTAGCGAGTAACTACTTGGGTCTAAAAATAGCTACACTACAAATAACGCTACTTGGTTAAAAGGAGCAACACTATTGAGAAATGTAGTTAAGCTATGTGCTCACAGGAGCTCCCGTGCTGTGCTCTAGTAATGCCAGCGGCCCGCCTCAACAAACGCGCAAATAGCAATTAATCGCGCCCGTCAAAATCATTGCATTTATTTTAATTACCACGCCGATTAATCGATTTATTGCTTATCGCGGCAGGCCTATTTGTGACTAAGCTATAGAGATGCACATGTGCATCAATTAATTTCTGTTGTGGGTAGGCAACAGGGGAGGCTATGTTTACTAGCTTCCAGCACGGCAGTTTAGGCTATGTAGCCTATAGCTTATTATTAGGCTTTTCAACTTATTTTCTATTCTTGCAAATAGCATTGTGGAAATTTTCGAATGCTCGTATAAGGAACTGTAGTCACGAGAGCTAGCATAGCTCGTCCAACGAATGTTGGCATCAATGACATGACTACAGTACTGATAGGAGCTACTGTAGCACGTAACGTTAGTTATCATAACCATCGGCAATCGCAGTGAGGATCTTTAGCTAGCTTTAGCTAGCTAGCTTTAACTATAATTATAGTTCGCTAGCTATATAAGCTAACGTTAGCCGAGTTTATTCTATGCAAAATGTGCTAGCTAGCTAACGTTAATCAATAAAGATCCTCACTGCGATTAGTTAGTTATCATAACCATCGGCAATCGCAGTGAGGATCTTTATTGATTAACATTAGCTAGCTAGCACATTTTGCATAGAATAAATTTGTGATGATAACTAACGTTACGTGCTACAGTAGCTCCTATCAGTACTGTAGTCATGTCATTGACGCCAACATTCGTTGGACGAGCTATGCTAGCTCTCGTGACTAGTTTGTTGTTCTTCATTCCAGAAGGTTGCTTCCGATAAACTAGCACAACGTCACCACTGACAGCAGCGCTGTGCTCCAATAGGAAGGCATTCGCATGCATAAATGAATAAATAAAGAAATATTTTTTTTCCCAAACGCAGTATAGTATCATTTCGAACACTCTAGTACTGCGGTACTATACTAATACCGGTATACTGTGCAACCCATGCCCCGACCATATCCTTGACTCCGTTGCGATACAGATGAATTAGAATAGTAAGTGGCTATCTTTTTTTTTACCGGCTGTAGATCAATGCCGGTGTTGTGCCGAGAAAGGACTGCATGCCGAAATCTTACTGCCCCCACATATAAACGTTAAACGATATGCAAAGAGACAATGATAAATGTGAGAAAGGACTGCCTGCCGAAATGTTAGTGCCCCCACGTATAAACGTTATACGATATGCAAAGAGACAATGATAAATGTGGTGTATATGTATTGTGTAATAAATAAATTCGTTTACCTCGCATTGTGCCAATATCTCTCTGAACTCATCCGCTTTGTTTACATTACCTGTATATAAATACCTATATATAAGTACATTAATATGAAACAATATGAAACGGTACATTAATATGAAACTGTGGTACACACACCGTACAATCAATAACTCGAGTGATTGACGGACATTTCCCAATACCTTACCTGTATATAAATACCTGTATATAAGTACATTAATATGAAACTGTACATTAATATGAAAACTGTGGTGGTACCGTACAATCAATACCACTTAAACTACTCAGACAGTGACTGACGCCCCATAACAGCAGCAGCGGAAAAATGCGCGTTAACGTGGGGGCACTAAGATTTCGGCCAGTTTACAGTGCTTGACGAGGCAATATCAATGGCTAAATTAAATGTGTTTTTTAAAAAGTGCAAAATAAAGTGCATGTAACACGACATTAAGCGTGTAGGCCTAAAGTTGCAGTAACACGGCTGCTTAAAATATACGGTAATCAGCCTACCAGAAAAGTCATTACCGGTAATCCTCGTCTTCATCTTTTAAGGTGCAGTACACGGCTGCTGTAACCAGAAAAGTCAAGTAATTAAACCTCATCTTCTTCTTCTTCTTCCTGCGTACTAAAACCACCAAAGTCCTCATCTTCAGTGTCAGAAACGAACAGGCTCAGGGTGGCTTCGTCACCCACTCTCCTCTCTCCTTTGTTGTCGCTCCCAAAACCAACAAACTCCTCTTTGTCACCGTCAGAATCGAACAGCCTCTGAAGGGCCTCAGCTGTGGCGGCGTCGTCTTCTTCATCACGCAGCAGTCCAGCCTTTCGGAACCTGTTGGTGATCGTGGATGTTTTGACACTCCTCCACGCTGTCAGGATCCACTCGATCCAGTTGCTTTTCGCACGAGACCAGTTTTGGTGAATGATTTATCCACGCCTCCCAGTGAATGCGTAGTGCCACTTTGAATGCACGATTGACACTGATGTCGAGTGGCTGCAGATGCTTCGTTGTGCCCCCAGGAATCACAGCTGGAATTGAGTTTGTGCTCTTGATGGCTGCTTTCACAGACTGTTATATGGGCCCTCATGCTGTCCAAAACGAGCAAAGCTTTTTTTTGGCGAAAGAATCCTCCAGGGCGCTTGACGTAGCACTCATTGAGCCACTCCTTCATTACGCTTTCCATCATCCACCCTTTCTTGTTGACTTTAAAGGAGTTGCCGTTCGGGATCTTTTCTTTTGGCATTGTAATCCGCTTAAAAATCACCATTGGCGGAAGCTTTAATCCAGATGCTGTGCAGCCAAGAACACAAGTGAAATTCGTTCTCTCGTGGCCAGTGGTTCTCAATGTGATGGCCGATTCACCTCTCTTGTTAACAGTCCTAGTGAGAGGCAGGTCAAACATCAAAGGCACTTCATCCATATTTATGATCCGGTCCGGTCCGATGGAATATTCCTCTCTTTCTTTGTGTGAATTCGCCGAAGTTTGTTATTTTTTCCTGGTAGTCGGGAGGGAGTTGCTGACACTGTCGTCCTCGCCCTGATGGACAGTCCCTTTCGTCTCATAAATCTGAAACACCAAGATGGCGACTGTTTTGGCCTTCAGTCGGATCTGCACGGTGGAAACACCTCGGCCGTCTGCTCTGTGTGTTCACCCAATCTTCAAGAAAGTCTTCAAGTTCGGGCCATCTGCTTTTATTACCTCTGAAAGCTTTTTTTGACTTTTTGCATTGAGACTGTTCTTCCCGCTGGCGTCTCCAACGTCTCACCATTGACTCATTGATGCCAAGGGTAAGTGCAGCAGCTCTATTTCCTTATTTTACTGCCAGATTGACTGTCTTTAACTTAAAAGCTGCATCATATGCATATCTATGTTTATTTTCCATAATGAGGGTTTGTGCATGAAAAATTCCTTTGCACAAACTGTCTCGCTCTCGTAATATCTGTCTGTCTTGCGCTCGTTCTGTCTCTCGGTTCCACTTTTACTTTCGCGCGCTACCTGCACTCTTTTCCGGCCTCCAGCTTTTGCTTTCGTTTTTAGGATGGATTTAGGAGGTCCCCTAGTGGCCGTTAGCTGTAAAAACCCATCTTCCAAAAGAAATATAATACCTAAGTTGTTTGTTATTTTCTTTGAGTTTTCCCCATTTTTTTTGAATATTGTAAAGGCCCACTTTCTTTGTTGCATGTGCAAATGTTTGGTACTTTATTTTGAGCAAACACATCGCAACCCCCCCCCCCCCCTTTCCTCAGCAAAATGACTAAATGTAAATGTATTATAAGGAGGACCTAGTATTCATATGATGTGGGTCAATCTAGCCAGATAATTTCTTATTCTGATTGTCGTACTGCACGCTGCCGGTACACCAACGAGTCACAAAGAAAAGCAACAGAGAACAGGCACTGCTTCCAATCGCCGCAGCAGTCAAGCCAAGGCACACAAAGGGTTAAGTCTTTCTAGCCAAGCTGTTGTTCTAAAGAGTGTGCAGCATAGGGGCGAGATGACAAGGCAGAGGTGCACGCATAGTGGCGACTGTCAAGGCGAAAACAGTACTAAACTGTAGTTGATTAAATTACTTTATGACATTTAGGTTGCAATAAATCCACTCGAACGAAATTCGTTCGCTCATAAAATTTGTGACATTCTAAATGTGATTTAATGTTGTTTAATGACAAAACGGCCCGACTCGCGTTTTATGATGGTATTTTCAGGGTCAGTGCAACGCGTAATAACACTGGCGTTTGTCACTAGTTAAGTTGCTATAACTTATAACATTAAGATAAGTGTATTAACATTTCGCTATCCTTGTGTGTTTCAACACCTCGCTAAGTACATGCGCAGACAGACCACACCCAGCTTGTTTGTAGTCTTCCCACCAGCATTGGGACACAATACCGTCGGACAAATAACAAGAATTAACTCATTTACAAGTTGTATTAAGTTTAGCAAATAAGGGAACAGATAAATAACATTTCAATGCAGTCAAAAAAGCAATATTTAGATTTTTACATTTTCGGGTTTGGTCACGTCAAGTCACATATAAGCCGCAGGGTAGAAAAATGGGGGGGAAAGGCACAGCTTATAGTCCGAAAATTATGGTATGTTGCAAAGTCTTCAATCTCTGGACCAAAAGATTTCCCTATGGAAATTCCCAACTTTGACCAGGGACCGGCCATATACAGGAGGGTCTACCGGCTAGTGCAAGACAGTCAAAGCTATTCCCTTTATAAAGAGTAATGAAACACATTTATTATTTTATTTTCCATCTATCAGACTCTTCAAGAATGTATGTTAAAATACCTCACTTTATTATGGTAAAGGAAAATCACAGATTGGGGCTTTATGGAAAGAATGAGAGGAGGGAAAGCTATGGACACAGACAGAGACAGACAACTGTGCTGCAACAGAGGAAAGACAACAAGAGAAAATAAAGACAAGAACAAGAAAAGTAACATACTGATATCCTGATGGTCTGTGGGCTCCTCCTTCAGTCCAGTGGAAATATCCATGGTTGGGTCTAGTGTGTCCTGGGCCTCTTCTCTCTTAATCATCAGTAGGTCGCTGGGTGGATCTGGAGCAGAGGGAGACAGCAACTAAGTACTTACAGTAGCATGGGAAAGTATTTGCCCACTTTCTGATTTCCTCTGTAATTATATCCTCCTTCCTATTGACCCAAGATGGCGGCACATGCACAACACGAAGGGAAACAGCAAGCGCTCAGGGGCTCAGGAGGTAGAACGGTCGTCTGGTAATCAGAAGGTTCCTGGTTCGATTCTATTTCTGTCTCAACAGTATAGACAGGGACCATCATTTTGGAGTCATTAGACAAAAAGATTAGCAATAATAATACATTTTATACAATGGCATGCAAATATCTTGATTCCGATTGGCTGAAACAGTCAAGTTAGCTGTTGGTTATTTCCTATAACACACTCCACGTGACCCCAGATCCCTCCCACAACCGAATTACTTTTTTTTCTTTTTTCTGAATGAGTCTGAATGAGTCCGCCAAATGGAATGGATAGACAAATGGAAGTATGAATATCTTTTGAACGAATCCTCCAAAAAAGATAGTCAACTGGAATATGTTAGTTCGTTACACATGTTGGATTATGTAATTGGTTTGTCATGACCCAAACAAAAGAAAAATAGCGGACTTTAAAAAAAAATTATTATTTGATTGATTTCTGGCATGTTTCTTGGTAGCAGATAGTAATTTCAGAGGGTAGATCTGGGGCAGAGGGAGACGACAAAATAAAGTGCACCAAATAGTTAGGCTACATGTGAACAGAGTTTGATGAAATGAAAGAATGAGAGACAAAGCTATGGAGACAAAGACATACAAATATGATAAGAGCAGAGAAAGAAGAAGACCGAATCAAGATAAGAGAAAGAAAGGTAACATACTGATATCCTGGTGGTCTGTGGGCTCCTCCTTCATCTCAAAGGAAGTATCCTTGGGTGCAGGGCTCTACAGTGCGAGCATTTCACTCGCATTTGCCCCTTAAAATAGATTTGTGCGAACCGGACAAATCATTTAGGAGCACGGTATGCGAGTAATGGTTTTAGGTAGTGGGCGTGTCAAAGCGCAATTGTCATTTCATAATATACACAGAGCAGTGCGGACCTTCAATTTTAGAAGCTACAGGCAGGGCTGTACGCTAAGCTTTTTCACTAGGGGCACACTTGCCCCTAAATGAGAAATTTAGGGGCAAAGACTATTTTTTTAGGGGCACATTTTTAAATAACAATTTTACCATTATTAAAAAAATATGTTCCTCCTGCCTCATTACTGTGGTCCTTTTATTTTACATTTAAGTGCGTTTGTTTTCAGGTTTGTATCTTTTATAATGAACCAACTGAGAAAGTGTGTAAATCACTAATAGAACAAAAACAACAAACTGTGTGTGTGTGTGCTTGTAGTGCTCCTTGAATGAGATCACCACAACACACACACCATTGCATTAATCAGGACGACAAGAAACTCTGCATACCTTTGTTTCACAATGAAAAGTGCTTTAGAAATCAAATGAATTATTATTATTGTAAATAACCCCATGAAAGCTTTATTATTTTTATGGGTAATTACCCGCTTCATATTTGTGATGTTACTGGTTTCAGGGTGTGCCTAAAGTGATCAATGTGTTGGGCCGTTTATAGAGATCTATGCCAATTAATGTTTATGTATATCCGGGATATTTTTTGTTTAAGAATTGAGAGGTATTTGTATATGTGACCTTTATTTTGAAAACAGTGTTGCGACGCAACCTTGTTTAAGTTTGCACTTTTGACAGTGAAATGTTCAGTTCAACTTAGCTCGAAGGAAAGACTAATCAAAAAGGTTTAATTGACCCATATGAGGCTCTTACGGTAGGACTTTGTTTATAGAAGTGGAATGTAATACTATGCTAAACGAGAAATAAACAGTGATTTTACCAGCAGTAAGTTGCAAGCCACTTTCATTTCATAGACAGGGAACCGTGACAATTATTAGTATTATCTTATTTGCATATTGTCTCATTATTAGATAGATAGGTTGATACTTTATTGATCCCTTATTGATCCCCGGAGGGAAATTTAAGTAGACAGTATTTAATGAAAAACGTCCCAATAGTAGCCTACTCACCTAATGCATGGCTGTGTGTGTCCCCGTCAATCATCACTGCCAGATCCGACTTAATTTCATTGGCTATGGTCTCTTATCATCTCTCCACATCGGACGTGGTTGTCATAAGATGGACTGATATCCGCTCCGTTCTTCTTGCAGAGCAAAATTAGCGGCTTAAACTTATTGAAATTAAGTTCTTCTTTGGCGATGCAATAGCCCATATTATTATTGAAAGGAAGATGCCACATTCAGTTTCGTTTAGATTGTTCGCTAGGAATTATGGGATTTGGTGTTGGATGTATGGACTCTACGCAGACGGGACATGGTATTTAATCGCACGATAGACTACAACTACCAAGTATATAGCGTGACCCAGATTCACTCCACACGCAAATCTTTTTTCCACACAGGCCATCGCAGTAAGTTCATTCATTGCCGACAGATTTTTTCATAGCACCACGACATTATGTCGCACTGTACAGCCCTGGTTGTAGGCTAATGTTTTACAATTTTTTTATCCAATTTGTATGGAATAATTTAGGAGTGAAATGCGAATGAAGGGTTGAAATCACTACTCGCAAGGTTGCCCCGAAATATTATTTTCCACTCGCACGGGCCAAATTAAGGGGCAATTTGCGATAATCTCGTCGCAGTGTACAGCCCTGGCTACAGGTATGAAATCTAACTATTCAGCCCTGCGTTTGACAGCTCTGTGACAACTTCTCACAAGTCACGCTGTTTCTATGTGTAAGGAAAAGTCTGCGAGCAATGGTATAAACGCACCTCGTCGCGGTAAAAGCCTCTCCCTCTGCACGAGAAGCGAGCCGCAGTGAGCCATTATTACTCACTCAACTTTTTTTGCCATTGCTGTCTACTATACATTGGTTTCTTGTTCGAATGCATTTATTTCTATAGACCAGTGGTGCCCAACCAGTCGGCCGTGATCGACCGGTAGATCAATGACATGCAATATAATTGATGCAAGCAATGTTAGCTGCTAACCAGTAATAAATAGGCTAAGAAAACTAGCGTTAGCCGTTAGCTTAGCATTAACCATGGAAAACGCTCAAAGCGGACTCCATGACACCAGTTCCAATTTATCTGACTGCTTGTATTAATTGATAAAGTAGCCATGTGCAGTAATATAGTTATATAAAAGAATAATAAAGCAATGTCGATTCTGTTCTTAATAATTTTTTATTTTTTTTGCTAAATAAAAAAGAACCGATAAGAGTATCGATAAAGTACCGAACCGTTAAGCAGTATCGATAAGAGTAGTAGTATAGATAAAATCCTAACGATACCCATCCCTAATCTGTACTGCATGTGCTTAGGTATCATGTACTGGTTCCCAACGTTTTCAAGGCTCAACCTCTGAAATAAGAGGCTTGGAGGGAGGCTATACAGTTTCACTATTAATCAGGTTTTAATCTGTTTCGGACATCATCCATACATGCATTGAATTGATTAACCTTTGGTTTATACCAGTGACACCAGTCATGTTAATCACCTTCTTGTTCATCATCAGATAACACTAACAGTGCTTGAACAGATAAATGCATTTTCTCAAATGCATTCATCAAAACGTTTAATTTTCTCAAGTCACGTCCACGTCATCAAATCAAACAGCGCATCTCCTCAAACATTTTAATCCCAGTTACAATATCACAATAACTTGTGAGTGACCGTGACAATTCAACAATCCGCATATTCAGATTTGTCGTAATTCATATCCACAATCCACGCATGAAGACTTCAATTTATGCTTGAATGAAACAAAATCCAGGCGCTCCGTTAAACATCCACAGCGGAGAATATGAAAGGAATCAGAGGCAAACGAGCGATAGGTTTCATTCATTAAAAACAGCGGGATTCACATTTGCAATGCTGAGCGTTATTAAAACCACATAATGTGTATATCGCACCTCGCGAGCGCCGTATATATAACGTGCATTATTTAGGACAAAGTAAATTTAGTATCAGCATTTTAGGTCTATTATTTTACATTTCAAAAGCCCCCTCTAGAAAAACGAAGCACAAAAACATAATTCAGAATGGTATAATGGGATCTAGACTGAGAATTATTTCAGGAAGCGAACTGGCATTTCTTTGCGAGGGTGTGGGCATGGTTTATCCAGCTAACTGAACTAAACCCTGCCCTCGACCAGGTTCAAACTTTTTGATCCGACCAGCATCGCTGGCTCCTCACAATGCAAACGTGAAAATGTACATTACAGATGAACTGCAGAGAAAATTCCCAATTTATCGTCCCGGGCGAGTTTAATTGGAAGCGGAGTGCAACGAGTGCAAAGCTTGACCATATGTTTCTGTGTCTAATAAAGGTGCTGGCGATCTCAAAGCTCACATGGACACAGAAAAACATTACAAACAAAGCAGTGCGAGGCGAGAGTTTGATGGCAAAGTTGACCGAATTGATTGAAGAATGCAGCTATACAGAGAGAGAAAGAAAATAATTTAAAACTATTTTGATGCCTCAAAATGATGTTTTGGTTTGATAAGATGCTTATGATACAATCATTCTAAGGATTATGTGTGTAATAAATTAGTTTAGTACACTAATTGCAACAAATCTGAAACTGCATAGTGCACTTTTAAATTAGTATCTTTGTGAGATTACTGTTTTATAATATACATTACATTGAAAAGATAAAGATATATTTTTTAAAGCTGGATTTTCTAATACAGAAGAGGTATTATTTAGAACATTACATTACACAGTCCAGTAAGACTTGAAAATATATATTATTTTGTCATAGGTTGATTGTTATTTTCTTGAGATTTGTCAGATAGATTACTTTAGGCATAATACAGCATGTTGAGTAACTTTGGTTATAGAGAGATATTATTTTGTTTTATAAAATTATATAAACAATAATTTTATATCAATACAGAGGAGGCATACTTTAAATATATTATAATGATAAGGCATCTTTGAGTATCATTAAGTATCTTGAGGCTGAAGGCAGAGTGTCCTCTTTAAAAAAAAAATCACAATATGGTCACCCTTGAAGTCGCATTATAATTCACTTAATAAAATAATGACGAGTCAGCCTCCTAAAAAGACAAAAGTTAGTGACACGACTCACACCAAAGTAAGGACTTTGCTCTGTATCGTAAATTAGTGGTCAAATAAATATTTGATTAAGGAATATAATATGCCTTTTTGTATTATTTCTCTGTGTATCAGCAAAATGTATATATTTTTATGTTAGACATTGAGGGAAATTAAGATTCTCAGATTTTTCACAAACTGCCGCTTATCAACTAACCGGTTAATTGGCAGGTGACGTATGTTGCTCAGTAGTTGCTGATGTCTGCTCAGGAGGTTTGAGTGTTTGCTCAGACCGAAAATAAATTAGAGGGAACTAGGGCTGGGCGATATGACGATATTATATAAATATCGGGTACAGTTCATTAACGATACACTTTTTAAACGTATCGTGGATATCGTGATGTTTTGCCCAAGAGGCTTGTGTTGCAAACTCAAATACTGTCTTGGTAAGCCTCATAATGAATTGTTTGGGGAAAAAAAGAAAAACATTGTGATGCGTATCGTGTATCGCCGAAAGGTCAGAAAATATCGTGATATCATATTTAGGCCATATCGCCCAGCCCTAGAGGGAACATTGGTTGTGGTCGGTGTATATTTTAACCGGTAACAGAGGAACCAACATACAACTCGAAATGGAGAGGGCCAAAACCAAAGCCAACGCCTCTTTCTCGATTGTCGAGTAGCGCCTCTGGTGTACATTAAACTTCCTGGAGAAATATGACACTGGGTGCTCAATACCCCCGTCATCGTCCTGTAAGAGCCCTGCGCCGGCGCCCAACTCACTAGCATCTAGAGCTGCCGCGATAACCGCGGTATCGCTGTTGCATCACGCTCACCGCAGAGTTAGGCTGAATACCGCGTCACCGCTGTTTTTTATCATAATAATAAAGTTGGCTTGCGGCTTGCGGCTCTGCAGATATACCCTACTCGGTTCCAAGCGACCCTATTGGTCCAGCCTGGCTCTGCGGCTCTGCAGATACCCCCTACTCGACGCGTCACACTTTGTAGCCTCTGAACGAAAACAGAACGCCGCGCCGCCATCTTTACTGCCTCGCTAAGGATGCATTTCATTCAGGATTTGTTTGGGACAGAACCAAGTGCAATAAACTAAAAAGAATGGATTCACTGTGTATTCTGCCTTATTTATTGATGAAACAAAACCGACATCAACCCAATTTACCACCGAGCGGAGAGTTTAGTGTCACAACAAGATCGCTGATGTGTTAAGTTTGTTGTTGTTATTACTACAGTCAGCCGATATACACGAGAGAGGTAACGTTAAACCCGGGTTTGCTTGGTAGAATACACAATGAGAGGTAACGTTAGCGTTGGCAGAATAGACGCAACGAGAGTCTGGTTAATGTTGTTATTGATTGATTGATTGAAACTGTGTTAAACTCTGGCTTGCTGCAAGCCCTCGGACATCTATGCCCACGGAGCTTTCAGTGTACACAAGCGAGCGGCGGCGGCCCCGCCTGCATCCCCATTCCCCACACGGAGACAAACGGAGTAGTAGTACCTGGCTGCAGTGGAAAAGGAACAAAGTACCAGGTGCCTAAAGCGGGTCGAGTCGAGTAGGTACTATGCAGTGGAAAAGCGCCATTAGACTAGAGGCAGGCTATAAGAGTAGACTACCAAAAAAAAAAAAAATGCATTCAAACTTTTTTTTTTTTTTGTGCGCACTGTGCGGTAATTACCGCGGCGGTAGGAAATATTTCGCAAATTCGTGCGGTAAGGAAAATATCAATACCGCGGCAGCTCTACTAGCATCCACAGCCAACTTGAAAGGTTTTGTGAACACAGGCATTGCGAGGACAGGGGCACTGAAGGGCCACGAAATTAGAGGCCGCCATCCGCCAATGGCGGGCATATTTTAGGTTTGGCGAGTGACACTGAGAGGTCTGCCCGCCACCTGGCGTGTAGTTCATATCGATACTCTTATTTTGAAAATCCTGTGCGGGTCTCATTTCCGCCCTTCTGCCTTCACGAAATCCAAAACAATGTAGGTAGGAGTTATCCGATTAGAAAAATAATCCCATATTTGAATTCCCCACAAAAAAACACGTATTTTAGACACCCCACTCGATTGATTTTCCAAAAAAAAAAAAGTATGGCCCGCCCATGCAGCGGTGTCCCTTAATATGGTCACAGGAACCCTCACCCCATCGCTAGATAAGGATACAAATGCTCCTTTATATGGCATCTTTTGCCACAGTTAAAACACTTGCATGTTTCAGACCTCACGCCCCGCTCAACAACCTCGCCCCCACTGATACCAGGGCCCGCAGTCTTGTAGCCGAAACCCCACCTCGGCCTACTCTCCACACTGCGCACAGGATAACTTGGTCTGTCAAAGAGCGTCTTGTGCGTTAGTACAAACTCGTCCGCCAGGCTCGCAGCCACCGAGCACTCGGTTACTTTATGCTCATTCATGTACATAGCAACATTGTCGGGCAAACAATACGACTTGAACTCCTCAAGGAGCATGAGTTCCCGCATCTTATGTAGGGTGTCCACTTTCTCCGACGCGCACCACCAATCAAACAATAACTCTTTTTCGTATGCAAACTCCACAGGTCTGCAAGCTGTTTTTCCTCAGAGCACGGAACCGCTGCCTATATGCCTCAGGCACCAGCTCATATGGCCTGAGAATCGCAGCCTTGACCACAGCGTAGTCCTGGGTATTTGGGCACAGCGACGCATACACATGTTGCGCTTTACCCGTAAGGACGCTCTGGAGCAGCAACGTCCAGTGTTTGATCGGCCACCTCAGTGTCGCGGCTACATTTTCGAACATGGAAAAATACTTATCCACATCCTTTTCTAGAAACTGTGGTACGAGACGTAGGTATTTAGTTACATCGAACCTAGGTTCCTCAGGATGTGCCGCCCGCGCCTCTACCCCAAGCCTCCTGAGTTCGAGCTTGTGCGTGCGAGTGCGTTCCGCTTCGGCTTGGTCACGGTCAACACGCTCTACCCCAAGCCTCCTGAGTTCGAGCTTGTGCGTGCGAGTGCGTTCCGCTTCGGCTTGGTCACGGTCAACATGCTCTACCCCAAGCCTCGTGAGTTCGAGCTCATGCACGTTCCGCCTCCACCTGTTTTAGCTGTTCGAACCTAAACTCTAATTCTAACTTCCGCAGCACTAGTGAGCCATCAGAGGCTGGGTCTAACTCCTCATCGTCAACAGAGCCCTGCAGCACCTCCTGGGCGGTCAGAGCATCCACCAATACTCCCCGCTGCTGCCCCTTCCTCATGCCCGGGGCAAGCTTAACCCCATAATGTTCTGCTATCCCCGCCAACTCCTCTTCCGTGCATACGCCCAACAAGCCCACTGTTGGCCTATCCACAAAATCTCCTACTTTTACCTACATTTTTGCACCACCCAGGAATAAACAGGGGAGGAGGAAGAAAAACCCCAGGAGAACAAAAAAAACGGATCCGCCCCTACCACTGAATATGACCAACCACTATATAAAAGAGAGAAACAACAAAACACAAAAAAACGGCTTCACCCTATCCATCTGTATAGTCTGGTCCTACATACATTGGCCACCGCTCCACTACCGCAGTGCTTAGGGCAGTCCCAACCACAAAACACTGTCACTATAAGAAATATAGAAGAGCACTGGCATGACCGCCTAACACCTCCACACCTAAAAGTATTCGCAAATTAACAACTGTCGTGTGTCAAAAGAAAACCTAAACCCATCCCCAAACGTTCTCACCCCTCACTATAATGCCCCCTATGTAACTAAAAGCTAGACACACGCCGGCCTAGGAGGAGCCTGACAGGATTCTTCTAAAATCCCGACCGCATATGGTGTGTCCCCAGGCGACGGAAGGCACCATAAAAAATGGTCCAACTGCCCTAGCTGGTTGAGAACGCTCCCTGTTGGAGAGTCATTTGCCAAGGGGGTCTAAAACATGGGTCACACACACGACACTGCCAACCATACTTCACAGTATGGGTCAAGCCTAGCGGCCACCGCCAATTGTTTGCTCAAACTAGTTTGGCCCGAGCGCCCATGTTATGCTTGTCATTGACCTTCTTTAAGCTTGCTGTCGAGTCAATGCAACACAACAAGGAGACGGCAGTCAAAGTAGGTTTATAAGAAATATTTAATAAAATAATTACCATGGATGAAGAAATGAGGAAAACTAAAGTAACGACAAACAGACACAAACTACACAGACCGGATCAGCACCAGACACAGGGGAAGACAGAACACTTATACATGAGGGAATGACGAAACGAGACACACCTGGGTTGATTACAAATGGATACACCTGGAAGGGGAAACACTAAGGACTACAAGACCAGGACAGGGAACTACAACTAGACATAACACATCACACTGGGAACGCCTGATCAAGGCACACACAAACCCCACACGTAACACCCCCACCCTCAACTTTATGTACATAACCCCAAGGCGTAATGGGGGAATGAACATAAAAAGAAAAACATAACAGTAAACAGTAACCCATTATCAATCGGAATTGTAATGTAACATACCCATAGAAGGAAAAGTCATGATAGACCGTCTGTAGTGTGGTAGTGAAAGGGTTAACTTGTAGTGTGGTAGTGAAAGGTTAACCGTCTGTAGTGTGGTAGTGAAAGGTTAACCTTCTGTAGTGTGGTAGTGAAAGGGTTAACCTTCTGTAGTGTGATAATAATAACAACTTCATTTTATATAGCACCTTTCAAGGGACCCAAGGTCGCTTTACATAGGGGGGGATTACAAAGTAACCGACAGTGGACAGACATAATACATATTATATACATAGTGAGAGATTAGGGGTTAAAATAGTGAAAGGATTATGTCTGTTTTCATTCAGCATGCGCAGGAGCACAGCTCGCTGCTCGCACACACCCTCCCTCCCCCTCTCTCACTCTGAATGAAACGGAATGCATTGGTATCACTCCACGGCCTGACCTGATAATACATAAGTTGTTTGTTATTTTCTTTGAGTTTCCCTATTGAATGAATTTACTTCTTATGCCATTTGGTGTCTGTATGAGGCTGATTAGCTAGCATCAGCTAGCATTAGCTAGCATTAGCCAGCGCTAGCTCCGTGGCTGTTAGGTTGAGCGTAAGGAATCAAATAGTCTGCCATGGCTACATGCTAACGCTAACGTTATTGTTTTGAAATGCGCAACGGTCAGAAAAACCTGGCAGCGATAAGAGGAATCGATAGTCACGGAGGCATGCGATTCCAAGAATCGGACAATTAGGAACCGGCTCCCAACTGGAACCGGTTTTCGATTCCCAGTGCAAGTGCAAGACATTTCCGCATTTTCTGACACTTGTATCTCGCTGCACTAAGTCTGGTTTGGTCACGTCGGGTCACATATAGCGTTTGTTTGTCGTATTTTTTTTTATTGCCGATTTGAACTAAAGAGAGCTATAATTAAACCCCGCCGTTCCCCCGCGCTCTTTGAATTTCTTCAATTAGACATTCATGAGCAACTTCCATTAACAACTCACTGGCAGTGAGAACTGGTAGGGAACGGCGCTCTCCACTCATGTGAGGGTTAGGGCGGGGAGCACGTTGCTTTGAATTTCTTCACTTTGACATTTGCGGTGGGCCCCAGGCCGCATCTATTCTTTCCCCAATAAATTTCCAGTTCCGTGTTCGCCTTCTGCGATCTGATTGGCCACTGACATACGTTAGTTCTGCCCCCCCCCCCCCCGGTATGACGCCAGGCGGGCGTAGAAATAATGCGTAGGGACAAACGCAATTGGCACAAGTGTAAATCATGGATTAGTCACTCAGTTTTAACATCCGACTTAGCTCACCTCGTTAGTCTGCTGGCTGTGGATACTATGGTCACATGTTCAAATCACTCTTGGTTAATTTTTTTTTTTTTTTTTTTTCGTTTAATTAATTTATCCACTCTGGTTGGATGTGTGTATGTATATGTATGTATTGTGCTGTATAATGACAATACATTTGAATCGAATCTCATTTTGAAATCGCTACCTGTTGAGTGGATCACCATGGTGCAATGCAATCACCTCCGAAGCTGTCTGCCACTGTCGTGTCCATAGGCAGCGTAGCGATTTCAAAATGAGATTCGATTAAAATGTATTGTCATTCCTGCCGAGTTATGCTTCCATGCCGCATCTCCTGTGCCTACATGTCCATTGTGGTTATTGCTCACTGGACTTTAGTTCTCGTCTAGCTACACATCTACATAAATGGAATGAGATCTACCCCACTATTGGTTCAGCCCACCCACCTAAGCTAATCAAGGCCTTCGGGAACCCGCTTACAAGACCGGCCACCGACCATTCTTGGCCGTTACCTGGCACCGGCTTGCGGGCTTCCAAAACCAACTAGATCCCTCTGGAGCGGCTGTTTAATATGGAAGCGGTGATGACTGAGGGTAGCTTCCATATGCTCCCTCCTCATGTCGCAGGAACCCGCCTCCCCTATCCTGCGGCCCGGTGGTGATCCTAGTCCCACCGACACCTACCCCCCCAGAGGTTGACTCGCCTGCTTGCCCAGGCCGGCTCACCCCATGTGACCCCGTCCGCGGCCTGGAGGTCGCAGACAAGGCCGTAGCAGGGATCCGGACACCGGTCAGGTTGGAGTCGAGGACTAAGATGTGAGACTTTGAGTCTGCATTTAAGGGGACGAAGGCTTGCGCCTGTGACACCCCAATCGCGAAGATGGCTCGACAGCCATCTTCGATTTTTCGGCCAGGCGCTCACCGCCTTGTTGCCTCTCCCTCCATCCGCGTTGGCTCACCCACATGACTCCGGCTGTGGCCCGAGGGTCACAGTCAAAAACCTTAGCAGGGATCCGAGCACCTTTTTCGGGACGGGGCCATTTGTTCCGAGGCGTCAGCCACTCGTATGTATGCCCAACCAGGCGAACCTGCAAGCGGTAGGAACCGTCCGCCCGACACCGGCTGTTAGGCCGGCCGGCGGGGGCCCCACCAAGGTGGGTCACGTTTTCCATTTGGTCGGTGTGGGTGTCCGATGCGTTCACTGGGGCCCGGAGCTCCGGGCCGATGGGCTACGTTTGATTTTAACAAACTTTTTAGTCTTTGATTCTTTATTTATTTTTAGTTGTTTTTTTCTTTTGTCTAGCTTAAACTATTTACACCCAGACCATGAGCTTCTAAACCCCTTCTCCAGCAGTGTATGTGAACGCTCTCATTATGTCTAACGAGGCCAGCAGGACCCTCCTACTGACTAGTTTAGCGAAGCATTCAAGTCGAGCCGGCTTCACACCCATTCTCATAAGGAGTAGGGAATTTCCCGGTGGCCATTTTCCACGAGCTCCCAGTGGGAACCCGTGTACCGATACTTCATAGACTTTGAACTGCCTCTCCACCACAGGGATTAGGCACCGGTATTTGGCAACCTTCTCCTGTCCCGCAGCTTCAAGGCAGCCCTTGGCTCGTTCATATCTGACAGTGACGTCCACCACCAGAGCTCTATGGCCTTTCAGCAGAATCAGGTCTGGCACCAACAGTGACCCGTTCTGGGTTGTCAGGCGCCTTTCCTTCTCCACCGTCCAGCCGCATCTCTTGGCTTCCGTCGCTAGAAGATCACACATCTTATTGTGTCTCTGGATCCTCCATGCGTGGGACCAAGGGCACGCGCTAAGGATGTGTGAACAGGATTCTTTTACGACCCTGCATCTTCTGCAGAGTGGGCTTAGGTGGCCGGCTTGGCCACCCCTAGTCCGGAACTCGCGGGTTGGATACACATTTGCCCTCAGCTGCAGAGCTGCCTTAAACTGGCCCCGGGTCAAATTGACCATCGCGGGCCCTCCCAACCAGCAATTGCTTACTCTGTCAGCCTCGAACATCCGAATACCCACTGCCAAACGTGCCCACCTGTCGAATTCCTCCTGCCGCCAGTTACACGGAACCAGCCTCCTCTCTCCTGGCTTCTCCGCACTGGGTTCAATCCTGTTTCCATCCCTAACAGGATACACCCATTCCGGCATGTTCTCCTGTGAACCTCCTGCGCTCAGCCATAGTCTTTCAAAGTCCCGCGTCGAAAATGATTCACGGGTGATTCCTCGAATGATTGCGTCCGTTGATCGGCCCAACCTCCAAACCCTTCGGGCTCGTATTGCAGGAACTATTCGGCCCAACTTCGGAATGCCCAGACCTCCGTTAGAGTTACTGCTGTAAAGCAGTCCGTTCGAAGTACAGGGCGGCAGGTGCAACCAATGCTTGACCGTCTTGCGAATATGCCGGTCAACTGCCATCAGGGACATGGCGGAGGTATGACAGTGATCCGCCGCAAGGAGAACTCTAGGAAGGGCATAGCGGCACAGAAGCTCCACCTTCACCGCTGGGGATAGTGGAGCCTCTCCGATTGGCTTGGTCAGCCGCCTGACTGCTTCCAGCGAGTCTATCTTGACGATCCCCAGCCACGGGTTGATCCTGATGCCGAGGTACTTGTCCGAGTCCTCGTTGTCGATCAGATGGAGGGGCTTCCCGCACAACTCCCACATCGTGTCTGAGTTAAGTGCCAGGTTGAGGTACTTCTCCGAGTCCTCGTTGTCGATCAGATGGAGGGGCTTCCCGCACAACTCCCACATCGTGTCTGAGTTAAGTGCCAGGTTGCCCCCCACCCTTTCCAGGAAGAACCCATGGCACTTACTGGGCGCCATGGCCATCCCAGTAAGCTCGCAGAACGCTTCAAGACACACTAGGTTGTGCGCCATCCCTTCCTTCGAGCTGCTCAACAGCAACAGATAGTCTTCAAAAGCCATTGTAGTTATGGAAGTATCACCGTGGGTAAAACCATGTCCGGAGCGTTCCAGGGTCTGAATCAGTGGATCCAGTGCCAGGTTAAACAGCGATGGGGACATCGAGTCCCCCTGTTTGACTCCAACCAACATTTCGATGCTGGTGGAGGTCCCTTCCTGACATTTTATCACGGTCGAGCAACTCTCATAGGACCTTCGGATGAGGCCAATCATATGCTCGTCGACTCCTTTGACGGCCAGAGCACCGAGGATGTGCTCATGGGCGACCGTATCAAAGGCCTTTGCGAAGTCGACGAACACTACTCCAAGCGGGACTCTTTTTTTCCTAGCTAATTTCATGATGCCGCTAAGGGACATCAGGTTGTCTGAGCAGCCAGGCGAGGCAATGAAGCCCCTCTGGTGGGGGTGTAGTGGGATGCTTTTTTGCATCCTCCCCGTTAATATTTTTGTAAAAAGTCGCGCAATCACTGATGCGATGGTGATCGGGCGCCAATTGTTGAGATCACCAAGCATATTGTCATCAGTGACCTTGGGAATCAGGGTTGTTCGGCAACACTTAAAGGCCTTCGGCATGTACCCCGCGACGAGCCATGACGAGAAGATGCACGCCAGCTTTCCACAGCCTGGATCCCAAGCCATGAGGTCTTCCTTAGACACACAATCCAATCCGGTTGCGGAGCGGCCATCGGTATTTCGGAGACTTTCGTTCACATCGGAGGGGTGGATCAGGCGGTGGAAAACAGAGTTGTCTGCCTGCCCGTGAGACTCAAACTGACCGAATCCAAGGAAGGGCTTGACCTTGCCCCACCTGCCTTGGTACACCTCAGTGACCTCCGCAAGCGGGACTGGACATTCCTGTCCAATACGCCCATCAAGCACGTATGCGGCTAGCTTCTTTGGATTCTTTCTGTAAAGGCGCATTTGAAGGGCCCTCTCCTTCCTCGCCTTCACCCCTTTTCCGTCTTTCCGGACCGGTCTGCGAGTCTCACTCGTTACAGGCTCGTCAGTCTCCCGCGCCCATACCAACTCCTCCAACATGTCTGAGGCTGCTGATTCGATTGCATCCACATTGCAATCAGCCTCCGAAAGAGAAAAGGGAGCACTCCCATCCGCTGTGCCGCCGGTAACCGCCTCCGCAGTCAACAAGCTCCTCAAATGGGAGAGGAGCCCTTGCTGTGGTACCGGCGGATCCGCTGGGGCCTTGAGCCCCTCTGCGAATGCTTTGTATGAAGCCACAGGCGGCGATATCGCACCCTCCTCCCTGGTGGCGGCCCTATCCAACAACCTGCATTTTATCTTCACCTGCAAGCCGCTTTTGCCCGTACCAAGTCGGAAAGCGAGCTCAGGCCAGAAGCCCCGCCCCCGCTCCCTCAGTCTTCCCCCTTGGTACAGGCTCACAAGCCGATCCACTTCCTCCGGGGACCACAGTTTGCTCTTCCTAGGCTTAGAACGGTCTGTTCTCCCAGCCCGCAAAAGCTTCCAGTACCACCGGCGGTGGGCCCTTCGCTCGTGCTGAGACCTACCGCGAACACTAGAGAACTGCCGGTGACACACACTACAGGAACAGTCATAACTTGGGGGAGGTTCCCCACAGCACTCCTCCTCGTGTGTCACCATTGCACTCCAGCACTCGCTAGTCCATCCGCACCAACTACACGCCCAAATGACCTCCACATCCTGATGGGTCAGGGCCACATGGGTGGTCATATCATCCAGGCTGGCTTTGGCTTTCCCGCAAATGGCACATCGCCCTGTACCAGGGTAACAAAACAGATACCTTCTCGCATCTGAGGTTTGCTGTGATTCGGCATCTGTGGATCTACTCGGCCCGACAGGTGGCGTTTAACACTGGGTGGACCCCACCTACTCCGGACTCCGATAAGGAATCGACGGTGTCTGTGGGTCGGTCGCCACATCTCCGTTCCTCCGATGGCCTAGTACGCTTTTGACGGTCATGGGGCGCCGGCTCCTGCCCCATTCCCTCCTCCAAGCGACGCTTAAAGGAGGTTCCCACCACCGGACCGCTATTGCGTGTCCGGCTTGAGACGGCGTAGTGGGCACTCCTCAACAAGTGGGGAGGTGCATCGTTCAAAGGACTGGAATACCGCGTGGGGATGACTGCGGGGGACAGGCCTCTGCTGCCCCCCGCTTCCCCTTCCAGTCTGTCCCCCCCTTCAATGGTGGGGGGACCATGTACTCTCACAGTCGTGCGATCGTCGGATCTACGCACGCCCGAGTTGCACCAGTAGCGCCTACTTGGGGACCACCCAGATCCAAGGATCCTTCTCAGGACTATCCTCGGACTGGCGTTCCCCACTAAGGCACTAGGGCGCGTCCGGCCTACTCGCAGAGGGGTTACGGTGAGAGGTATCTTGTTAACCCCGTCCCTCTTCCCGGTCGCGCGCTCTTCGGAGCCGCGCACGACCGGGGGTCCACTCCGGAAGCGCCTACCCGGAGACCAACCTGGCCCGGAGATCCTTTGCAGGATCAGCATCGGACTAGTAAGCCCCGGCAGGCGCCTCCGATACGGAGATGGGTGACGATGGGAAGTAGAACTCCCCACACCGCCAGTACCATCCCCATCCCGAACCTTTGGAGCGAATTGTGGAGGGGCACCTTTGAGAGCCAGCCCGAGGCGTACACTCTCCTCCCCTCCCCACACAAGCAAGCTTGGAGAGCTTTCCAGGACGATCCTGGGACTGACCCTTCCTCCCTCGCGCTGCAAAGATGGGGCTGCCCTCATGTTGAGCGACATCTCACCAGCTTGGACTTTCCTTTCGGGATTACCGGGTACCTACAAAATAACAAAGGGAGGATAAGTTTAGATAAGGCATTACAGAGGTTGAATTTTGCGCTATACCACAGGGTAGAGCGCTCGCACCCAAGGCATACGCCCCGGGGTTAACAGTGTTGGTGCCTTTCCGTCAATTCCTTTAAGGAACCGTCTATACTAGGTTGCGGGGTCCGGGGACGGTTTAGCGTGTGGTACCTTCTCGACTTCCTCAGTCGAATCGAGTTGTTGACATGCAGGGAATAGCTTTAGCTGACGCTATCATAGCATCATGATCTGTAATGTGTCAACTGGACAACACCAGCCTCGTCTGCCAACACCATATAGATAGCGAACGTTAACGTTTGCAAACAAAGTCAACGTCATCCAGCTGACACCACAGATCTAGATATTATGACGTTAGCTAGCGCTAAATCTAACGCCAACCAGAGGGAAACGTTAATGTACGGTAGTCAGTGTAGCGGGAGGCAGCACTTGATTTCCATTGGCAAGAGTTTCTCTCATTCTATATCACGGCACAAAAAAATATATAACTTTCGCGACCTTATATTAGAGACCGGCCTGCGTTTGTCTAAATGCATCAAACCCCCGGCTGCGTCTATTCTTTTACCAATACATTTCCAGTTCTGCGTTCGCCTTCTGCGATCTGATTGGCCACTGACGTACGCTAGTTCTGGCCCCCCCCCCCCCCCGGTATGATGCCAGGCGGGCGTAGAAATAATGCGTGGAGAGCGAGCCTCAATGTGCGAGCGCACACATGCACTTTGAAATTAATCATTCCAGCAAAGTAGGCTTCTATTATTCTAATTACTGTTTTAATGGGTATCACAGTAGTAAGTCCTACTGTAGAACATGACATATTAGCATGACATCTGATTTATTAATGCCAATACTAAAGATTATGGACAAACGCAATTAGTGTAAATCATGGATTAGTCACTCAGTTTTAACATCCGACTTAGCTCACCTCACAGGGCTCTACAGTGAGACCATATTGCTCGCATATGCCCCTAAAAATAATTGTGTGCGAACCTCAAAAACCAATTACGCGCACGGTGTGCGAACTGCTGATGACAGCCTAAGTCGTACTTTTTATTTTTCCACTGAGAATCGTTAAAAAACTACAAGTCCCACATTGCACTCAAGCCAACGGTCCAATCACAGTAGAGTGAAGTGACTGGTTTCATGGGAAATAAAGCAAATGACCAATGGGAAGCTCTCATTTTGCTTGTTTACTTCCTGAAACTCCGCCATTGCGATCAGGGCTCTCGTTTTCCGAGACACTAACTTATTATAGTCTCTCTCTTACCAATAGCAATAGATTTTAGAACACCTAGATTTATCGATAGCAATAGTAATATAACGTTAATGCAACTAAACGAATGCCTTGCTTTGTTAATCATAACGTTGATGCAGTTAGTCCATGGGCCAGAGGCCAAAATTGCACTCGTCGGTGCCACTCACGGTGAATAAACTTACATATCATTTTTCTATGTCTGTAGATGATATTTTTGTATATAGCCCTTCCAGAGTGGTAGCTTAATCTTAATTATCAGGTCATGAAGTATACCTACCCCCTCAGGAAATTGCATTTCAGATGCTGGCGCATATCCTGTTTAGACTCACGTAGAGGACATCTGTCAATGTTTCACAATATTGTGTTTGGTATCATTTTAAATGGGACTATGTAATCTTTCATTCAAGCTAAGATGTGAATCTTTCTGACCAATATAGAGGTCACTGGAGCTCTTTGAACAGTCAACACACATTTTACACGATTTTCGCCTAAATGATATACTATCTTTTAGCCTTGTGTCATCTAGGAGCAATAGGGACACAAAATACAAAATCTACAACACTCTCAGGACCATAAGGATTCAGGAAATGTATAATATGCCTATACTATTTCTTATCAGGGGTGATTGTGAGCCTTAAATTAGAAGAGCGGTATTAGGCTCCTATTAAAACTATACAGAACAGCCACTAGGATAATGTCACAAAGTGGTCTGTCTTTATCATACATATACAGGAGCAACAGGGGCACAAAATACAAAATCTACAACACTCTCAGGACCATAAGGATTCAGGAAATGTATAATATGCCTATACTATTTCATTGTTACGGGTCATTGTGAGCCTTAACCTGTCCATGAATGAACTTGCCAAAGAAAACCAGTCTCTTAAAAGGGAGCTTCAGACCTTGAAAAGTGCTAGTGCCCAAGATGTCATAGCCAACACAGCCATCAAGCTGAGAGAGGACATCAATAATCAAGATGTTCCTCAAGCCTGGCCACCTGACATCAAACCAGAAGCAGAATGTCCTGTCATTCCAGAATCCCTTAGAGCAGTGGTTCTCAAACTTTTTACACCAAGTACCACCTGAGAACGTAGCTGGCTCAAGTACCACCATATGACCGGCGTTAAAATACAGTCTATTCAGCTATGCACAGTTCACGCAGGAGGCAAATGTATTCCTAATACCATTATTTATTGTTAACTTTTGTCAGACCAACTTTGACCATCACTTCTTCATTCAAGGACAAGCTTCAAACAGACACAATGATTAGCAGCAACAGATTTTGATGGATTTTTTGTAATGTCAGATTTAACACCAACTCTTTTCAGAAAAGTGGGAGTATTTCATTTTTTATCTGACATTACAAAAAATCTAAAAATATAAATGGTTATGATCAGGGCTGAAGTTGAATTAAAGATGTTTAGACTGCACTACTCTCTGTCACAGTGATCTCCTGGTTGTTCCCCACTTAGGTTATCTAACTATCGCGCGGCCGCAACCAGAAACACTGGCCTGACCTGCTTCTAAGTTCAGTGGCCTGACTGAAAAAAAAATTATTTGCTTTTTTGTAAATGTTTTCAAGTACCACCAGCAGTACCACCAAGTACCACTAGTGGTACGCGTACCACAGTTTGAGAACCACTGCCTTAGAGTCTTCCTGTGCTATCTACTCTCTGGCACTAATGATCCTGATCATGCATCCCAGAGAGTTTTGCGGCTCATAGTCATTCGGCCATGACATGGTATATGCAGTGACAAGCATCATGCAGTGCTTAGACCTGACAAAGATTGTCTGTGTCTTTGACCAAGCCCTGTATGCAAAGGCTGTTGAGATCACATGGAAACATGCTGGCAAGTTCCAGAATATCATCATCAGACTTGGGGTATTTCACACCATCTGCACACTGCTGGCAATCATAGGAAAGCGTTTCCAAGATGCTGGACTCCAAGACCTGTGCATTCAGTCTGGCATGATCGCAAAAGGCTCCATTGCTGGGGTCATGGGTGGCCGCAAGTACAACAGGGCAGTGCGACTACACAAGCTCTTGTATGAGGCTCTCATGCGACTGACATGGAAGGGTTTCCTCTCTTGGTTGGAAACAACTGAATGAGATGGTTTATTTGGATGAAACACTGAAGATAATTGACAGCCTTGGGGAAAATGTCTCACAAGCCACTTTGAAGGAAGCCCTCGAGAACAGCTCTTGTGCACGCATCATAGAACTGTTTGAAGTCTACAGCAAGTTCCTCAGAGGTGGGAACAGCAGCCTCTCCAGCTTCTGGGTGTCCTATTTGGACATGGTCGAAATCTTGCTGGGGCTCATCCGAGCATCCCGAGAGGGCGACTGGATGCTACACTTGGCAAGCATTCGAGCAATGATCCCATGGTGCTTTGCCTATGACAGGATGAACTACGCACGCTACCTCCCCTACTACTACGCCCAGATGTCTCAGCTGTACATCACACACCCAGATGTGTACACAGAATTCATGAAAGGAGGTTTCTCTGTCCAACTGGGCCCCACTAATCCCTTTGGCAGGATCCCAGTTGACCAAGCTATAGAAGAAACAGTGAACAAAGACACCCAGACAGCTGGAGGGACGAAGGGATTCAGCTTGAAGTCAGGAGCTGTGGCCAAGTATTACCTAACCGCTGAGTATAGAAGCATGTACCTCAGACAGCTGAGAGACCCGACAGATCAAGGCACGTCCAAACTGTCTTATCCAGATCTACAGCGTCCAAGAATCAAGAGAGATTAAGCCGATGTCCAGTCTCTTCTTGACCTTATGCAGAACAAGTGGTTCAATCCTATGTCCCCTGATGAGAACGATCTGGTTAGCCTGTCCACTGGCTTCATGGCTCCACCTGATGTGACAAGAGATCTCCTGAGAGCTCATGATAGGAGAAGAGGCATACCAGGTATTCAAACAAACAAGGTTAGATGAGGACCCACCATCTTTAAAGTTTATGACAAGATGACCAAGCAAAGCCTGAAGACATTCTCCAGTGTCGGCACAAAAAAAGCTAAAGGAAAGAAAGGGCAGGATGTGGTGCTGAGGGCAGACAGAAACCTGTTCAGCCACATGATCCTGTTGGCTGAAAGCAGGAAGATAGACATGAAAGATGTCCTTGCCCACCGACTGGGCCCACTGCCATGGGCACTTGCAAATGCTGATGGGTCTCTACGAAAAACAAACAAGGCTGCACTTGCCAGAGAGCTGGAACAGAATGTGTCTCCTGTTGAAGAGATCCCAACACCATCCACTTCCATCATTGATGGGATGAGCCTGGTCCAGAAAATGAATGGCAACAACAAAACCTTTGGACAGGTGGCAGAGTCACTCTTCACCCAGGTCCTCCACGAGGGGGCACAGAGTCAGAGGATTGATGTTGTGTTTTATGTTTACCGCCAGACTTCAATCAAAGATGCTGAATGACAAAACCGGGGTGCAGACACTACGGTCCAATACAAGAACCTGGCAGGAGGACACCACGTACAGCAGTGGAGAACTTTCCTGGGCAGTCCTTCCAACAAGACCAGTCTCATCAAGTTTCTGGTGGAAGAGTGGAACCTCCCACAATACAGAAAGAGGCTGCATGGCAAAGTGTTGTACACAACCTGTGAGGAAACCTGCTACAGGTTGACAGATGGTGGGTGTGAAGAAGTAGCAGAACTGCAATCAACACATGAAGAAGCTGACACTCGCCTGCTCCTGCATGCATCAGATGCTGCAAACATGGGCTCAAAAGCAGTAATCATCATAGCTGAGGACACTGATGTCATGGTGCTTTGTCTTGCCTTCCAGAAGGACATCACCTGTCCCATCTACATGAAGTGTGGGACCCAGAACCGCACACGATATGTGAACATCAGCAAACTTGCAAGCTCAGTTGGAGACAGCCTCTGTGACAGCCTAATTGGCTTACACGCCTTCACTGGCTGTGACACTGTCAGTGCATTCGCTGGCCGGGGGAATGCCCTGAAGATGGTGAAGAAGGATACTTCCTACCAAGAAACCTTCAGTGGACTAGGGCAGTCATGGGATGTGAGTGAGGAGCTGTTCCAGAGAATTGAGGAGTTTACATGTCACATGTACTCTGCTAACAGCAGCACAGTAGAGGTGAACCAACTGCGCTACCAGCTCTTCTGTACCAAAAGGGGAGAGGTCGAGTCCAGCCAGCTTCCACCATGTAGGGACTGTCTCTTCCTGCATGTTGAACGAGCCAACTATCAGGCAGCAATCTGGAAGAGCAGTCTGCAGTCTAACCCTGTGGTCTCAAGTCCTACAGAGCATGGATGGAAAGACGATGAGGGCAAGCTGGAAATTTACTGGATGCACTCCCCACCTGCACCAGATGTAGTCCTGGAATTGCTAAGATGCAAGTGTGTCCGTTCATGCAAAATGCCAAGCTGCACATGCTTATCAAATGGACTGGCATGCACAGATATGTGCAAGTTACAGACATGCAGCAACCAAAAACTGCAGGATGATCCAGAACCTGACTTCGAACTCGAGGAGTCAGAGGATGAGAGAGACGAGCAGTTTGAGTGATTCAATGTACATTTAGTATATAATGTTGTTCTGTTTAATAGGTTGTTCATAAAACTCTAAGTGGTTCCTTATCTCATTGTGGTGTCCTTTATGTCCTGTATATGTATGATAAAGACAGACCACTTTGTGACATTATCCTAGTTATCTGACCCAGTTAATAATGCCCATCTAATTTAAGGCTCACAATGACCCGTAACAATGAAATAGTATAGGCATATTATACATTTCCTGAATCCTTATGATCCTGAGAGTGTTGTAGATTTTGTATTTTGTGCCCCTGTTGCTCCTGTATATGTATGATAAAGACAGACCACTTTGTGACATTATCCTAGTGGCTGTTCTGTATAGTTTTAATAGGAGCCTAATACCGCTCTTCTAATTTAAGGCTCACAATCACCCCTGATAAGAAATAGTATAGGCATATTATACATTTCCTGAATCCTTATGGTCCTGAGAGTGTTGTAGATTTTGTATTTTGTGTCCCTATTGCTCCTAGATGACACAAGGCTAAAAGATAGTATATCATTTAGGCGAAAATCGTGTAAAAATGTGTGTTGTTGACTGTTCAAAGAGCTCCAGTGACCTCTATATTGGTCAGAAAGATTCACATCTTAGCTTGAATGAAAGATTACATAGTCCCCTTTAAAATGATACCAAACACAATATTGTGAAACATTGACAGATGTCCTCTACGTGAGTCTAAAGCAGGATATGCACCAACATCTGAAATGCGATTTCCTGAGGGGGTGGGTATACTTCATGACTTGATAAGTATGATTAAGCTACCACTCTGGAAGGGCTATCATACAAAAATATCATCTACAGACATAGATCTTTGAAAAAATTATATGTAAGTTTATTCACCGTGAGTGGCACCGATATCTGGTCTGGCCCATGGACTAAGTAGCGTATGTCGGTGTGTTGGCTGTAACGGACATGACAATAACATAACGTGTACACATTAAAATTGCGATAATCTATTCTAACATTTTCAAATCGATGCAGTTGAATTTCCCCCTTAGGATCGATGCATTGTTACACCCCTACACCAAAGTCACTGGCCCAGGGCTGTACGCTAAGCTTTTTCACTAGGGGCACACTTGCCCCTAAATTAGAAATTTAGGGGCAAAAAATATGTTTTAGGGGCAAATTTTTAAATAACAATTTTACCATTATAGTGCAAAAAAATATGTTCCTCCTGCCTCATTACTGTGGTCCTTTTATTTAACATTTAAGTGCTTTTGTTGTCAGGTTTGTATCTTTTATAATGAACCAACTAGGGCTGGGCGATATGGCCTAAATATGATATCACGATATTTTCTGACCTTTCGGCGATACAGGATACACATCACAATGTTTTTCTTTTTTACCCCAAACAATTCATTATGAGGCTTACCAAGACAGTATGAGTTTGCAAGCTAACATTAAAGACAAAATAAAATACCCATGCATTTAGCATTTTTATATTATATATTAGATTTAGATTATTGGATTATTAGATTATATATTGCATATATTTAGCAATGAGATATTATATGATTTAGATATGAAATATGATGAATTGAAAATGGGGGACCCTGATGTAAACAAGACAAAAGTCTTTCTCTGGTCTGCATCCCCTTAACAATTGTATGTATTGAGCTGTACTGTACCCATTCTGCAATATGTTAATAAAGTTTTAAATCAATCAATCAATCAATCAATAAATAGCATTTTAGCATTTTTATGAAACTACTGTATATTTGTATGTCTCTAAATGTTTTGATGAATTGAAAATGGAGGACCCTTATGTAAAAAATCCGAAAGTCTTTCTCTGGTCTTCATCCTCCTGTACTGTATTGTACCCATTATGCAATCTGTTAATAAAGTTCTCATTCATTCATTCTGACGGAAAACAGAATCATTTTGATTGACAGTAGAGTCTGCCAATTACGTCACAACGCTTGCACCCGCCCTCCTGTTCTTAGCACCAATCGGCAAGCGCATTCGTTTTTGACTTCCTGAATGCCCCGTGTGTTGACAACGACAAAGCTACTACAGTACCATTAGCTCCCCGCGGCCCACGAGTAGGAGACCAGTGCTCTGCAGGATGACTAAATGAGGCATAATGATTTTACCTCAACGAATGTTATAATAAAAGCCTTTCCATACATCTGTCTGATTGAAAACTTTATTAACAGACCGCGGAATGGGCATATCTCAGCACGGGCTGACATATGAACGAGTAACGTGTGGACCAGATTGACGCGACACAAGGTTTACACAACAGCCCCCACCCCTTGTTTTATTGTATTTGTACCTGTACTACCTGCCGTCAGCTGTTTATCTCTCTCTGTGAGCTTGATTAGCTCACGTTAGCTAGCGTTAGCTCCGCGGCTAACCCTGAACTAAATCAATGACTAGGTTATAAAGCATTTCGAGTAGTTTTCACTGCACATAGAAGCAGCCAAACAGCGGGAGAATTTCGGGAGCATATGGCCAAAACCCAGTTAGGAACCATCGATTCCCATCCCTACTACTAACTTTACTTTTCTTCATAGCTAAATCAGACAGCCAGTCTATCAGAGTGAGTGCTCAGTTGATTTTCCCCGCTGATCATACCTGAGTGCTCAGCGTCATCACACGCCTTGGATCATTTAGGAGTGAAATGCGAATGCAAGGCTAGAAATCCCTACTCGCAAGCCCGCCCCCAAATATTATTTACCAATCGCAACGGCCAATTAAAGGGGCAATTTGCGATGACTCGACTGTCAATCAATGGTCTACCTGACACGCAAACTCAAACAATGTTTCTGTACTGGAGGTGTACAGTATTTCAATAGGCAACCCTGAAAGGATTTTTTTTCTAGAAGAGCAACACAGCCAAAACATAAGCATTGTATGCATAAAAGGGGCTAAAGTTAAGTGACTGAACCTTTTGTAGCAGTAGTTTGATTTGATAGTTTATTTGATAGGGACAGCACATGTTAATGAACATCAAGTACAAAATACAAAATGTAAACATGCAGGGTTGTAGCAAGAGCTAATTTACACACATGCACGCACAGTACAAATATACATTTATTAAAAAAAAAGAAAAAAAAACTCTTGTTACTTGAAATATTTTCACTGTGCTCCTAAATATTTTTGGGTGCTCCTAAATTTTCTCATTTAGGAGCACATGTGCTCCTTGGGAAAAAGGTTAGCGTAGAGCCCTGCCTCATTAGTCTGCTGGCTGTGGATCTGGTCACAAGTTCAAATCACTCTTGGTTCAAGTTTTATTTATTTTTTACGTTTAATTAATTTATCCACTCTGGTTGGATGGTGTGTATGTATATGCAGGGCACGAAATTAACTTTTTGACTCACCGGCCAGTAAGGCTGTCCCCGAACCCTGTTTTTAGGGTTCGAACGTTCGCCAGGGTTTATCGAACGAACTTTCGTTTTTTTTCTTTTTCTTTTTCTTTAATAATTTTCTTTCAAATTTTTTTTCTAATAATTTTTTTCATTTTTTTTGTATTATTATAGATCCTACGGAGGGCGGCATTGCATAGTCTATTGGTGAAAAACAGTGGTGGCTGTTCATGTAAACATGTAATTAAATAAACAAGCTACTGCATCAAAGTTACTACTTATGATAAACAATAGCCCTTGCACACCGCAGTCACGTAAGGGGCTAGATAAACAAAGGCATTCGTTTTGTGGCATTAACGTTATATAGTTAGTGTTACACGTTCAATAACAGGTATTCACTCTTGGTCGACGGGAAGGGGAGAGAGGCGCGAGCCTCGGCTCCTCAACAGACCCGTCTACCTCAGAAAGGGGGACGGCAGAGAGACAGAGAGACACCGGCGGGGTCCCGCCGGGCTCCCAACAAGCCTGCCGCCCGTCCGCCCTCGGCCAGAGTTGTTTCCAACGCAACCACCTCCCGCCATGAAGCTCGCGCTCCGTGGCCGAAAAAGGCTGGTATTCATTAATGATCCTTCCTCGGCGGGGAGTCTGTTCTCTGTGCTTCTCGCAAGCAGATCAATGGCGGCATTGCCGGAAGTAAAAAAATAATAATAAACGCTTGCCGATTGGTGGTAACAGCAGAGGCGGGTGCAAGCGGTGTGACGTAATTGGCAGAATCGCCTGTCAATCAAAATTGTTCTATTGCATTGGTTGAGACAATAGTATCCAGCTACAGCCCGGCAGAGACCATACTGGTTGAGCCGAGCGCCTCGGGGGACGCGCCGCTTCACATCGCCTCAACGTCGTGTGCCTGCTTTATTTTTTTTTTCACCGAACGTTCGAACCCATTAATTAAAGTCCGAATGTCAGCGTAACGAACGAACGTTCAGGCTCAGCCTTACCGGCCAGTGGCAGGTAGATGGGAAAAATCTACCCGCCAAGCATATTTCTTACCAGCCAAAAAAACGCATTTTTGTGTCACATATATATATATATATATATATATAAAAAATCGGTAAATTTCAAGTAGATAGGGTATTATGTTGAAGAATACTTAAATAAGAGGCCAGAGTAAAACTTTAAGCAAATTATTTTAATATATTCATTGATGATTGATTAATCAATACATGTCAATTCAATCTTAAGCTTAAATTGTAACCTACTGTTAAACATCATCAGACTCCTCACTCTACCCTCTTTGCAGGATTTAACAGAACATAATAAAATGTGAAGGTTTTATAAACCTAACTTAAACCTCCTCAATCATGTCCTCATCAGAGTCCACAATCTCATTGATTTACTACCGATGACAAACGTGTTGTTTCTGTTTTTCTTTTTGACTTTGACTGTGAGACACACACAAAGGGATAATGGCTTATAGCAGACTTAATGATTTTTAGAATATTTCAGATAATGAAATGAAATGTTTATCAACTATCCAGTTAGTATTTATACTGTAACGTTTGGCTTTAAATCATATTGAACGTAGAGAGAGAGCAAGAGAGAGAGAGAGAGCGAGAGAGAGAGAGCAAGAGAGAGCGAGAGAGAGCGCCAGTCTGAGTCGCGTAGTTGATGATGTCACACACACTGTTGTCAAGCCTCGTTAATATAACCGCCCCCCTTTCCCCATAATGTAACTGGTTTTGTGGACTCACCGATGGTGCTTTGAGCGTTTCCAGGGTTAGCAGCTAACGCCAATTAGCTTAGCTTAGTCAGCTCACGGTCTGTCTATAATGAAATTATAGGAAAAGCTCTGCAAAACGTTCCTTTTGTTAGGTGGTCCCGCTCTCGCTCCCGCGGTGGGTTTTCTTTTTAGTGGTCGGCTTACTCTTTCCATAGTTCCACATTATTTGTAACCCATTTAAAGTTATTAAGCTAACGTTAGCTCCCGGCTACAGTGCAAGCAGGCGCCACGGGCAGTCAGGACAAAAGAGTAGTGGATGTGACATCGGTAAACAAGCCACAAATTAAGACCAAAACACAGCAGTTTTAATAATTTTACATGAGTATTTGGTTACCCGCCACATGGCGGACAGACCTCTCAGTGTCATTCGCCAAACGTAAAATCTGCACGCCAATGGCGGGTGGCGGGCTCTAATTTCGTGCAATGTATGTATTGTGCTGTATAATGACAATACATTTGAATCGAATCTAATTTTGAAATCGCTACCCGTTGAGTGGATCACCATGGTGCAATGCAATCTCCTCCGAAGCTGTCTGCCACTGTCGTGTCCATAGGCAGCGTAGCGATTTCAAAATGAGATTCGATTCAAATGTATTGTCATTATACAGCACAATACATACATACACACCATCCAACCAGAGTGGATACATTTATTAAACGTAAAAAAAAAAAGAACTTGAATCAAGAGTGATTTGAATTTGTGACCATAGGATCCACAGCCAGCAGACTAACGAGGTGAGCTAAGTCGGATGTTAAAACTGAGTGACTAATCCATGATTTACACTTGTGCCAATTGCGTTTGTCCCTAATCTTTAGTATTGGCATTAATAAATCAGATGTCATGCTAATATGTCATGTTCTACAGTAGGACTTACTACTGTGATACCCATTAAAACAGTAATTCGAATAATAGAAGCCTACTTTGCTGGAATGATTTTCAAAGTGCGCGTGTGCGCTCGCGCGTTGAGGCTCGCTCTCCACGCATTATTTCTACGCCCGCCTGGCATCATACTGGGGGGGGGGGGCGTATGTCAGTGGCCAATCAGATCGCAGAAGGCAAACGCGGAACTGGAAATGTATTGGTAAAAGAATAGACGCCCCCCGGCCATTATAAGAGGCCCCTCCTTTATTGGAGGTCGCTCCTCTATTAGAGGATTTACGGTAACTGAATGCACATGTGTGTGTGTGTGGACTAAGTACTATTACAGGTAGAGCTGCCGCGGTTACCGCAATATCGCTGTTACGTCACGCCCACCGCAGCGTTTAACTGAATACCGCACAGGGAGCGAAATTAACTTTTTGATTCACCGGCCAGTGGCGGGTAGATGGGAAGAGTCTACCCGCCAAGCATATTTCTTACCTGCCAATTTTTTTGATTAAAAAAATATATATATATATTTTATATAAAAAATTTTTTTTAAATAAAATATATATTATATAATCATACTTGTAGTTGTATTATCTGCGAGACATCGCCACCACACAATAAGTCAAAATGCTTGCTATCTGCAAACAGATCCACTGTGTGTGTATACTTGAGTAGCCTCCAGCTCCAGCAAGGATTCTCCGGCCCTGCAGCTAGACCCTATATTCAGCTAGACCCTACATTCAGCATGCAAGGATTCTCCGGCGATGCAGCTGGACCCTATTTATAACGTTACGGTTCTTTTGTCAAATCACATTCAACATGCCCTCAGCTAGAATACGCATTCAATCAATGTTATAAGACATTGATATCAGGAGCCATCTGTAGCTACTGCTAGCTCGGTAGATAACGTTAAGACAATTTAGTTTACTGGGACAGATGGATCTAACGTGAGCTAGCTAAGCTAGCTAACGAGGGAACGGAGGTATTATGCACTCGAGTAGACTATTGCTGGAGCATTTGTTGATATCAGCAGCTATCAGTAGCTAGCCAGCTAGATACCGTTAGACAATGCCTCGTCATGTATTAAACTAAAAGTGAATAGTTGACTGGGTCATTGTTTAAACAGTAACGGTAGCTCATGGAGGTCCGATATAGACTAGAGCAGACTGCCCGCATATCGCAATGGTGGCGTTTCAGGAAGTAAACAAGCCAAATGAGAGCTTCCGATTGGTCATTTGCTTTCTTTCTCATGAAACCAGTCACGTCACTCTACTGTGATTGGACCGTTGACTTGAGTGCAATATGGGACTTGTAGTTTTTTATCGATCTCGCGGCGGAGAAAAAAAAGACGAGAGCGGCTATAATCTGTACTCGCACAAGAGTATCGTTATGAACTACACGTCTACACGCCACACGGCGGGCAGCCCTCTAAGTGTCAAGCGCCAAAGGTAAAAACTGGGCGCCCCTGGCGGGCGGCGGGCTTTAGTTTCGGTCCCTGATACCGCATCAACGCTGTTTTTTATAATAATACTCTCAACTAAAGCAATGCAACGGAACATTTTTGATTGACAGTCGAATCTGCCAATTACGTCACACCGCTTGCACCCGCCTCTGCTGTTACCACCAATCGGCAAGCGCCTATTCGGTTTTTACTTCCTGGATGTTATCCATTGATCACAACAAGGCTAATAACATTAGCTCCCCGCCGGAGTGGACTACCAGAGCTCCAGTCCACAGGAGTACTAAACGAGGCATAATGATTTTACTGCAACGAATGTTATAATAAAAGCTCTTCGTTCTATACACTTGTCTGATTGAAAACTTTATTAACAGCAGAATGGGCACAACTCGGCACGCTCTGAGCAAAGGAAGGAACGGAGATATGAATTGAGTAATGCTTGCCTTGCTATGGTCCGGTAAATACGCTGATGTTATTGAACGTGTAACTATTAGTGCTGCCAGGCGATTAAAAAAATTAATCTAATTAATTACAGGATTTGTAATTAATTAATCGCATTTTAATCGCATAACCATTTTATGCCTGATATTCTATATTCTATAATCATATTTCAAATTGCATGTGTCCGGATGGCAGAATTCAGTACTGTATCTATAAAACCTTGTTTAATCATCTTCCATCTATTAATTTGCTTAGATTTTTCAGGTCTGGTCAATTTGAGCATAGTGTTATTCACAGTCAAAGATTAAAAAAAAATTCATTGATATTCTCATTTGGTTCATTACAATTTACTCAAGCCTAGTAACAGACAGTATTTCTGACACTGGGAATACATTACCTGAGATCCATAGATGTCCCTAGAATCAGATACCAAGAACATGCAAATGGACCATATAAAAAAAGTCTGTAAATGGGTATTCTACGTTCTTATGGAATGAATGAGATAAAAAACTTTTTTTTTGTAATTAATTTTTAGTTAATTTTCATAACGCGATAATTTGCTGTGTAATTAATTTATCTAATTAACGCGATAAACTGACAGCCCTAGTAACTATATAACGTTAATGCCACAAAACGAATGCCGTTGTTAATCATAAGTAGTAACTTTATAATAATAAGAAGAAAGGGTCGGGGGGGCTACCAGCCTACCACCCCTGCCCGCGACACAGAGTGAACGGCGCACGACCAGAGGGTAGACTTCGAATCCGTGTTTCACTTTCAATAACGAATGCGTGCTTGCCGAATCCCAAACAATATTCAAGCTGCAAAGTCATCCTCTAAAGATAGACATTTAGACTAGAGGCAGGCTATATGCTATAAAGAGTAGACTACTAAAAAAATAAAAAAATAAATGCATTCCAACTTTTATTTAAAAAAAAAATTCGGTTATATTGCTGCAGTATTAAATATTACGCAAATGTGTGCGGTAATGAAAAGATCAATACCGCGGCAGCTCTAATCTAATAAACAATGCAACTTCCTTATACAATTTTTTTTGTTATGAATAATTAATATCGATATTGCGGGAAATGAGTATTGAAACCGTTTTAAATATTCAGAATCGATATGTATCGAAAAATCGATATTTTTGACAACGCTAGTTTACATCAGGGTCCCCCATTTTCAATTCATCATAACATATACCTGTACACTGCAACGAGATTATCGCAAATTGCCCCTTAATTTGGCCCGTGCGAGTGGAAAATAATATTTGGGGGCAACCTTGCGAGTAGTGATTTCAACCCTTCATTCGCATTTCACTCAAATTATTCCATACAAATTGGATAATTAAAAAAAAAAACATTAGCCTACAACCAGGGCTGTACAGTGCGACATAATGTCATGGTGCTATGAAAAAATCTGTCTGCAATGAATGAACTTACTGCGATAGCCTGTGTGGAAAAGATATTTGCGTGTGGAGTGAATCTGGGTCACGCTATATACTTGGTAGTTGTAGTCTATCGTGCGATTAAATACCATGTCCCGCCTGCGTAGAGTCCATACATCCAACACCAAATCCCATAATTCCTAGCGAACAATCTAAACGAAACTGAATGTGGCATCTTCCTTTCAATAATAATATGGGCTATTGCATCGGCAAAGAAGAACTTCATTTCAATAAGTTTAAGCCGCTAATTTTGCTCTGCAAGAAGAACGGAGCGGATATCAGTCCATCTTATGACAACCACGTCCGATGTGGAGAGATGATAAGAGACCATAGCCGATGAAATTAAGTCAGATCTGGCAGTGCAGGGCTGTACGCTAAGCTTTTTCACTAGGGGCACACTTGCCCCTAAATGAGAAATTTAGGGGCAAAACATATTTTTTAGGGGCAAATTTTTAAATAACAATTTTACCATTATTTAAAAAATATGTTCCTGCCTCATTACTGTGGTCCTTTTATTTAACATTTAAGTGCGTTTGTTTTCAGGTTTGTATCTTTTATAATGAACCAACCGAGAAAGTGTGTAAATCACTAATAGAACAAAAACAACAAACTGTGTGTGTGTGTGCACACGCTTGTGTAGTGCTCCTTGAATGAGATCACCACAACACACACACCATTGCATTAATCAGGAGGACAAGAAACTCTGCATACATTTGTTTCACAATGAAAAGTGCTTTAGAAATCAAATGAATTATTATTGTAAATAACCCCATGAAAGGTTTATTATTTGTATGGGTAATTACCTGCTTCATATTTGTGATGTTACTGGTTTCAGTGTGTGCCTAAAGTGATCAATGTATTGGGCCGTTTATAGAGATCTATGCCAATTAATGTTTATGTATATCCGGGACTTTTTTTAGTAAGAATTGAGAGGTATTTGTATATGTGACCTTTATTTTGAAAACCGTGTTGCGACGCAACCTTATTTACATTTGCGCTTTTGACAGTGAAATGTTCAGTCCAACTTAGCTCGAAGGAAAGACTAATCAAAAAGGTTTAATTGACCCGTATGAGGCTCTTACGGTAGGACTTTGATTGTTTATAGAAGTGGAATGTAATACTATGCTAAACGAGAAATAAACAGTGATTTTACCAGCAGTAAAGTTGCAAGCCACTTTCATTTCATATACGGGGACACCGTGACAATTATTAGTATTATCTTATTTGCATATTGTCTCATTATTAGATAGATAGATAGGTTGATATTTTATAAATTTAAGTAGACAGTATTTCACGTCCTAATAGTGGGCTACTATTACTCACCAAATCGATGGCTGAACCTGAACGTTAGAAGTGTCCGTGTCCGACTCCCCGTCAATCAATCATAACATCATCACGTCAATCATCATCATCTCTCCACATCGGACGTGGTTGTCATAAGATGGACTGATATCCACTCCGTTGTTCTTGCAGAGCAAAATTTGCGTCTTAAATGTATTGAAATGAGGTGCTTCTTTGGCGATGTTGAACGGAAGAGAGGCCACATTCAGTTTCGTTTTGCTAGGAATTATGGGATTTGGTGTTGGATGTATAGACTACGCAGATAGGGACATGGTCTTTAATCGCACGATAGACTACAAGTACCAAGTATATAGCGTGACCCAGATTCACTCCACACGCAAATCTTTTTTTTTCACTCAGGCTATCGGTGATCGCAGTAAGTTCATTCATTGCCGACAGATTCTTTCATAGCACCACGACACTGTACAGCCTTGGTTGTAGGCTAATGTTTTTTTTAAAATGTATCCAATTTGTATGGATTAATTTAGGAGTGAAATGCGAATGAAGGGTTGAAATCACAACTCGCAACGTTGCTCCCAAATAATATTTCCAACTCGCAACGGCCAAATTAAGGGGCAATTTGCGACGAGATCATCGCAGTGTACAGGCCTGCAGTGATGATTGACGGGGACACACAGCCATGCATTAGGTGAGTAGGCTACTATTAGGACGTTTTTCATTAAATACTGTCTACTTAAATTTCCCTCCGGGGATCAATAAAGTATCAACCTATCTATCTATCTAATAATGAGACAATATGCAAATAAGATAATACTAATAATTGTCACGGTTCCCTGTATATGAAATGAAAGTGGCTTGCAACTTACTGCTGGTAAAATCACTGTTTATTTCTCGTTTTGCATAGTATTACATTCCACTTCTATAAACAATCAAAGTCCTACCGTAAGAGCCTCATATGGGTCAATTAAACCTTTTTGATTAGTCTTTCCTTCGAGCTAAGTTGAACTGAACATTTCACTGTCAAAGTGCAAACTTAAACAAGGTTGCGTCGCAACACGGTTTTCAAAATAAAGGTCACATATACAAATACCTCTAAATTCTTATAAAAAAAGTCCTGGATATACATAAACATTAATTGGCAAAGATCTCTATAAACGGCCCAACACATTGATCACTTTAGGCACACCCTGAAATAGGGCTGGGCGATATGACCAAAAACGTTATCGCGATAAAATTATAAAATTATTTTCATATAACTCGATATCGATAATTATCGTCGATATAATGTCTGTCAAGTTTAATTAACTTATTATGCCCGGCGCCGATACGCGGGCTGACTTGTTTTGCTGCTGTGAATGTCTCGAGAGTCGAGTTGATGTCGTCATCAGTCCGCGCACGTTAGCAGTTAGCCAAAGCAAGCGGAGTATTTCATGACAATGTACTAAAAAATGACCCTAAAATACTCTGTTCCGCCCAATTCATTGCAACGTCCTCCACCGTATACCCCACACTACTATAACAGTTACCCTCAGAATTCAAAACACACACCAACTCTGCAGGTAACCTGTGAAATAGCGCTGTGCAAGCTAATTAGCCATAGCCAGCCTCGTTTCCAAGCGGAGTATTTCATGACAATGTACTAAAAAATGACCCTAAAATACTCTGTTCCGCCCAATTCATTGCAACGACGTCCACCGTATACCCCACACTACTATAACAGTTACCCTCAGAATTCAAAACACACACCAACTCGGCAGGTAACCTGTGAAATAGCGCCGTGCAAGCTAATTAGCCATAGCCAGCCTCGTTTCCGAGCGGAGTATTTCATGACAATGTACTAAAAAATTACCCTAAAATACTCTGTTCCGCCCAATTCATTGCAACGACGTCCACCGTATACCCCACACTACTATAACCGTTACCCTCAGAATTCAAAACACACACCAACTCGGCAGGTAAACTGTAAAATAGCGCCGTGCAAGCTAATTAGCCATAGCCAGCCTTGTTTACTGAGTCCTACCTCCGCGCCGCCTTCCGGGTCTCCTTCCGCTATCGGCCATCTCCTTCAATGATTGGTTGTTAGTGCGTGTGCTCATATCCAAGCTTGGAAAATCGATATATCGAAACTTTGCGACCACGTTTCATGTTTATTTCGAGGAAATAATTTATCGCGATAGTTATCGTTATCGTTTTATCGCCCAGCCCTACCCTGAAACCAGTAACATCACAAATATGAAGCGGGTAATTACCCATACAAATAATAAACCTTTCATGGGGTTATTTACAATAATAATAATTCATTTGATTTCTAAAGCACTTTTCATTGTGAAACAAAGGTATGCAGAGTTTCTTGTCCTCCTGATTAATGCAATGGTGTGTGTGTTGTAGTGATCTCATTCAAGGAGCACTACAAGCGCGCACACACACAGTTTGTTGTTTTTGTTCTATTAGTGATTTACACACTCTCAGTTGGTTCATTATAAAAGATACAAACCTGAAAACAAACGCACTTAAATGTTAAATAAAAAGGACCACATTAATGAGGCAGGAGGAACATATTTTTTTAATAATGGTAAAATTGTTATTTAAAAATGTGCCCCTAAAAAATATTCTTTGCCCCTAAATTTCTCATTTAGGGGCAAGTGTGCCCCTAGTGAAAAAGCTTAGCGTACAGCCCTGATATATGACATACATGACATAGATAGACAGTACTGCTACATCTATACATTTATGACATACCAGATTTACAAATACAGTACTGTTTGTGATACAAAAAGGGTTTAAAAAGAGTATATACATTTGAGGAAGAAACTACATCGGATGAGGTGGGGTGGGGGGAACTGTACATAGGAGGTGGTAACTGTATATTGGATTATCGACAAAACCTTACTTGGGCATAAAAAAAATATCGTTTGTTTCCTGTTGGTTGTCAGTTAGGCCATGGGTAGGTAGGGAATTTATTTTATTTAATTTTTTTATTTTATTCTTTCCCACGCCGACTATGGATAGGGAATTTCTTTATTTAATTAAAATGTTCACAACATGGATGCATGTACTCTGCCAGCATGTTTAATATCCATAAAACTAAATGTTTGACTAAGATTTCTATGAAACTTTATAAAAAAAATAAAATAAAGATTTTTTTTTTCTTTTTTAACTCATAAAATATATTGGGTCGCACCTAAATCGGCAGGGTCGGTCGGCAACCGGAAACAAACCATTATTTTTGTTAGGCCTTGGTCCCAAGAAGAGGGTCTCATGTATTATTGGATTAGGACTAGGGATGCCCCGATCACGTTTTTTGCCACAGATACCGATCACTGATCGTTTATGAGCCATATCGGCCGATACCGATCGTTTTTGGTTTTATAAAAAAATAAATATATAATTTATTTTAAATTTTTTATAATATATATATATTATATAATCATACTTGTAGTTGTATTATCTGTGAGACATCGCCACCACGCAACAAGTCAAAATGCTCGCTATCTGCAAACAGCTCCACTGTCTGTGTGTATACTCGAGTAGCCTCCAGCTGCAGCCAGGATTCTCCGGCGCTGCAGCTGGACCCTATTGGTATACTCTGCTTTGGTCAAATCACATTCAGCATGCCCTCAGCTCGAATACGCATCGTAGGGGTGGACGGTATGGTCTAAAATGTATATCACGTTATAATTTGAAGCATAGACGACGGTAACGGTATATATCACGGTATCAGTGATTCCGTTAGAATAATTTTTTTTGCCTGATAGGCAGGCTATATAAAGAATGACATCCTCAAGGCATGTAGATTTATAATATTTTAACTTAAAACTAGGTTACTTTTGCGTATAAAGTCATTATATTCCAAATAAAATAAGTCCTGAGTCCGTGCTGCTCCCATTGCAAACAGCGGGCTGGATGCTGGATTTTGCTAGAAGCATATGTAGCTGCAGAGCCGCAGAGCCAGCGGCGCTTTCAGGTCTGGTCACAGCTTTCAGCCGTTGGGTGGGGGGGCGCTGTTGAGCGGGCCTGTGAGACCTGAAAGCGCCGCTGGCTCTGCGGCTCTGCAGCTGCATGCTATTCGCAAATCCACTGCTGCCGTCGTCCTCCCGTCCTCTCGTTATCATAACACTACACGCATATCATAATGTTTACAGCAAACTGTAGTTGATCACCAGGTATGTTTTATTAACGTAGAATAATTCATATAAGAAAAACGATAGGGACATCTCTTACCTTTCTCCACTGGTTAAAAATGCCAGGAACTGAAATTGAAACTTGCTGTGCGTCGCGGTGATATGTGTTTATTATGAAATGACAATTGCGTGTTGACAAGCCCACTGCGCGAAGCCTCCAAAATAACTTTTTCCAGTTTGCACATATCTATTATCTATGACTAATTCTATCTATTTTTAGGGGCAAATGCGATTGAAATAGTCGCGCTGTGGTTACATGACGTCATTGCTATTTTAGAGCTGCACTACCGGTTACACGGTATAGTCAAAATCCATACCGTAGAGCAAATTAATACCGTTTATACCGTATAGTACCGTTTATACCGTCCACCCCTAACGCATCAAATCAATGTTATAAGACATTGATATCAGGAGCTATCTGTAGCTACTGCTAGCCGGCTAGATAACGTTAAGACAACGCCTCAGTGAACTATTTAGTTTACTGGGACATTTCATATAGAGCTAACGTGAGCTAACGTTGGCTACCGAGCTAACAGAGGTATCATGCACTAGACTACTGCTGGAGCATTTGTTGATATCAGCAGCTATCAGTAGCTAGTGTTAGGCCTAACAAAATTAATAGTTGGTTTCAGGTTGGTTGTCAGTTTGGCCATGGGTAGGTAGGGAATTTATTTAATTTTTTTATTTTATTCTTTCCCACGGCGACTATGGATAGGGAACTTCTTTATTTAATTAAAATGTTCACAACAACATGGATGCATGTACTCTGCCAGCATGTTTAATATCCATAATAATAATAGTAATAATAGTTTGTTGCCAAACTAGAGGCATGATTCACAAAGATGCCCAATGGATAATTTGAAATTAATTAATTCAATTACGTAAAGTGGCTCAATTAGCCCTATAAATTAAAGGGCATGCTATATGTTATCAAGTTTCTGGTAATTTTGTTTTGTTTCGTATTGTATTGTTTATATATATTTATTGATGATAGATATAGATATATCTATACATATGTATAAATTATGATTGGACTCTATTTGATAGGTCATTCATTTAGTCATATTGCATAGGCACACCTGCGTTGTGATGTCATTTCCTGCCGTGTCATTTACCTGCCAGGTGTATTTAACCATCACCTTGAATGCATTTCCAGTGCTAGCCATACCACTGATGAAGGACATTGTCCGAAACATGTCTGCTTTTGATTCAGGATGCCAATAAAAAACATTGAACCTGTGAGTGCTGGTCCGGCTACCCTGCTTTGATATACTGAACTTTATGGGATTACAGCACCCAGTGTGAGAACTTGTGAGCGCGGTCTAACTTGACTATATATATCCATAATACTAAATGTTTGACTAAGATTTCTATGAAACTTTATTCTAATTTTTTTTATATATATAATTTTTTTTTAAAACTCATAAAATATATTGGGTCGCACCTAAATCGGCAGGGTCGGTCGGCAACCTGAAACCAACTATTAATTTTGTTAGGCCCTAGACAATGCCTCATGTATTAAACCCAGTGAATAGTTGACTGGGTCACGTGAATACTTTCCCCAAGGCAGTTGTCCTTCCGCGTTCGGTTTACACGGCCTGATTGGCCACTGACGCTTCTCTCAACACCCAATCGCGTTACTCCTAACGCTCGCTCCTAAAGGCCTCTACATGCTACAGCAACTTCAAAGCAACTGCAACACAACATCGGCGCGATTTCAGCGCGGTTGTTTTAGAGGGTCTTGTAGACTGTGTTGCTTGGACGTTGCGTACATGTCCCCAGAATCTAATCTGAACAACCGTTGCGTTGATATTGCGTAGCAGTGATTGGTTGGTTAGCGAATGGGGGCGGGGCTGTCATAGAATAATATTAGTCCCGCAGAGAATAATATCCTCCATTGTTGAAGCCAGCGTTGACGCTAAATAATCAGCGTCACATAGCTCGCCTTTTTCTGAAAACCCAAGCACATATTGTTCCATAGCATACGCCTTCAGTTGATCATGACAAATCCTCTTACCTTGACGATTAAAAAGCCTCCATAATTTAGTAAATAAAGATGTAGCCAGCCAGCTAGCATTGGGTCTATTCAAAATGCTATCCACATTAGCTACATTAGCTAACCAAGTAAATACAATGGTATCCGTCCTGAGGTAACGTTAAATACAACGTTTGCTAGTCGAAATGACTGGACACACACAGGGACAAGTTAAACATCAATCAAGTAATTTATTCCAATAGGTAGTTTGAGCTGCATGTGAGCCGAGGTCCTCTCCATTGGAAACTAATGATGTTACGGTAACGTTAGCTCGAAAAGCACCGAAAGTCAAGCTGCTAGCAACAGACACTATAACACTTCCGGTCGGGGGTTTTCAAAATAAAAGAGCGACGTCTAAAATCACCGTAAATACGTTTATTTTGTACATTATCCAAAGTTAACACGAACCTAAACTAACTTTAGATTAGTTTAGGTTCGTGTAACGTTAGATATTGTAAAAAATAAACGTATTTACGGTGCTTTTAGACTCGCTCTTTTATTTTGAAACCCCCCGCCCGGAAGTAAAAATTATACTTATTTTTCTGCTTTTATCAATGGGTTGGTTGAGAAGGGAAGCGTCATCTATCTAGGGAACCTAGCTACATACGGGGTACAATGTTACATAGGCTGCGCGTTGATTTTGCAGAAGCATAAAGGTAGAGTGTCTGCAACACCGTTGCTTTGTCGATGTTGTGTCGAAGTTGCTTTGAATTTGCTGTAGCATGTAGAGGCCTTAACGCTCGCTCCTAACTTTCAGAACTTCTCAGTTCCACAAGTCCATCACATCAGCTACCTACCTGCATCAATATACTACTAACTATCAACTAACTCGCTACCGCCGTGCATCAATATACTAACTAACTAGCACATCAATGCACTAACTACTACCGCCGTGCATCGCTATACTGGTACCGCCGTGCATCAATATACTAACTATCACATCAATGCACTAACTACTACCGACGTGCATCGCTATACTGCTACCGCGTGCATCAATATACTAACTATTGATGTGATGTCGATTGATATGAATAGCTAGTTACGTTAATATTAGGGCTGCTCGATATTGGCTTTTTTACCGATACCGATATACGATATTGTCCAACTCTTAATTTCCGATACCGATATCAACCGATATATGCAGGGTTTCCCCCCCAAAAAACGGAACAATTTTGCGGTATTGATGTTTTCCTTACCGCACAAATTTGCAAAATATTTCCTACCGCCGCGGTTATTACCGCACACTAGGGGTGGACGGTATGGTCTAAAATTTATATCACGGTATAATTTGAAGCATAGACGGTAACGGTATATATCACGGTATCAGTGTTTCCGTTAGAATAATTTTTTTTGCCTGATAGGCAGGCTATATAAAGAATGACATCCTCAAGGCATGTAGATTTATAATATTTTAACTTAAAACTAGGCTACTTTTGCGTATAAAGTCATTATATTCCAAATAAAATAAGTCCCGAGTCCGTGCTGCTCCCATTGCAAACAGCCGGGCTGGATGCTGGATTTTGCTAGAAGCATGCAGCTGCAGAGCCGCAGAGCCAGCGGCGCTTTCAGGTCTGGTCACAGCTTTCAGCCGTTGGGTGGGGGGGCGCTGTTGAGCGGACCTGAAAGCGCCGCTGGCTCTGCGGCTCTGCAGCTGCATGCTATTCGCAAATCCACTGCTGCCGCCGTCCTCCCGGCTCCCGCTGCAGCCGTCGTTATCATAACACTACACGCATATCATAATGTTTACAGCAAACTGTAGTTGATCACCAGGTATGTTTTATTAACGTAGAATAATTCATATAAGAAAAACGATAGGGACATCTCTTACCTTTCTCCACTGGTTAAAAATGCCAGGAACTGAAATTGAAACTTGCTGTGCGCCGCGGTGATATGTGTTTATTATGAAATGACAATTGCGTGTTGACACGCCCACTGCGCGAAGCCTCCTAAATAACTTTTTCCAGTTTGCACATATCTATTATCTATGACTAATTCTATCTATTTTTAGGGGCAAATGCGATTGAAATAGTCGCGCGCTGTGGTTACATGACGTCATTGCTATTTTAGAGCTACTCTACCGGTTACACGGTATAGTCAAAATCCATACCGTAGAGCAAATTAATACCGTTTATACCGTATACCGTTTATACCGTCCACCCCTACCGCACACACACATTTTTACTCTTTATAGCATATAGCCTGCCTCTAGTCTAAATGTCTATCTTTAGAGGATGACTTTGCAGCATGAATATTGTTTGGGATTCGGCAAGCACGCATTCGTTATTGAAAGTGAAACACGGATTCGAAGTCTCCCCTCTGGTCGTGCGCCGTTCACTCGGTGTCGCGGGCAGGGGTGGTAGGCTGGTAGCGCCCGGCGGTTACCCCCCCGACCCTTTCTTCTTCTTCTTCTCATTATAAAGTTACTACTTATGATTAACAAGGGCATTCGTTTTGTGGCATTGACGTTAGGGCTGGGCGATATGACGATATTATATAAATATCGGGTACAGTTCATTAACGATACACTTTTTAAACGTATCGTGGATATCGTGATGTTTTGCCCAAGAGGCTTGTGTTGCGTCAATCTGGTCCACACGTTGACACTTTTGAACAGCGCCGCCCCACACACACACTACTGCATCAAAAGTTACTACTTATGATAACAAAGGCATTCGTTTTGTGGCATTGACGTTATATAGTTACACTTTCAATAACATCAGCGTATTTACATAGCAACGACCGAGGTCGACCTAGATATAGCAAGCATTAGCCGTTCATATCTCAGCCCGTGCTGACTCCGTTGTGCCCATTCTGCGGTCTGTTAATAACGTTTTCAATCAGACAGATGTATGGAAATGCTTTTATTATAACATCCGTTGCAGTAAAATCATTATGCCTCCAGTCGTTTAGTCATTCTGCAGAGCTAAAAGGTAAAAGTCGGCCGCGGCGAGCTACCGCTGCCATTGTTGTTTTCATTGAGCTCTCCAATAGCGGAAGTAAAAAATTAATACGCGCTTGCCGATTGGTGCTAAGAACAGCAGGGCGGGTGCAAGCGATGTGACGTAATTGGCAGACGCGACTGTCAATCAAAATGATTCTGTTTGCCGACTGAATGAATATAAACGTTATTAACAGATTGCAGCATAGGTACAATACAGTACAGCTCAAAACAACAACAGTCAACAGTGGACTGGAGGATGCAGACCAGAGAAAGACTTTCGTCTTGTTTACATCAGGGTCCCCCATTTTCAATTCATCATATTTCGTATCTAAATCATATAATATCTCATTGCTAAATATATGCAATATATAATCTAATAATCCAATAATCTAAATCTAATATATAATATAAAAATGCTAAATGCATGGGTATTTTATTTTGTCTTTAATGTTAGCTTGCAAACTCAAATACTGTCTTGGTAAGCCTCATAATGAATTGTTTGGGGGAAAAAAAGAAAAACATCGTGATGCGTATCGTGTATCGCCGAAAGGTCAGAAAATATCGTGATATCATATTTAGGCCATATCGCCCAGCCCTAATTGACGTTATATAGTTACACGTTCAATAACATCAGCGTATTTACCGGACTCAATTCATATCTCAGTTCCTTTCTTTGCTCAGAGCGTGCTGAGTTGTACCCATTCTGCGGTCTGTTAATAAAGTTTTCAATCAGACAAGTGTATAGAACGAAGGGCTTTTATTATAACATTTGTTGCAGTAAAATCATTATGCCTCGTTTAGTACTCCTGAGGAGCGATGATAATCCACTCCGGCGAGGAGCTAACGTTAGCCGTGTTGTGAGCTCTGATCAATGGCTGACATTGAGGACATAAAAAACGAATACGCGCTTGCCGATGCAGGACGCTCCAACGTGTGACGCGTCTCTCTTCTGACCAATCAGTGGTCTGCAGTGTTTCACGTGACTTTTCTGGTACCCAAGAGGGTCGCTTGGAACCTTGACAGAGGAGTAGGGTATATCTGCAGAGCCGCAAGCCCAACGAGAGCAGGGTACATTATTATTATAAAAAAACAGCTGTGATGCGGTATTCAGCCTAACTCTGTGGTGGGAGTGATGTAACAGCGATACCGCGGCAGCTCTATAATTAACATTACATATCTCTTGTTGTGGAATTAACACAACATTATGCATACTTTTGACAATAAATAAAATCAGAATTTATTCTTACTTGCTTGCCTGGGTAAATAAAGGTTATAGAAATGTAAAAAAGACATTTTAAATTTTTTTAACAGATACCGATATTTTCCGATATCACATTTTGATGCCGATATCGGCCGATAATATCGGTAGGCCGATAATATCGGACATCCCTAGTTAATATAGAGAGATGAAAACAATACATTATTTAGCAGCCTCTATACAGGTAAAGAGACTGATTTTGTCCGGTCTTACGGCTGCTAAAAAGCTGATAGCATCACGCTGGATTCAACCGGATAAAATGTGCCGGAAGGTATGGGTTCTTACTAGGGATGTCCGATATTATCGGCCGACCGATATTATCGGTCGATATCGGCAGTAAAATGTGATATCGGAAAATATCGGTATCGGTAAAAAAAAATTTTTTTTTTTTTTTTTTTAACATTTATTTAACCTTTATTTACCCAGGCAAGCAAGTAAGAACCAATTCTTATTTTATTTATTGTCAAAAGTATGCATGTTGGTTTAATTCAACAACAAGAGATATGTAATGTTAATTTTTACTTTTTTAATTATCATATTTTGCACAGATCATGCTTACATTTAGAAAGCCTTTTGAATGCATCCAGTGACATGATTAATTACCTGAAATTATTCCGTTTTTTTGGGGGGAAACCCTGCATATATCGGTATCGGTTGATATCGGTATCGGAAATTAAGAGTTGGACAATATCGGAATATCGGTATGGGTAAAAAAGCCAATATCGAGCATCCCTAATTCTTACCTATCTCGATGTGATTTATCTAGAGATATCTACCGCACGAATTTTAGGTGTTAATGAAGCCAGTATAGTAATCTGGTTAGATGTGGTGGAGAGGATAAAGGATAGCATATGAATTTGTAATTCCTGGTGTTAAACGGAATAATGGATGGATTGTCCAAGAGGGGGTCCTGAGGAAGGGGGGGGGGGGGGGGGGGGGAGCGAGCAAGAGCATATGTATTGTATTGTATTTATTATGGGTATATCTTTTAATCTACATTTATTTTGATTTAAGTACTGGACTGTCATTATTGTTATTATTATGTCGATCATAGTCCTGTGATTTATTGTGGATTTTAGGGATGCACCGAATGGGAAATTCTTGGCCGAAACCGATACCGAAAATAGGAAACAGTTGGCCGAAAACCGAATGCTGAAATGCCGAAAATGATAAATAGAAATATATATATAATGTATTTTTTTTTGTTCAGCTACCTGATTATGACAAAAGACATGCTTATGGCAAAACTTAACTTAAATAATATTAATAAAAGTAAAGTGCATTTTCTTTTCTCTGTAGGATAATTACAACCAAGTGCATTCAGAACAAAGCCAAGGTGCTTTAAAACTGCATAAAGATCTGCACACATGAGAGGGAGAATAGCTTATAGCAGACTTAATGATGTTACTGTAGTGGCTATATAAAGTACAGTATACATACTCTGTACTCTACAGTAAAAATACTCTGTATTTTTGTATGACAACTAATAAAGAAACTTGAACTACTGTCATTCACTATGTTCTAGCCTACATGGAAGGACTTGTATTTACTACATCTCCCGTGACTCTTAGCGGGGGATGACGTAGCTTAAGAAAGACGAGTGAAAGAGGAACTGAAGCGGTGTTAGCTAGCTTAACGCTAACGTTAGTTAAGGTTTTTAACCGCGACGGGCATATAGTAATGGCGAGGATATAAAGCATGTTAAAGACGCATTTATTGGAGAGTTTACATAGAAACAGCGCGACTCCAGAGTCCCAAGAGGAGTTATCACAGGCTGCAGAACGCAGGACTGAAGAGCTCACGTTGCGCATGTAATGACTGAAGCCGCGTTTTGATGACATCATCACAACAACACGTGTTAGGTTACAGGTTGTTTCTGTTTCGGTGATATATTTTCGGTGAAAAAACTCATTCGGCCAAAAGGCCATTTTTGGTGGCCGAAATTTCGGTGCTACCCTAGTGGATTTCTAATGTTAATGTATTGTGTGTCTGGTTTTATGCAAAAAAAGGGTAAATAAAAAACATTTGTTCAAAAAAGAAAACAATACATTATTTATATTGATGTGATGTCGATTGATATAAATAGCTTGTTACGTTAATATAGAGAGATGAAAACAATACGTTATTTATATTGATGTGATGTCGATTGATATGATAAGAGATTAAAACTAGGGATGCCCCGATCGATCGGCCACCGATCGTTATCGGCCGATATTCAGTATAAATATGCGATCGGTGATCGGTGATAATGTTTTATTTTCACCGATCGTCAAACCCGATCTCAGTCGCTGTCGCTGAGTTCTGTCTCAGACACCGGTGGTGCGGCGTCTGCTCTCGAGTCCAGCCCCTCCCGCACGCATGTAAACACGGGTCTAGTCTAGTGAGACACGGGAGGATGGCGTGACTGTCGGCGTCTCCCTGAGCTAACGTTAGCTTAGCTACCGTTACAAAATGACCCAGTCAACTATTCACTTTTAGTTTAATACATGATGAGGCATTGTCTAACCGAACAGTATCTAGCCGGCCAGCTACCGATAGCTCCTGACATAAAAAAAACACTCTAGCAAGTATAGTAGGTAGGTATGATACCTGTTAGTTGTTAGCTGTTAGCTCACGTTAGCGCAAGTTAGTTCACTGTTAAAAACGAAATGTCCCATTTAACTAAATAATTCACTGAGGCGTTGTATTAACGTTATATATCCGGCTAGCAGTAGCTACAGATAGCTCCTGATATCAATGTCTTATAACACTGATTCGATGCGTATTCGAGCTGAAGGCTTGCTGAGCACAGTTAAGTAACGTTATACCAATAGGGTCCAGGTGCAGCGCCGGAGAATCCTGGCCGTAGCTCGAGGCTACTCGAGTATAGGTCCAGCTGCAGCTCCGGAGAATCCTGGCTGTAGCTGGAGGCTACTAGAGTACACACAGACAGTGGAGCTTGTTGCGTGGTGGCGATGTCTCGCAGATAATACAAGTACAAGTCTAATTATATAATATATATATTTTATAAAAAAAAATTATATAAAATAAATTTTAATTTCTTTTAATCAAAAGCGATCGGTATCGGATCGGTATCGGCCGATATGGCTCACGACGATCGGTGGCAAAAAACGTGATCGGGGCATCCCTAATTAAAACAATACGAGGAAATTGGCTGTGGAACGGAAGGACTTGGGCTGTGGAACTGAAAGCTAGGCGCAACGCGATTGGGCGCTGAGAGAAGCGTCAGTGGCCAATCAGGCCGCGCAAACCGAACGCGGAAGGACAACTGCCTTGGGGAAAGTATTCACGCGACTGGGTCATTTAGTTTAAACAGTAACGTTAGCTCGGTAGCTAACGTTAGCTCTGTAGCTAACGTTAGCTCACGGTCGCATGCACCAGACTAGAGCAGACTGCCGGAGGCAATAGGAGCCTCTGTTTACACGGGTGCGGGAGGGGCAGGGGAGGAAGGGCTGTGCGCTGCAGCACTGTGTGTCTGAGAGAGAAGTCGGCGAGTGAGAACTCCGCTAAGAATTGGATCATGTTTTTCGATCGGTTTTCACGATCGGCGAAAATAAAGCATTATCGGAATTCACCAATCTCATATTTATACTGAATATCGGCCGATACCGATCGCTGGCCGATCGATCGGGGCATCCCTAGTTAGGACATTTACTGTACATTGGAGGGGGTTGGATTAGGTAGAGCCATATGAAATCCGCGATCACGGAATCGCGGAATTGAGCAATAAAAATGGAATCAACTGTAAATAAATTTAAACATTTTTTTTTTTTTTTTAATATTGTGGGACTTGTACAGCACTTTGTTCAACTTTGTCAGTGCTGTAAAATTTTAACATTTTTAAATCTTAGACAAACAAAACACTTTGCTTTCATGAAATATTGTAAGCCGTCATTTGAGGCTTTATAAAAGCAGCACAATGAACACAAATCTGTCAGTGCCGAGTCCGACCTCATCTTAAATAACAAACAGCATTGCTTGTTGTAATTAACAAAGAGAGGCAGAGTTGATTTTGCAAAAAAAATTATATATATCGTTTATATTTTTTAATAGTCAAATTTTATTTTCATATTCGAATACCATGCCCATCGAACGAAGCTTCGAAGTATTTAAGACAGCCCTATTAAATGGACTGTTATATCTTATTAAATTGTGGACATTTATTCATTCCCACTTATTAGACACTATTTCTGATGGTAAAATGAGCGTACAAAGCAAAATACAGAATTCTGAAATATTAAAATGAAAAAAACGGAATTTGGAAAAAATTTAAATGGAATTTGGAAAAAAATTAAACTGATTTCATATGGCTCTAGCTCTAGATTAGGACATTTACAGGGCAGTCTCCCGTAGGTGCTCCTTGAGTGGTTTTAAAAGTGGGTAGTGATTCACATTCCTTTACAGCTGTGGGTAGGGCGTTCCACATTGATGTGGCATAATTGCGAAACGTGTTTAGTCCCTTTTTAGAGCCGAATCTGGGTTTAACATGTTTTGTGGAGCTCCCTCTGGTGTTGTGGTTGTGGTATTCACTGACCTTTGGGAAGTATTTTGACATGTACATGGGTACCTTGGTCGTGTAGTGTATCTTGTAGACCAGGCCATTGCAAGTTGCTGTACTCTGTCGTCTACTCTAAGCCATCCTAGGTTGTCAAAGTGGGCAGGGGTGAGGTGGGTTCTAGGAGTAAGGTCAAGCAGTAGTCGGACCAGTTTGTTTTGTGATGTTTGTATGTAATTTTGTTTTTAGTGCATTTGAGGTGCTTTGGTACCATGAGGTGCAAGCATAGTCGTAGTACCCTTGAATGAGTGCTCCTGCCAGAGTCTTCAGGGTATTCTTGTTTACCAGAGAGGAGATCCGGTACAAGAATCTAGTTCTTTGGTTGACTTTTTTTATTACATTAGATGCCATTTTGTCACAGGAAAGATTAGCCTCTAGTAGGGCTGGGCAATTCTTGCTAAAATGTGAATCACGATTTTGCTCTCTAAGAATTGAGATCACGATTCTTATTTTTTCAATAGAATCATTTAAAAAATAAAGTAAAAAGTAAAAAAAAAATATATATATAAGCATCATACTTGAGATTGCATAGGTCTATGAATCGAGATCGTGATTTTTTTTTTATTAATTGCCCAGCCCTAGCCTCTAGGATGGAACCTAGGTAGGTAATTTCATCTTTCCTTGTGACAATATTGTCACCCACTGTAACTGAGAAGCCATCGGCCTTGCTGAGTTTGTTATTTGAACCGAAGAGAATGGACTCTGTTTTACCCAGGTGTAATGATAGTTTGTCGTCAGAGAGCCATGTGCAGATTTTGCCTAGTTCCGAGCTGAGGGTTTTTTCAACCTGTAACTTGTTCTTGTCAGAGACCAGCAGGGCTGAGTCGTCCACGAACAGGAACAAGTTGCAGTCACAAGCTAACGACATGTAATTTGCATAAATTGGGAACAGTAGCGGTCCTAGTATGCTTCCTTGTGGAACACCACAGCTCACTGGGAGGGGGGGGGGGATAGGGTACCGTTTACCTCCACCATCTGTTCTCTCCCCTCCAGGTAGGATTGCATCCAGCTCACTGACTATCAAAACCAATTTATTTTAGCTTGTCAATCAGAATGGAGTGATTGACAGTGTCAAAGGCCTTTTGTAGGTCCAGCATGACAATGCCGGAGTATTTGCCCACGTCCACCTCTTGTTTGATGTGGTCGTTCAAATAGAGAAGGCATGCGTCAGTGGAGTGGGATGTTCTGAAGCCAGATTTTTTTCTGCAGGGTACTTTTCGACCTGTTCATATACTATTTTTTCCATGACTTTCGAGATGGAGGTAAGAATAGAAACAGGGCGGTAGTTTCCTGGGTCTAATTTGCTGCCCTTTTTGTGCAGGGGGGTTACTCTGGCAATTTTTAAGTCTTTGGGTATGTGTCTGTTTTATGGAGAGGTTTATTATGTGTGTGATGACTGGGGTGATGGCGGCTGCTGAGTCTGAGGAATTTGGAGGGGATATGGTCATGGCCAGTGGCCTTGTTAGGTTGGAGGGCGCTCAGTTTTTTGAGTACCTCAGCTGTTGTTACCATTACTAGTTTGAAATGGTCTTTGCAGACCCCTAGGTTATTGTAGTAGGCTATGATGTGTTCTAGTGTTGTCAAAAATATCGAAGTATCGATACATATCGATACTGAATATTTAAAAAGGCTTCGATACTCATTTCCCGAAGTACCGATACTTTCTGCAGTATCGGTACCAGCTGGCGAGTGTTCTACCGCAAGTTGTTGACGCGCTGTTCAGAGCGCTCAGCGTGCTTGCCCCCCCCGGCTCCTCCGAGTCCAGCCCTCCCCCTCACAGAGTCACAGAGAGCCGTCTTCTTCAGTTAGTAAACAAACATTTTAGCTGAAGATGGTAAATGCAGAGCCTCCGCAACTTGTGCTTGTGGATAAAGAAAGCAGCAGAAGTGCTGTTTGGAGGTACTTCGGGTTTCAAGTAAACAACGAAGGACAAGCTACAAATGCCCCAATGCTATTTGCAAGCGGTGTTATAGCAGTGCCAGCGCCGATCTCCATAAAGAAATGAAAGAGGTTCGTGACAGCTGCTCTTTCAACGTCACTGTGACTGAAGCATTAAACCATTAACTCTAGTTTAATACATGATACGTTGTCTACTGATTAGAGTTGTTCCGATACCGATACTAGTATCGGAAATGCCGCCGATACTGCCTAAAATGCTAGTATCGGTATCGGCGAGTACACGTAAATTCTAGCCTCCGATCCCATGATGTAATTTATCTCCTGCCGAGTCCTGCGGAGAGTGAGGATTATAAAATGAACATGTTTTAAAGTGTGATGCTGTGTCATTTTAACAGCAGATACACTTTCTTAAATTCCATTGTCCCCGACAGTGCGGTGTGACGGGGAGCTCGGACGGGAATCGGGATGTGTTTGGCTGGTGTTATGATAGCATTAGCTGGAAAGATAGCTAGTTGGAACAACATCCGCTTTTAACGTTACATCAAATCAGATGATCGCCTGTCCTTTCTCCAGGACCTAACACTGTCCGTGACCGTCTATCAACAATAATGCACCCACGGTGAATTGTATTTAAGTTAAGTAGCTACGGACTAGCGTTAGCTGACTATTACTAACGTTATCTTAATGTCGATGCGGGAAGGCGAGCTAGGTCAGTTAGCTTAGCTTGATAACGTTACCGTGTCTAAAGTGCTATTCACATAATCCAGCAATAATGGCTGCAGACCTGCAAGCAAAGTACAGCAAGTGCCAAAGGATAAGAGTCTGAGGCGGAGTTTCAAAAGAGAATGTTGAATATTTATGTTGCATCAAAAATCACAACATGAACGGTCTATCTGCCACTAGCTTACAGACTGAATAGGGTATATCTGCAGAGCCACTGAGTAGCGAGTGCAACACCGTTTAATGTCCGTGTGGATCATTGGAGTAGGGTATATCTGCAGTGCTGCAGCCCATACTCATTGATTAATGATACTAATACAAATCTATACAATCACCTGATGTTGAATAAATACCATACGTTCTAGTTATTACTAAAAAAAACAGTATAACAGTATCTAAAAAAAAAAAAGTATAATTTATATATTTTTTTTTTAAATTTTTTTTATGCACTGGTATCGGATAAATATCGGTATCGGCCGATACCCAAAGCTTAGGTATCGGAATCGGATCGGAAAGGGAAAAATGGTATCGGAACATCTCTACTACTGATGGCGCATAATATCAACAGCTGCTTCGTTGTAACGTTACAGCTACCAGCTAACGTTAGCTACTGCTAGCAGTTAGCCCCCTTAGCTTAGCTGGCCACAGTTATAAATACTGCATGGAAACGGAGTAATGTTAACGTGTAAACGTTATGTCGAGGTCATACAATACTACAGTCGACATAAGGTTAACGTTACCCCGTTTCCACCAAGTGTTTAAATAGCAGCAATCTTGTTGAAAATGTAACATTACTAAAATTCTCCGAGCATAGCCTCTCTCTCTCTCTCTCTCTGTCTCTCTCCATCTACCGCTACCTCTCTCTCTCTCTCTCGCTCTCTCTCTACCGCTACCTCTCTCTCTCTCTCTATCTACCGATACCTCTCTCTCTCTCTCTTGCTCTCGTTATCTTTAAATAAAAACTGTTACTAACTGTTCAGTTTGTGAGGTACATGCAACACAGATTACAGTGTTTACATCTGTCTGCTTGAGAAAATACCATGTTCTGCATTTGCAATAAAAATGATTGAAGTGAGATGAACAGTTATTTTTAAATGTGTGATCTAAAGATAAACAAAGGGTTTTAAAAGTGTTATATTTATCTTCTCTTATAGTACCAGACTCGAAGCTGAGGAGAATCAACCAGCAACAAAAGCTAAATTTGTTTAAAAAAAATATATATATATATATATATATATATTTTTTTTTTTTTTTTTTTTTTTTTGGTATCGAAATGGTATCGAAGTATCGATACTTTTCAAGGTATCGTATCGAAGTCGAAATTCCAGTATCGTGACAACACTAATGTGTTCTACCCCAAAACGCCCTGAGTGGGTGGGTAGTTTATTTACCAGTGTTGTGGCTATGTTTGTGAAGAAAATGTTTAAGTAATTGGCCACATCCAGCTCGTCTGTGATGAGCATGTTGTGACTTAATACATTTGTTTGTTTTAACAACTAAAAATAGTTAATTGTAGCTCAGCAAATTGCCTACTTGTTTGCGTGATCTGGCTGGATTATCAAAACATTGAAACCCAGGAAATATGGGCTGGTTAGTTTATGTTGAGAATGTTAAACTCTAATATTAATGCAATGTTGTCAGTGCTTTTTGCTGTGGCACAAACGACATTATGCCAATTACATTGGTTGTTTACGTTTATAAATTATGTTTATAAGATTGTTTCATAATCATTTACAGAACTTTTATTATTTTATTCATGTTTATACATGAAACATTTAAGTTATTTATTCATTTCCTCTTTGCCTAGGTAATTGTAGTTCATACCCTTCAATCGCTGTGTCACAAATGCAAGGAAGCTTCCTATAGGGCCTAACAAAAATAATTGTTGGTTTCAGGTTGCCGACCGACCCTGCCGATTTAGGTGCGACCAGATATATTTTATGAGTTTTTAAAAAAAAGTATAAAAAAAAATACGATTTTTTTTTTTTTTTTTTTTTTTTTTTAAGAATAAAGTTTCATAGAAATCTTAGTCAAACATTTAGTATTATGGATATTAAACATGCTGGCAGAGTACATGCATCCATGTTGTTGTGAACATTTTAATTAAATAAAGAAATTCCCTATCCATAGTCGCCGTGGGAAAGAATAAAATAAAAAAATAAAATAAAATAAATTCCCTACCTACCCATGGCCAAACTGACAACCAACCTGAAACCAACTATTAATTTTGTTAGGCCTAGGTAGCATTTCTAGGTAGGAAGTTTAAATGTTTAAGTTTTAGGCTGTCACAAACAGGTAGCATGCAGTAGGATTCAACCAAAGTATTGGCTTCTGCTGTGTCAATACAAACTGAATTCTCCACACAGAAAGAGCTGCTTTTAAACACAAAGACTTGCCTGTGACTCAGCTCAATTAGCAGAGACAGTGTCACTGAGTGAAACTAAACTGAATTTTGTATTTAAGATTTACAACAACAAATAGATTTGTTGTTAGACAAAAGTTCACTTACTTTCAGCCACTGTTACCGAAGTCAGCGTAGCATCCCTTCTGCTGTGCCAATACAATGGGCTAGCATAGGCTACCATTAGCAATAGCATAGGCTACCATTAGCAATAGCATAGGCTACCATTAGCAATAGCATAGGCTACCATTAGCATAGGTTACCATTAGCAATAGCATAGGCGCGTCTCTACATTTCGTAGCCGCATTTCTGCAGACCCCTCTCTGATTGGTTGAACTCCATTTCTGCAGACCCCTCTCTGATTGGTTGAGCGAAGCCCCTCTCTGATTGGTTGAGCGTGCGCATGAGCCGCGACAAGCTCCTCCAGAAACTCCGGAGGAAACTCCGTTAAGCTCCAGAGAGAGAGGCTGAAAACCCACAGTTCTTGCCCGACGGATGGGAGCGAATCCCGGATCCGAGGTTTGCATGGAGGTTGCGAACGCAATTTATACGCATGGAGGTATTGATTACGCCATAACGAATCATTAAATATACCGTTAACTGGAATATGTTGTGTGTGCCTTTCTGAATATGATTTGGGAGGGTTATAAACTTATAATAGAAGAAAGACAGTGTAAACAATATAACGTTATGTGAATAAACCGCGAAATAATAACGAATTCCTTGGTCAATAGAAGTCTCTGTGATACTTTCTGAATATGATTTGGGAGGGTTATAATAGAAGACAGTGTAAACAATATAACGTTATGTGAATAAACCGCGAAATAATAACTAATTCCTTGGTCAATAGAAGTCTCTGTGATACTTTCTGAATATGATTTGGGAGGGTTATAATAGAAGAAAGACAGTGTAAACAATATAACGTTATGTGAATAAACCGCGAAATAACCGCAAAATAACACAACGTTATGTTATATAATGTTACAATGTACAGTTTCTAACAGCTGGCTGTGTTGTGAAATGTGCATAACGTTATGAATAAACCGCGAAGTCGCGCGAAATAAATAACGTTATACGCGAATCTGGTAGTACATTTCTGCTTATCTTCTTGATATGATAACATTACATCCGCCTTTTACCGCGTGATGAGCTAAACCAATCAGAGAGGGGCTTCGCTCACATAATAATAATAATAATAATTTAGGACCTGCTCCGAGGTCATCAATTGGCACACATGCGATGCATGCATGCAATTCGTATCTGCGATTAACCCATCCCGTCGTCCTTCCCCCCCAAGGGCAGCCGGGAGCAGACAGGCGTCAACGTGAGCCGCGCCAGGGGACCAATCCAAGTGCTCCTGTCCGTCTTCGTCAAGGACGCCACAGCGTTAGCGATCTTGTTGTTGTGCATGTTTTTCCATTGGGTTTATCTTATCGGGGGGGAAACCCTTGCAAGCACGGGGAGAACATGCAAACTCCACACAGAAAGGCCTGGGAGATACCCCACCTGGGTAACTGGCATCATGGAAACCTGGTCCCCAAGCGCTCACATGATGCTCAACCAATCAGAGAGGGGCTTCGCTCAACCAATCAGAGAGGGGTCTGCAGAAATGCGGCTACGAAATGTAGAGACGCAGCATAGGCTACCATTAGCAATAGCATAGGCTACCATTAGCAATAGCATAGGCTACCATTAGCAATAGCATTGGCTACCATTAGCAATAGCATTGGCTACCATTAGCAATAGCATAGGCTACCATTAGCAATAGCATAGGCTACCATTAGCATAGCATAGGGCCTAGGCTACTATTAGCAATAGCATAGGCTACCATTAGCATAGCATAGGCTACCATTAGCATAGCATAGCAGCTACTAGCTGGTAAACCTGACCTCATAATACATTTACATTTACATTTAGTCATTTAGCTGACGCTTTTATCCAAAGCGACTTACAAGTTCTGTACGACAAGCCATCAGGAAGGGCACAACTCTATCAGCTGAGCAACAATGTTCATCAAAGTGTTGAGTGCTACAGTGTAGGTTAGTTTATTAGGACAAGTGCATGACAGTACGGTTAGTTAGGGTTAGATTTTTTTTTTTTTTTTTTTTTTTTTAATTCAGATAATGGTTGAAGAAGTGCGTCTTTAGTCGACGGCGAAAGATTGGACGTGATTCGGCTGTCCTAACTGGGGTGGGTAGTTCATTCCACCATTGTGGGGCAAGGACTGAGAATAGGCGACTTCTCTTTGATGACCCTCCCGGAGCTTGGATAGGAGTAGGTCTGAGGCGGCCAGAAGATGCAGAGCGTAGGGGTCTTGAGGGTGTGTAGTTAGAGACCATTGACCGGAGGTAGGCGGGAGCGGTTCCCTTTGCCGCACGGTATGCTAGGTCGAGGGCCTTGAAGCGGATTCGTGCAGCAATGGGGAGCCAGTGCAGGTCCCTAAGAAGTGGGGTGACATGGGCCGACTTCGGTAGGTTTGAGATCAGGCGGGCCGCTGCGTTCTGAATGAGTTGAAGAGGCTTAGTGGCAGTGGCCGGGAGGCCAGCGAGCAGTGCATTGCAGTAGTCGAGGCGGGAGATGACTGTTGATTGGACGAGGAGTTGGGTGGCTTCTTTTGTCAGGAAGGGGCGTATCCTTCTGACGTTGCTCAGGAGGAATCGGCAGGTTCTGGTCGTCGCTGCGATGTGAGCAGAGAAGTTCAACTGGTCGTCGAGGACAACACCAAGGTTCTTAATACTACTTAATAATACCACAGGCCAGAAAACAAATCGGGCTCGAAGTAATGTAAAAAGACATGAAATTACTTTATTGGCTTCGTTATGACACTACCTTACACACAAGTACGAATTCCAATCTGGAACAGCAGCAGCTGGACAACCTGTATCCTTCATCTAGACTAGTATTATAGGCCTGTATGCTCGCTAGCTAACATCGACGGCTAACTGTTATGCTATCCAACCAGGCAACTCGCTTTTACATTGAGATGAACAAGTCATTGGCATTTTCACAAACACTGCAACATGCAAAAAGCAATAACAATAGCAACCAAACGAAAGCCCAATTGTCCACATTCTTACCTGCATAGAAGTGAAGAATCAATCAAACACAGGACGCGCTGCTGCTCTCGTCCACGTCTGTGACTGAAGCTTCTTCTTCTTCTATGGGGTTAATTTAATGGCGGGTCGCAACCACAGAAAGGCGCATTCCGCCACCTACTGTACAACCCCAGCAACTGGAGCGGATAAGGCAAGGACCCGGCAAAGAAAAGAAAACAATAATAAAAAATAAAAAACACAGAACAAAGAAAACAAAATACCCAACCCTAACATCACTACCCTATACAAACCTAATAATAAAAAAAAAAAAAAAAACCTAAACACAAACAAAATTTAAATGATATAATGGACACTGTTCTACGACATGTTCTGATTGATTGATTGATTGATTGAAAACTTTATTAACAGATTGCAGAATGGGTACAGTACAGTACAGCTCAATACATACAATTGTTAAGGGGATGCAGACCAAAGAAAGACTTTCGTCTTGTTTACATCAGGGTCCCCCATTTTCAATTCATCGTAACATATATGACATACATGACATACAGATAGACAGTACTGCTACATCTATACATTTATGACAATACAGTACTGTTTGTGATACAAAAAGAGTCCAGAAAAAAAGAGTATATACATTTGACGTAGAAACGGTACATTGGATTGGGTAGGTGGGGGGGGACTGTACATTGGAGGTGGTTGGGTGGGTGGGGGGGGGGGGGGGGGTTGGGTAGGAGGGGTGGGTGGGGGACACTGTACAACTGTACAAACAAAACTGTACATTGGATTATTGACAAGACCATACTTGGTAATTTACTGTACATTGGAGGGGGTTGTGTTCGGACATTTACAGGGGCCAGTTTCGAGTTGCAGTCTCCCTTGGTGTTTTTTGAGAGTGTTTTTGAAAGTGGGTAGTCATTCACATTCCTTTACAGCTTTGGGTAGGGCGTTCCACATTGATGTGGCATAATTGCGAAACGTGTTTAGTCCCTTGTTTGAGCCGAATCTGGGTTTAACATGATTTGTGGAGCTCCCTCTGGTGTTGTGATCGTGGTATTCACTGACCTTTGGGAAGTATTTTGACATGTACATGGGTACCTTGGTCGTGTAGTGTATCTTGTAGACCAGGCCCATTGCAAGTTGCTGTACTCTGTCGTCTACTCTAAGCCATCCTAGGTTGTCAAAGTGGGCAGGGGTGAGGTGGGTTCTAGGAGTTAGGTCAAGCAGTAGTCTGACCAGTTTGTTTTGAGATGTTTGTAATTTTGTTTTTAGCGCCTTTGAGGTGCTTTGGTACCATGAGGTGCAAGCATAGTCGTAGTACCCTTGAATGAGTGCTCCTGCTAGAGTCTTCAGGGTATTCTTGTTTACCAGTGAGGAGATCCGGTACAAGAATCGAGTTCGTTGGTTGACTTTTTTTATTACATTGGATGCCATTTTGTCACAGGAAAGATTTGCCTCTAGGATGGAACCCAGGTAGGTAATATCTTCTTTCCTTGTGACAATATTGTCACCCACTGTAACTGAGAAGCCGTCGGTCTTGCTGAGTTTGTTATTTGAACCGAAGAGAATGGACTCTGTTTTTCCCATGTGTAATGATAGTTTGTTATCAGCGAGCCATATGCAGATTTTGCCTAGTTCTGAGCTGAGGGTTTTTTCAACCTGTAACTTGTTCTTGTCAGAGACCAGCAGGGCTGAGTCGTCCGCAAACAGGAACAAGTTGCAGTCACAAGCTGACGACATGTCATTCTACCTTTTCTTGACTAACACCGCACTCACATAGCCCATTAGTATGCTTTTTTTTTGTACTTTACTAACGTACTGTTCAACCCTGTATGTCTCAACCTCATTCTTGTAAACATGTCCACTTCTTGCTTGTTTCTACTAGTAGCCCTACTCCAACCCACCCTTTTTTGAACCCCATAAAACCATCTCCCTGTCCTCTCATTATCCATCCGCCATCACCCGTCATCACACACATAATAAACCTATCCATAAAACAGGGACACGTCCCCAAAGACTTCAAAATTACGAGAGTGATCCCCCCTGCACAAAAAGGCAGCAAATTAGTGCTGTTTCTATTCTTACCTCCACCTCGAAAGTCATGGAAAAAATAGTCTACGAACAGGTCGAAAAGTACCTTGCGGAAAAAAATCGAATCTATGAATTCCAATCTGGCTTCAGAACATCCCACTCCACTGACACATGCCTTCTCTATTCGACAGCCCCCTCCCAGCCCCGCCAAGCAGGAGAAGAAAGGGGCGAAAAAAGAATGGACAAGGACCAGGCTCCTCAGCACAGCGGAAGGTACAACACAATATGGACCAAGCAACAGTGAGGGATAACACGCAGTAACACAACCATGAACACCTCCATAACGGCATGGTGGTGTAGTGGTTAACACTGTCGCCTCACAGCAAGAAGGTCCAGGGTTCGATTCCCACTTGGGGACCAGGTTTCCATGATGCCAGGTACCCAGGTGGGGTATCTCCCAGGCCTTTCTGTGTGGAGTTTGCATGTTCTCCCCGTGCTCGCAAGGGTTTCCCCCCCGATAAGATAAACCCAATGGAAAAACATGCACAACAACAGATCGCTAACGCTGTGGCGTCCTTGACGAAGACGGACAGGAGCACTTGGATTGGTCCCCTGGCGCGGCTCACGTTGACGCCTGTCTGCTCCCGGCTGCCTTTGGGGGGGAAGGACGACGGGATGGGTTAATCGCAGGGTCGAATCGCATCGGCGATCCTACAGAGACAATGCATGCGTGTGTGTTCCGGTGTGTGTGTGTGTGTTGAGGATAATTGCATGCCAATTAAAGACCTCTGAGTAGGTCCTGCATTATTATTATTATTATTATATTATAACATCAAACCCTGCAACGCCCGGGCCGACCCGGCATTTTCCCCCCGAAAAAGCACAAGTCCCTCAGGGCACCAGAACAGCAGATATGCGCCCCGGCGGACAACGGGTTAACTGACCTGGTCCGGCGCGACCAGAACCAGTCCCGTGTCCTAATCACGCCGCCATCCCCAGTCCCAGGAGGGGGGTAGGTATGCGTGCCGATCCAAAACATCACAGAGGGCGCCACCCAGACGGTCAGAACACAAAGCACCGCGCCCGGTGGCCCACCCCAAGGGCGTGAGACCCCTCTAGATGCTTTGATCTATTCCGTTATCATCCCCCAAAGATGAACGAGAATTCATTGAGACAAGCCTAGTACACTGGCGCTCGGAAGAGACAAACTCCATCCCAGTTGCCCCATAAAAAACGCTGTTTCAATGATGAGCAACCAAGGCGCGCAAGCCCATGCGTGGTTCCTATCAGAAGCACCCAGGGCCAGCACTATGTACACGTCGAGACCCAAAACATATCAATGGTAATTCTAACAAGAACCCAGACATCGTTCCTCCAAGCCACCTGGGAGAACGGCAAGAAGCCGCTTTTCTTACAAAAAATACGGACATGGGTCCCATATGACGCGGCCAAGGGGGAAAAAACAACACCCCGTCAACCCGCTCCATAAGAGAGGGGACGGGGAACCCCTGAAGAGACTTCCCACGTGAGCAACAAATTGAAAAGTCTATGTAACATTGAGCCACGTGACCAAAAGCTCAAGACACATAACATGCGCAGCAGAACTCTTGAGTTTGCATGCACCGCAGCACCCAACTTGACAACGGAGGTCCACATAGGAAGCCCGAAAAGAACTCACGGAAGCATCCAACCAATAGAAACGCGCCCAGTGACGTACTCTATGGCGGGGGGAACCCCATGACTCAACCGGCCAGAAAGGCGAGGAATCAGGGAACTCCCTACCCCCCCCCCCCCTCTCCCCATCCCGTGCTGCGCTGACCAATCAGTGCGGCAGGGAACCTGAAGGACAGAAGGCCCAATCCCCTGACCAATCAGAAAAGAGGGAAGGAGGGGTTTATCAGTTCACCCCCTCATGACCCCACACCCCGGATACGACAGAAAACAAGCCATCGGCGGAGATACCTATGTAGCCAGCATGCTATGAAGAAGCGTATATCCTACCAGGATAAGCTAACCAACACACGCCAGCCACAGACGACAACTCGTCTGCGAACAGGGTTTATAAACAAGGCCGTAGGCTCATGTGTGAACACGACACCCGTGTTTCATGTTTCAAGAAAAAAACACAGAAGGTTGAGAGAGGGTCTAAAACCTCGGTACAAGCTACACACACGAGCACTACTGTAGGCTAACACTCCAAACTTGTGGACTCAATGCCATCATTTCCAATGTAACAGAACACACACAACCCCCTCAGACAACGGTAAAAATGACCACTATAAGAAGAAACATACGTCTTCAGGATGAGGAAAGAAAAGTCTTTCGACCGAGCGCTAGCCACAGGCCTTATAAGCACACATATATGTAGCGACCAGAACGACTAAAAGTCCTGCTCTCCAAACAACCTCACAGCTAGGCGAGGGTTCAGACATCGTATCCCCAACATATACAGTGAATAAACACACAGTTTGTAACATAAAATAGTCCCTCACCAGGAGGGACCCTTTATTTAATTTGCAACAAAATTATATGGTTGGGGTGGGGAAGGGAACAGGGGTAAACAGGGGAAAAATCACTAGCGGCGTGGGGTGCCTGGACACGACGATCGCTACCGTCACCTCCGGGCGTGGGTCAGCTGGCTGCGGCGGACGAGGCACCCTCTCCGCTCCTGGCCTTCTTGGGCAAGGGCCCAGTAGCGGCTGCGGTGGTGGCGGTGGCAATGGTCGCGGATCCCCGACGACGTGGCCTCCGTCAGACATCACCGGCAGCGTCGGGTGGGGGAAAATGGGGGTGGAGCACAGCTCGCTCCTCCTCCATGTCCCTGCATGCAGCCGTCATCTGCTGCATGGCAGACCCAAATAGCCCAGCCTCGGAGAGGGGGGCCGTGAGCAGGGGAAGCCTCTTCCGCTCCGGCACCCTCGCCTGCTCCAGCCAAATGTGGCGCTGGGTCAGAGTGGCCAGGGCGCGTCCCTTCCCGGCGGCGATTCCCTGCAGCTATACCAGGTGCAGGATGGCTCCAGCCGCCTGAGCGTGTAGGTACTGATGGTGATCGTCCAACACCGACCCGCCCGCCATCATCCCCGACATGAAGCGTGCCAGCTGCGCGATATTGGACGTCGTAGCCAGGCTCTGTGTCGCGGTGATGAATGACTGGTCACTCCAGTTGGCCAACTGCCTAGCCGATTTCCCATGGGGAACCGGCTTCCGCAACGGCTCCCACACCACCTCGGGACAAAGAATAGATGCCATCGGGCTATCAAGCCGAGGCACCCCTTCCTTTAAGCCCTGGACCAAACCCGCCACCCGCGTGACTGGCACGTAGGCGGGGGTAAGGCCAGTGATGCGGGAGATTACCTGTCCCTGACGCACGTAGGCCTCCATTGAGGGGAAGAATGGGCAGACAACGCCCGTCTCCCTCACAGGACGACGTTGCCAGAGATGACCTATCAAGTTATGAGGGACAGGTGCAGGCAGTGGCTGCAGCAACACCACGCCATTAGCGGCTGCGGTGGCCGCCATGAGCTCCGGGAACAAGGCACGCAATTCCCCATGCGCACCTCCCTCCACGCAGCCCGCGTCCCTCACGTACGGGAGGCTGCCACTCTGTGTGGCGCCACCATCCAACCTGGTTGATAGCTGGGCATCCCGTCTCCGAGTCGGAGGTTCTAACCCAACACCGGAGGACGAAGGACCCCAAGGAGACATACCACCCTCTGCCACACCCTGAGGGGGAGAGTGATACGTCTCCAACGAGGCGTCAAACAAGAGCGCTCCCACTCCCTCCATAAAATCCTCCGTTTCCATCGGACAAGGAGACCGAGCAGGAGCACCCTCGTCTGGCTCCAGCAGCTCCCCAAAGCCAGGCCGTTCGCCCCTGCAGTTCACCATCTTACGACGGGAGCGAGCAGAGGCGAAGAGCTTGCGTCTCAGATCCTCCGCCACCAGAGGAGCCGTCGACCTATCGGCCGACCGTCCACTGGCGGGGGAACCAGAGCTGGAACTAGGCCATCTCACAGGAGACGGCCTTGGTTCAACAGCTCCTCGGAGAGGCAAACTCTCCACCGGACGCCGCTCTGGTGCGTCTGACTGCCACGACCGTGGAGTCAGCGCAGCCCCACGACGCAGGCGGCAATGGAGAACCGCTGGTGAAGGGTGACGTTGCGAGCGCTCAAACCCTCCGATGAAGACATTATAGCTTAGCCCTTTCTCTTAAACTTGTGAGAGAGAGAAAAAACAAGAAATAATGTCTACGCAGCTCCTCTTCAATTATTTCACTAACTCAAAGTGGTGTATACAGACACTCGCCGTGGTGAAAACAAGGAAGGAGCTGTTAGTATGGCAACACCCCTGCTTATGTAGAGGAGCGGATGGGGGTGTGGCCAGGCGAATAGGTGTGTAAAGGTGCATGTGGAGATTTATTCAGTGTTAGTACTGATACAGGGATGTATTCCAGTAGACGCAGAGCGGCAGCTATATGATATATAACAGCCGCCTCCTGCCATTCCTTTGCATTAGGACTCACCATTGCTCCTTTCAGTGTGATTAGCTCTGTCACACGACACATCAACAGTCACTGTATCAGCAAAGTCATCATATCCATATCTCCTTGGAGCATTTCTGATTCTGCCGCTTGTTCTGACAGTGCTATCGACCTCACCATCTTGTGTTTCACACTCCTCTGTTTTAATTGTTATTTCGTTCTTCACTTCTTGTGTTTCACTCACCTGTTTTCACTCTTTACTTCCTGTTTACAGTGGACGTTTGATTAATCAAAGATGACATCACAACGGATTAGAATTCTCCTTTTTTCTTCATCGTACAGGTGTAACAGAGTTAGAAATTATATTTGTTTGCATGTGAATTTTATCTAAATTGAGAAACATCATACCGTATTTGTTTTGGGAGCCACCTGTGACGTGTTGAGGTCATTGTATATCGCGCTGCATGTCCCTGTGGGGATACCGTACCTACCCAGCAGTCCTGTACCCGTCTGCTGAGGTAGGTTCCCCTTTGAAGTGTAGATCCGCTATTTCACTATTTTTCTCTGGTTAGAATTTGTCTAAACATTAAACTGTAATAACGTAGTGCATAACGCTCACTGTATTACATAATGTAATGATGACTGTGTTGGTTTGACCGCTGGTATTGGGTCTATGTGTGTGTTACGTTTTGCAAACGCTAGAACTTGGAAAGCCTGCTATGGCGCAAAAACGTTCTTTGTTACGTTAATCTCGAGAAGGAAGTTTAATGTACCATTTTATGTTGTACATGCAGGTCTACAAGATGTGCAGTGGCCAGGAAAAACACTACAGCTGTTTTATTTCATGTCTTTCATAGGCATGTGGCTCCATACATAGTGCAAACATGTTATTCAACGTTATATATTTGTTGTTCACTTAAACCAGGGAGGGGCAACTGGCAGCCTGCGGCCCGCCTGCGGCCCTCACTGACGCTCCATGCGGCCCCAGGCCAATATAAAAAGAAAATTATAATAATTATCATATATATTTTTTTTCCTTCGACTAAGAGGTTGGCAGTCGACTATGGCTCCTTTCGACCGATTAGTCGACTAATAGGGGTCAGCCCTAGTGTGGACATATTCAACACTGTTGAAAGTGCCGTGCAGCAATATGGGGGGTTTGATAAACTGTCCGCTGTTGTTACCGATGGAGCACCCACAATGAAAGGAAAACACACAGGATTCGCCGGGCGTCTAAGGCAGAGTGGCGTTGAGTGTCCAATGCTGCACTGCATTATACATCAGGTAAGTTCGCTAACATAATTTCCATCTATTGTGGGTCACTAATAATCAGGGGTGCAGTGGTCATGCCACACGGTACCATGCCGTCCCAGCACTTTTATGAGCAGAAGTACGCGCGCACACAAAAATGAAACGTTATTTCATCTGATGCAGATCTCATGCACAAACATTGAAGTTGACATTCCTTCTATTGTGCCCCAACAGGAGAGACCACAAGTGTCTCATTAAAGACAGAACCATTATTGACCCACTGTGGGGGAGGGTGAATGTCATGCCAGTTTGATAAAGGGTCAATGGGAGGCACTCAGAAATGTTTTGTTTAGTAGCAGGATAAAAGTTTATACATTTAACAAAATCATTTATTATTGCACTTTTGATTTACTGTTGTAGTGAAATGCAGCAGGAATGCTGCTTTGTGTTTGTTGAGCAGTGGGCTTTAAGTTCATACATTTATTTTAATTGAAGCCTTAATTATAATTTGTCATTTTTGTATATATTTGGGTTACACAGCAATACTTTCAAATGTAGCTGTATTTATAAATTCATAAAGTTGAAATTAAGCATTACTAAATGCGTTTGAAATTGAATAAAAACAAAGTTACAACAAATTATAATAGTTTATATGCCTTATTTATCACATCTGTGACTATTATGGGCTATTTGAGTGATGGGGTACTACTGGCGGGACTGCCGATAAACAATGCGGCCCCCCAGATTGAGTGTGGAAATTTAGTGGCTCTCACCATATACAAAGTTGCCCACCCGTGACTTATACTGTTGCATTTCCTGCTATGTCCAGCAGGTCGTGCAAATTTGCCAATTTGGTTTATATACCTGCAAATGAATGTTATGGTACTGTGTCGTGGTACATTGTATTGGAAAGTAGTGGGTTTGTTATTTTAATTGTTATGAGAATGTAAAATACATGTACTTTTATAAATACTGTGTCATTGAGACATTATAAAAAGAGCAGTCTTGTACCTGTCTGCTGAGGTCTACAAGATGTGCAGTGGCCAGGAAAAACACTACAGCTGTTTTATTTCATGTCTTTCATAGGCAATAAATGGTCGAAAGCAGTTCTGTCTCTTCAATCTCTGATCAATTGAGAACCGTTACACTGGTGCCGTGACCTTCTGGATCTTCAAGATCAGCTCGACACCGATTGCCGTGGATGCTGTGTGGCTATCCAGATCATGTGTACAAGATCAGTGTTTGGTCAGATCTGTAACTAGTATATTGGTCTGAGCGAAGTGCTTTCAGCCCCATACATAGAGTGACGATTATTATTGTTTTGTTTTGTTAAGAAGGAAAGATATATATATAATATATATAATTATTATTTTGATTATAATTTTCTTTTCTTTTTTTTCATTTGATATTCCGTAATTTTACACAACGCAAGTACTTGTAATGGCTGAGGGGGTAGTTGATAACGATAGGGTGGATACTTTTCCCAGTCCAGTCCTACCAATGGGAAGAGGTTTAGCGTTTGGTGGTTATACTGGTGGGCCTCGCCTCCTGAACGTGGGAACGGAGAAGATGACTAAAAAGGACTAGCTAGCATTTAGTGAACATTGTTACTCAGCTGATACAGTAGTGTTGTGCCCTTCCTGATGACTTGTCATACAGAACTTGTAAGTCGCTTTGGATAAAAGTGTCAGCTAAATGACTAAATGTAAATGTAAATGATACTGGCGGCAGCGATGTCACCAGAAAGTTTGATAGGGGGGTAGGGCATTCCCGGTCCATGGCTGACAGCGGTAGAGGTACAGGGTTAAGTCAGAGCCCAGGTTGTGCTCCTGTTGGGCAGTTCATGGGGGAGGGTCCTCACACTTCTACACCCAGTAGTGATGCTGATGCTATGAATCACCTCACAGATATGGTAGGGCAGTTAGGTGTCCCGATTGGCAAGTCTATAGTCGCAAAGTTGATGATCTGGTGTAATAAACATGAGTGGCGATCCTCAGAATACTTCACATAGTCAGAATACACACAGGGAAGCTATCAGACAGGAAGCCCCACATGTTGACAGTTCAGGTTAGGCCAGACAGAGAACCCCAGACATTCAGAGGTGACGGTTCAGAGGAAGTGTTCAGTTCAGGAGTGAATTGACATGACTAAGTCTCATCTCAGAAAACAGGCGATACCTATGCCTGAGCAGGCTGATGAGATTCTGAGTCGTTTAAGGGGTAAAGCTAGAGATGTTGTGAGGATCGGCCTACGTAGTGATTCATCGCTTGATGCCAAGAGAGACCCTGGGCTGATTTACAATATCCTCCTTCAGTACTTCAGTGATGCATCCTCATGTCTCCCTCTTTCGGACTTCTATGCCACCCTGCCCAAACTCAGAGAAAACATCTTTCATCGCCTGAGGATGCCGTGGACTTCTTGAAGACCCGGCGTAAAGGGGCCTCGACACCGGCCTCACCAGTACCAAACGCGGTAGTAGCCTGATTTTGGGCCGTTAGCACTTCGCTATGGCTAACGCGCTGAGCGTCATATCACTCTATATTTCTTCGTTCTTATAAATATGGTTGACTGTGTGACGTTAGGTGTCACCTGGATCCTTTATTTTTCTCTGCGTCTGACTTAAGGGGGGCCTGGTCTGTTTTGTATAACTATTACATAATGCCACTCTATTTTTTTGTTTGTTTTTTACATCCACTATATGCCGGGGAGCTAAGCGCTAGCTTTGTTTAAATGACCTAGGACTTCTATGCGTGTCACTTACGCCTCGTCACGACTTGGCTTAATGCCTCCGTGATGCATTTTTCTTTTTTTCTTTTTTTTAGTATGTGTGTACATCGGACTGGGGTCTCATGGATCCATCAGCCACGCTCTTCCAGCTACGTTCTGCTAGCCACACACATGGCAAATGGTTTGCGTTTGCGGCCAGAGGCATCATCATCTGCTGTTGACCTGCTAGGCCGCTAAAATGTCAGACGAACTTTTGCACAGCGCCCTCTCCTGACACGGCGGTCTAATTGCGCTATGACAAGGCAGCAAGCTACTCTGTGTGAACCATAGGAAACAACGGACCTGTCAGCAGGGTATCGCCCTCTTCCGGCCTGGTGGACGTACTGCACACGTTTATCATGCAGTACACAGGTAATTTACCCCCCCCCTTTTTCTCTTGCTATGGTTCCTGTTCTAGGTCTCTTGTCTAAACCTAGCCATGTTCTTATAAGGTTTAATGTGAACATTTCCATTTACTCTACGTTTTGAGGCTTTTTCTTTTTCTTTTTTTTTGTTTATGTTTGGGAGTGTGGCAAGCAGCCACTGAGAGAGTAATCTACTTATGGTAGGTTTGAGGGTTTTAGGCCCCATGGTGAGTCCCTGTGTTGTTGGGGAAAGGCCCACCGGTCCCGCACCTTTATATGTTTTTTATGTATGTGTAACGGATGTTCTGTCCGTGTTCTCCTGCGTTGTGTTCTGGTTGTGATGCGAAGTGAGGAGTCAGCACACATGGACACTGTTCAGTCTTTTATTTGGTGATCTGCAATGGAGTCACCAACCTGCATGGAACGGGTGGTCAATGCCACAAAAGGAACAGCGTCACAATACATTCACTCGGCAAGTCTCTCACGTTGAGTTCTTGTTGCAGACTGATAAACAATTATATTTGCACAATAAATCACAAATTAAGGCACATACCTGCATGGAACGGGTGGTCAATGCCACAAAAGGAACAGCGTCACAATACATTCACTCGTCAAGTCTGTTGACAAAAAACAACCAATTGACTATATTGCCACGGTGAAATACACAGACTAAAACCTTCAATTGTGCATATAATATAACCACACCGTTCATCACAACACTATCGAGTCATTATTATCTATTTACATTCAATTCTCATACAAAATATATACACAACAGTGTGAAACACAATAGTGCTGCGCGCCACAATAATCACATACCTCTCACGTTGAGTTCTTGTTGCAGACTGAACTCAAACCGGAAGGTTGCTTCTAACACGCGCGAATACTTGACCCGGAAGTGTAAAACTCTCGAACGTGAACTTTCCAAGTTACGTTCAGATAAAAGTGTCTTTGGTATAAAGAAATAATAAATAATAAACAATAGTAACCACTTGTAAACAATTGTAAACAGGATTTGGTGACATTTCAATCCTTAATAAAATAATAAACAATGTTCAATTGACACTTGTTACATTCACCCCTCCTGAAATCTCACCAACATCCTGTGTCAGCAGAGCAAGAGGGATATAAAAAGAGAAAAAAAATAAATAGGTAGTCTACCATTAACCTAGACCTGGCACCAGAGAAAAAGGACCTAGTCCGCCATTCGACTCAATAGTCACCCCCACAAGAGGTTCAGAGAATAAAGAAATTGATCAGATCTCAAAATTCCCTTAGATTAATATGACGCCTGATACGCCACACAACTCATGGCCCTCAAAGCTGTCTGATAGACACCTACTCAACCCAGCAATACAAAAGAAAAAAACTGGCTTTGGTGAACCCTAACCTCCACCACAACTCAACCCGTCACCCCCCTCAGAAATGGCATCTGAACCATAGATTCTACCAACCTGTTCACTGATCTCACTACTCTCCCTGTACGTGTCCTAACTCGACCATCACTCCCTACGTGAGGGTGTAAATCAGTGGGAACCGCAACACCCATGTCAGGTGAGTGTGAAGCACCTGCATCTGAATCAGTGTGAGCTGTGACAACTATGTCAGGTGAGTGTAAAGCCTCTGCATCTGAATCAGTCTGAGCTGTGACAACTATGTCAGGTGAGTGAGAAGCCCCTGCATCTGAATCGGTGTGAGCTATGACAACTATGTCAGGTGAGTGAGAAGCCTCTGTGTGCTGTACCTGTGTGTCAGGTGTACATTGAGCAGTGGCCCCTGCAGGACTGGCTACTAGGCCAATCTGACCTAACCCATCCGTCACAGCCAACACAGAGTTAAAAGAGTCTGTAAGTGACGAGACCACAGGCCCCTCTACCTCCACAGAGTCGGTCAGGTCATGTGCAACACCGCCCTCAGACCAAACTCCAGATACAGGATCCATACAGTCACTACTATCACAGTCCCCCTCATCGGACTCTCCGTCATCAAACGCCTGACCAATCTCACTGGCGTCCTCCCCCTGCTCTAGCTCAGGAAAAGGCAAGAAGTTGACCTCCAGCAAACGGTTCCTGTGCACTACCCTTGTGCGCTCCCCTACATCCTGAATCTTATAGACATGGATACTGGGGTTGACACCAACAACTGTACACACTCCATCCTCCCATTTGTCAGCCAACTTCCGCTTTCCCCGCTCTCCCTGATTTGCTACCAGAACCCGATCCCCCACAGACAGGCAAGTACCCTTGACACGCTTGTTGTACTGTCGGGTCTGGTGCTGTTGCTCAACGGTGGAGTGCTTCTGAGCGATCTCCATGGCACTCTTCAGACACGAAAGCAGGGAGCCAGCATAGGAATCGTAATCAACAACTCCAGGGTCATTCAGGACATGCCTGAACATGACATCCACTGGTAGTCTAGGGACGCGGCCAAACATTAAAAAGAAAGACGCGTAACCCGTAGTCTCATGAACAGTGGCATTGTAAGCAAACGTGAGTGTCTGGACCTGCTGCGGCCACTGGTGCTTCTTCCGAAGTGGGAGAGAGCGGAGCATGTTCCCCAGAGTGCGGTTAAAGCGCTCTGTCCCACCGTTACCCATGGGATGATAGGCCGTTGTGTGGGATTTGGCCACTCCCGCCAACCTGAGGAGCTCAGCAATCAAATTGCTCTCAAAATTGGCACCTTGATCTGCGTGTATTCTTTCAGGGAACCCATACACACAAAACACGTTGTCCCAGAGCTTTCTGGCAACTTGTTTCGCCGTCTGATTAGCGCATGGGAACGCGTGCGCCAACTTGGTGAAATGGTCAGTCACCACCAACACGTCCACTGACCGCTGATTGCTGTCCTCAGCGGACCAGAAATCCATACACACTAACTGCATCGGCGCGGAGCTCTTGATACTTTCAAGAGGCGCATGAGCAGCAGGCTCCGGGGACTTCCCATACACACATCTTTGACAACACTTGACATATGCCCTGACATCCCTCTCCATATCTGGCCAATAAAAACGTTGCCTGGCAAGAGAAAGAGTGCGATCCTGGCCCTGATGACCCGCCAGATCATGGATGCCAGACAATGCCTTGTCCTTCAGACTCAGCGGCAGCACATACTGAGTTCTCCTCTGCTTGGACACTTGATCCCTTGTCACGCGGTACAGGACACCATCACGGACCTCCAGTTTGTCCCACTGTTTCAACAGTCTGAGAACCTTCTGGTCAGCGCCGTGCCTCTCCCGTCTAGATGGTCGCTTCCGAACAGCGACAAAGGGTAGCACCCTAGAGATGCAAGTGTCCCGTTCCTGGCTCAACCTGAGCTCCTCAACTGAAAACATCGGTAAAACATCCTGGCCCTTGGACAGATGTTGGATGTTCTGGACCAAACCCAGCGCTCTGGACTCAGCAGCACCAATCCAATCACATTTAGACTGACAAAGGGCTCTGATCTCCTCTGTCCCACAAGCCATCCCGAATAGTGAGCTACTCACCATCTGGGACAGACAACTGATCCTGAAAACATCCTGCACAGAGTCCCCCTCAACTGCCCCCGCTTCCTGCACAAGAGCCGGGTACGGCTCCCTCAATAACCTCTGACTAACATGCTTAGCGAACGGGTCACGACTCAAAGCGTCTGCCACCACATTCTTCTTCCCTGGCAGGTGTTTGAGATCAAAGTCAAAAGACGCAAGTTTAGACACCCAGCGAATCTCACATGCGTCGAGCTTTGGCTTCGTAAGCAGATAAGTCAACGGGTTATTGTCCGTCCAAACTGTGAATCTCTGACCCTTCAGCCAATGGCTGAACTTCTCGCATATGCTCCATTTCAAGGCCATGAACTCCAGTCTATACGCTGGATACTTACGCTGTGAAGCACTGAGGGTCTTGCTTGCAAAAGCGACAGGCCTGGCCTTAGACTCACCTCGAGGTACCTGCGACAGCACAGCGCCAAGTCCGTCCAATGACGCATCAACTGAGAGGACAAAAGGCTCCTCAAAATCTGGATGGGCGAGCACGACACACTCCAGTAACATTGTCTTCAGCCTATCGAAAGCTTCCCCACAGACGGCAGGGGTGAGCCTACGAAAGCTGCCAGGTGGTTTCTTGTCCTTAGGGGACCTCCCCTTCCTCTTTTGTCCAGCCGTAAGGGCGAACAATGGCTTCGCAACAGCAGAGCAGTTTGGGAGAAAATGCTGGTAATAGAATACCATCCCGAGAAACGACTTGATCCTACGGACAGAGGGTGTGCACCCATCAACCTCCATCAGATCTTGTACTGTCATGTTGGAGATAACCTCCACCTTGGAGGGATCAACAGACACGCCCCCACCACCGACCACATGGCCCAAGAACCTAACCTCCTGCTGCAGCAGGTGACACTTCTTGGGAGCCAGTTTCAAGTTGTTCTCCCTCAACCTCTGAAACACGGTGTGGAGCCTAGACAGGGCCTCATCTTCTGACGGCGCGAAGACCAGGAGATCGTCAAGGTAACACAACAGTTTTGTGAAGTTCATGTCCCCAAAGATTCCAGTCATCATTCTCATAAAGGCTGCAGGGCTATTACATAGACCATGTGGCATGCGATTGTACTCATGCAACCCGAGGGGGGTTGTGAAAGCCGTGTACTTCTTGTCATCCTCATGCATTGGGATGTTAAAGAAGCCAGAGGTGAGATCCATCGTACTAAAGAGGCAATTGCCCCCAAGCGCCGCAAGACAATCAGACTGGTGTGGCAAGGGGTGAGCGTCCTTCAGGGTGCGCGCATTCAACCATCTGAAATCAGTGCAGATGCGAACCCCCCCGTCCTTTTTCCAGACCATTACAAGAGGTGAATCGTACTCACTCGAGGACTTCCTGATAATCCCCTTCTCCTCCATATCAGTGAGAACCTGTCTCAGCTTCTGATAGTGAGCCGGGGGGACCCTCCTGTAGGGCAATCGAAAGGGGCGCTCATCCACAAGACGGATGCGATGAGTGTATCCCTTGACCTCACCACAGTCTAACGAGTCCTTGGAAAAGATGTCGCTATATTCAGTTATCAACTGCACAAGCTGAGACCTGCAGGCTTCACTGACCTGGCAAGAACTGATGTCAATGTCACCGAGCCCGAGCTCTGACAAACTCCTAGCCGGTGAGGCCGGAGGACCGGCACAACCTGGGGCGTCAGGCTCTCGCCTTTCCGAAACTGCCTGCAGTCCCTGAAAAGCATCCAAGTCCTCAATCGCCAAACACACTCAAACATCAGCCAACTTGCAGTTCCTTTTTAGTGTGATAGGTTTGTCAGACGGATTGACAACAGTCATGGGCACCCACCTATCCCCCCAGAGTGGTGTAACAAGCCGACCCACAAGAACACCTCGTGGCATAGCCTTGGAGTCTGTTGGCTCCACGATTACAGTGCTCCCAGGTGACATAGGCACCTTAGCAGGGAGTCTGCCCCAGACTAAGTGCTCGTGTCTCGGTAGGAGCGTCACGGCCTGGGTGAGCTTCACAGTACCAATTTTCTCTGGAACCGTACCGCCCCTCCAGCGCTCCACGTTCGTAAACATGGACAGAAACTGCTCCACCTCCGGACTTGACTGAGGCTCTGGTCTCGATGCGAGATCCCAGTACTCACTACCACCCTTCAGGACGTGGGTAACATGTTTAAGGACATTCGTGCCAACTATCAGGTCATCATGTTGACCGGGCACGACCAAAGTGGGTACAGTAAAGGAGACCCCATAAAGCTGCATGTCTAAATCGTAAAAACCATCAGGCCTCGTCTCCAGACCACCACAGCCAATCAAAACAATATTTTCTTCAGGCTGCTGCTTCCCAGGTAAAACACCCCCAGAGCGGAGCTTCTCCACTGCATATTCACTGATACTGCACGACATAGAGCCAGTATCCAACATGCCTCTAAGCTGAACACTCTGGTTGACCAGGACTGAAGCATAAAACAGGTCACTGAAAGCTTGAATCTTTTGAGTTGCTTGAATGATCGTACGAGAACCCTTAGGTGCTTTGGCACACTTGTCTTCATACAAGTGAGCAAGATCAGAGACATCAGTGAGGGACTCATCTATACCACCCACACCACCCCTCTCTAGGTGTGAGTTTAGTCGTTTAAAGGACGAGACTGACCACCAGTGCTGCCACTGGGCGGAGTCTGCCGCTGGTTGTGCTGCTGAGGACAATCCCGCTTCCAATGCCCGGGAGACAAACATGCTAGACACCTGTTCTCCCCTCTGCAGTGGGAAAGAGTGGAATGGTCACGAGAATTACAAACTCTGCACAACCGGCGCTGTGTGTCAGGCACCCGAGCTGTGGCGCTGGCTGGCACTTGAGTCTGCACTGTAACTAGGCGGTCTAACAAACCCACTAGACTCCTCATGTAGTCATGGTCACCTCCGGAACCATCTGTGGGTGCTGGGGACAGTGCCGGAAACACTGATGCTGTTGCACTCAATACTGGTGCGTCACTGACTATAGGCACATGACACTGGGAACGGACCCTGCGCTCTACCGTACCTAACTCGCTCGGTCCCCTTGCAGCAGTTCGAGACTTCCTGTCCTGCATGTGCTCATCGAGTCTCTCCTGGATCTCGCAAGCAGACCATTGCCCAGCAGACTTGAACTTAAAAACATTAGCCAGTGACTGATCAGGGCAGTGTTTGATAAACATCATGCTAACCTCGTGACTCGGGTCCTCGATACTACGGCCTTGCCTTCTCAAGCACTCATCAGCTACTTCTACTGTCCTATTTAGCCTGATCCAAAACTCCATAGCATCTTCACCAGGCTTTGGTAGTGTACTATAAAAGTCCGCCAGGGGCATGCTCGAGTATGAGAGTCCCACTAAAATGTTGTTTTAGTATGTCAAAAATCATGTGAGGGTTCCTTGTGTGGTCAATAGACTTGTTGTTACGCAACTTTATCCTTACCACATCCCCTGCTTTACCCATGAGCTTAGATAGAATCTCCTGTGATTGCTCACCAACTGGAGTGGCTCGTTTCCTCATGTATGAGGTAACCAAATTCTCCCACTCATAAACAGTGAATTTGTCTGAATTATCACCCCTGAATATAGGGGGCTCTCTGGCGTCTGAGTGCACGACTATTCTGTGTGGCACTGTCACCTCTGAGGGACGCTCAATAGACCTAATACTGTCTGTGCTTCTGCTAAACTGCAGCTTAGCTGTGATGGACTCGCCAATCTTTTCTGCCAGCTGTGTGATGAGCGCACTTAACTCTGGCTGTTCACCTGTTAGTCGCTCACTAACTGGTGATTGGCTTGGCCCGGCACGGTCCACATACCCTAACTCTGGCCTTTCACCTGTTAGCCGCCCATCAACTGGTGGTAGACTTGGCCTGGCACGATTTACGTACCTCGTGGAGGTAAGCTGTGGAGTGTCAATGTTACTGGATCTGGTCCTGTTGCTTCCGTCTCTGAGAGCCGGTTGTAAAATCCCCCCCCCCCCCCCATTCAATTCAATATCAACTACCACATCTGTATTCCCCCCTTCTGCCATTGTCCTACTCTCACCCTTAGGTGTTTTGGCTTAACAGAAGAAGAAAAAAAAATTAAATAACCTGTTCAGGTCTTTTAAATACTGTAGTAGAAAAAAATTAAATGAAAAAATTAATAGGAATGAATTTACATAAGAGGTTAACCAATCAAGTCAATAAACCCTTATATATTATATATACAATTAATATCTAAATGTCTTCTGCACATCCACTGGCATCATCATCTTCATGTCTTTTTCTTCTTCACCAGTTCATTCACTGTCTGTTCACAATTTTAAAATAGTTTATCACCGGCCACTAGATGGCAGCGTTTCACCACTGATGAACTGATGAGGGCTGTGTTGTCTGTTCCTGGGACACGTAGGGTGCAAGGTTTATCACCGGCCACTAGATGGCAGCGTCTCACCTCTGATGAACTGAAGATGGCTATGTTGTCATACCTCATGGAGGTAAGCTGTGGTCTGCAGTCTGCAGTCCCCCGGCGAACGATTTGATGTCGTTCTCCCTTCTCTTTGATGAATCTTTATCCGGGTCGAACGGTACCACTGTAACGGATGTTCTGTCCGTGTTCTCCTGCGTTGTGTTCTGGTTGTGATGCGAAGTGAGGAGTCAGCACACATGGACACTGTTCAGTCTTTTATTTGGTGATCTGCAATGGAGTCACCAACCTGCATGGAACGGGTGGTCAATGCCACAAAAGGAACAGCGTCACAATACATTCACTCGTCAAGTCTCTCACGTTGAGTTCTTGTTGCAGACTGATAAACAACTATATTTGCACAATAAATCACAAATTAAGGCACATACCTGCATGGAACGGGTGGTCAATGCCACAAAAGGAACAGCGTCACAATACATTCACTCGTCAAGTCTGTTGACAAAGAACAACCAATTGACTATATTGCCACGGTGAAATACACAGACTGAAACCTTCAATTGTGCATATAATATAACCACACCGTTCATCACAACACTATCGAGTCATTATTATCTATTTACATTCAATTCTCATACAAAATATATACACAACAGTGTGAAACACAATAGTGCTGCGCGCCACAATAATCACATACCTCTCACGTTGAGTTCTTGTTGCAGACTGAACTCAAACCGGAAGGTTGCTTCTAACACGTGCGAATACTTGACCCGGAAGTGTTAAACTCTCGAACGTGAACTTTCCAAGTTACGTTCAGATAAAAGTGTCTTTGGTATAAAGAAATAATAAATAATAAACTATAGTAACCACTTGTAAACAATTGTAAACAGGATTTGGTGACATTTCAATCCTTAATAAAATAATAAACAATGTTCAATTGACACTTGTTACATATGTTTTATGTATGGCTCTAGGTACATATGCTTATGCTTAGTGGTTAAAATAGGTGAATTTGGTGTGCCCACAGGCCTTTTTAGGTCTGCCCTGTCTACACACACCCTAATATTCTATGGCTAACTCTGAGAGCTTTAAGCTCTGCTCCTGGAATGTTCGAGATCTTCAGAAACTAGCGAAAAGTAAGGCGATTCTGACCTTTTTAAAGAAGGAGAATGTTTCTATTGCTTTATTACAAGAAACCCATATGGGACCCAACGACGCCGCTAAACTACAAAAGAGTTGGGTGGGACAGGTCTTCGCCACAAACTATTCTACATTTAGTAGGGGAGTGGCCATACTGATCAATAAAAATCTCCCCTTTAGACTCATAACTTCCTCTTTAGATAGCCAAGGTTGCTATGTGATTATCAAAGGGGTTCTTAATGGTAAAGAAATGACATTTATGAATGTATACTGTCCCCCAGGCTACTCCCCTGACTTTCTATCCAAAGTATTTACTGAATTTAATGGCCTGGCCTCTGAGAATGCTTTTGTGGGCGGAGACTTTAACTGTCACCTTATACCGGCGCAGTCATGAGCAGTCACATTACTGAGAGCTCTCGCCAAAGAACCAAAACAAGTTCAAGTTCAAGTTCTTTAATAGTTGTCATACAGAAGTACAGAATACTTTCATACAAAATGCTTCTTACTGTTACGCTCCAGAGACTGTGCTAGACAAGATAGTATCAAATAACATAATAACATAATATAGCATGAATTTAGAAGAAGAAAATGAGGTCACAGTGTTCGGTATAGACATATGTACAATGTTCTGAGTTACCATATAATATACAATACACAATACTATGCAGTGTACTAATGTACAGTACTATCTAGTGCAAAGCAGAAATGGGATGAGGTACAATTTTAGGTACAATTTACAGTAAGGTGTACGAGTTGTAGTGCAATCCTTCATCCATAAATATAAAGTGTGGGGAGTGGGTGCTACAGTGTGTTTGTTTAAAGTGGGTGTGTGCTATAAGTGTGTGGAGTGGGTGCTACAGTGTGTTTGTTTAAAGTGAGTGTGTGCGTGTGGATGTGTGTGCTATGTGCGTTTGGTGGTTGTTGTTGTGTAGTGTTCATTCATTGTTCGTTTAGCAGCCTGATGGCCTGGGGATAGAAGCTTCTTCTGAGGTTTTGTGCACATTTTCTCCTCCTGCTAATATGGATTACGGACTCATACCTCAATTCATCAATGAAGCAACATCAAACAGAAGTGGAGAGAAGTGAAAACGGATTAAACGAGACCCACAGTGACTTCTACCTTCTCAATGGCTCGGAAAAGAAACATCTAGACGTCAGAACGGCGGCTATACACACGTTACTAACAGCGAGACCGGTACATAAAAACGTACCCCCAACTGGCAGATTGGACCGTAGGACCATGATCATCCTGGTTCTGCTACTTTCGGGAGACATTCAATTAAACCCAGGCCCGGTTTTGACCAGAACTCAGGCTAGAAGACTTGGTCTGGAAACGCAAGAAGCGATGGAGGTTCCCATCGCGACCAACAGCATCAACAACTCAACCCGTGGCTACATCCACAGCACGGACGGCGACTCTCCCCCAATGACGCCGCAGCAGACGAGCACACGTGAGGCAGAGATGAGAGGAGGTGAACCGAGGGTCGAAACTATGACGACCAACTCGACGCGGGATTTAAACATCTCGACGCCCGATAGCCGGCTAGCCAGCAGAGCTAACAGCGAAATCGTCCAGGAACGAGTCCTTTGTTGTACCAGCACGGCGCGGGACCCGACCCCCCCCTCCCCCCTTCCCACCCACAACAACAAAGCCCCCCCGCCCCACACAGAGGAACAGATCACAAATGAACAATACTTCGAACCTGACAACATCAATGAAATAACCAATTCTAATGGACTGAACATTTTCCACCTTAACATAAACAGCCTAAAAAACAAATTGGATGAAATCAAACAATTATTCATAAATGGTAAGGCAAACATACTGTGCTTCTCAGAAACTAAGCTTGACGATTCTGTAAAAGATCCAGAGATAGAGATTGAGAACTACTCAATAATCAGGAATGATAGGAACACACATGGAGGTGGCGTCTGTATGTACATACACAAAGATACCAAATTCATCAACAGAAATGACCTGAATCATGAATCAATTGAAACTGTATGGGTGGAAATCCTATTCGAAAGGGCGAAATCGCTACTGGTTGGCTCAATCTACAGACCGCCAGATCATAGTGGCTTTTATGATACACTTGACGGGTGTTACCTGGAGTTGAGGATGTAGACAAAATTCTTATTGGAGACTGGAACACGGATATGCAACGAAAAGATGCACCCGTCTTCAAGTCATTCAGTAGGCTTTGTGATCTGCACGGCCTCAGCCAGCTAATCACCCAACCCACACGTGTATGTGAATCAACTCAGACTACCATTGACCTCATTCTGACCTCCGACAAGTCCAAGATCTCCAATAAAGGGGTTATAGCATGCGGGTTAAGTGATCATTATATGATATTCTGTACCCACAAAAAGCTAAAACAAAAGGCTGGCTGCCACAAAACAGTCACATCTAGAGACCTCAAAACCTACTCTAGTGAGGCCTTTAACCTTGAACTGGAGAGTCTGGACTGGTCAGATGAACTCAATGGTACACTGGTTGAAGAAACATGGCTTGGTTTCAAAACCAAATTTTCAACAATACTAAACGACATGGACCCCCTAAGAACCACCAGGGTAAAAAATCGCGCTGAGCCGCTATGAAAACCAGAGACAAAAATGCTCTGAGTTTCGTAAAAGTCAGTCAAAGCTTACCAAAAGCACGAGCAGTGAACTCCAAGCCCACGTGACTGAACTCAAACTAGAAAGAAACAGACTAAGAAACGACGTAAACTCCATGATCAAAACTGCAAAAAATTATTTCATCAATGACAAAACTGAGGAAAACAAAAACAAACCACGTGAACTTTGGAAATTACTCAATAATCAACTAGGCTGCAGTAAAAAACTTAAAACCAGATTCTCAAACATAAACATAAAAACGGACAACACGCTCATCACAGACAAGCTGGATGTAGCCAATTACTTAAACATTTTCTTCACAAACATAGCCACAACACTGGTAAACAAACTACCCTCCCACTCAGGGATTTATGGGATAGAACACATAGTAGCTTACTACAAAAACCTAGGGGTCCGCAAGGACGACTTCAAGCTGGAAATGAGATGAGATACTGAAAACAGATGAGGTACTCAAAAAACTGAGCGCTCTCCAACCTAACAAGGCCACTGGCCATGACAACATCCCCTCCAAATTCCTCAGAGACTCAGCAGCCGCGATCACCCCAGTCATCACACACATAATAAACCTCTCCATAAAACAGGGACACATCCCCAAGGACTTCAAAATTGCGAGGGTGACCCCTCTGCACAAAAAGGGCAGCAAATTAGACCCAGGCAACTACCGCCCTGTTTCTATTCTCACCTCCATCTCGAAAGTCATGGAAAAAATTGTCTACGAACAGGTCGAAAAGTACCTAGTGGAAAAAAATCGAATCTACGAATTCCAATCTGGCTTCAGAACATCCCACTCCACTGACACATGCCTTCTCTATTTGAACGACCACATCAAACAAGAGGTGGATGCGGGCAAATACTGCGGCATGGTCATGCTGGACCTACAAAAGGCCTCCATTCTGATTGACAAGCTAAAAGCAATTGGTTTTGATAGTCTATCAGTGAGCTGGATGCAATCCTACCTTGAGGGGAGGGAACAGATGGTGGAGGTAAACGGTACCCTATCCCCCCCCTCACAGTGAGCTGTGGTGTTCCACAAGGAAGCATACTAGGACCGCTACTGTTCCTAATTTATGCAAATGTCATGTCGTCAGCTTGTGACTGCAACTTGTTCCTGTTTGCGGACGACTCAGCCCTGCTGGTCTCTGACAAGAACAAGTTACAGGTTGAAAAAACCCTCAGCTCGGAACTAGGCAAAATCTGCATATGGCTCGCTGATAACAAACTATCATTACACATGGGCAAAACAGAGTCCATTCTCTTCGGTTCAAATAACAAACTCAGCAAGACCGACGGCTTCTCAGTTACAGTGGGTGTAATGGCTTCTTGTAGGTCAACCAGGTAGTGTCTTTAACACGCACATTCCAAAAAAATCCAAAACGAGATCCAAGGTATTATGAATTAAATTATAGATTTATTTTAAGCATCTAAATAAAACACCAAAAGAAAGATTCCAATACTCATAAATAATAGTATTCTAACACTGATGTGGTTTAAAGAAAAATGTATGACCTGGCACCTTCACCAAAATTTTTTACCATGCCTAGGCCTTCTCTTCCTGCTCATTAAACCACCTGAGATTCCAAGAGTCCCCGCCCCCCACTCTCAACATGCACTACCGGCCTTTGGATACTAGGTGGGGTAAATGACTACAGAGGGGCAGAAACAAAATGTAAACAAATGATAGATACAATAAGAACACAATGGAATGGCTCCAACACACCAGCCCCTAATTGCCAAGCAAGGCAATTATCAATAGAAATGGAGCCCATATAATATAAGCAGCAATTACCATGAAAACTAGTTTACATACATATTCTTTTTTACGGGTTTTCAAAGTCCATGCGTTTCTTGCTCTTCTTGAGAGTGTGCATTGTTCAATGATCGGTGTCAATCAGTATGTGTGTAGGTGTCGATGAGTCCGCTGATTCAATGTCAAGATGTTGCTTCTTCCAGGAGCAAACAAAGCTTGGTGATAGGTCTCTCCAATACGCCGCTCTTTGTTTTAACTCGAACACGACGAACCAGACCTCTGGAGTCTGGCATGGTGTCAATGATTCGTCCCATCAGCCATGAGTTGCGTAGAGCTGAGCTGTCCACTATGAGTACCAAGTCTCCAGGGCTTAAACTCCTTTTTATGCTGTTCCACTTTTGGCGTTGCTGCATTATAGGAAGATACTCAGATGTCCATCTTTTCCAGAAGAGGTTTGCGAGATACTGCACTTGCCTCCATCTCCTCCGAGCATACGAATCTTCTTGGGTGAACAGACCTGGAGGTAAGATTGGTTTACCCTTGAGCTGAATAAGATGGTTTGGTGTAAGAGGCTCAAGGTCATTTGGGTCATCTGAGACTGAAGTAATTGGACGATCATTGAGAATGGCTTCCACCTCACATAAGGCTGTCTGCAGAGCTTCATCATCAATGGTTTGCTGTGTCAGGACGGATTGAAGGACACTCTTTACTTGACGAATGAGCCGCTCCCAGACCCCCCCGTGGTGGGCTCCGTGGGGAGGATTGAATTTCCACTTTATACCATCCTGTAGCATTACCCTTTGAATCTTGTCTTGGTTCAATTGCTTCAAGGCTTCTTTTAGCTCACGATTAGAGCTGATGAAGTTGGTGCCATTATCTGACGTTATCTCTAGCACTTGTCCTCTTCTACATATGAATCGCCGAAGGGCACTAATGCAAGAGTCTGTGTCCAGGGAGTGAGCCATTTCAAGATGAACAGCTCTGCAGGTCAGGCATGTAAATATTACACCATACCTTTTCACAGTGGATCTTCCTCTCTTAACCTCCATAGGTCCGAAATAATCCACTCCTACATGCGTGAAAGGAGGTAGGTCTGGAGAGATTCTGTTTGTGGGAAGATCAGCCATCTTCTGTTCTCCCACCTTTCCATGTTTGCGTCGACAGATTACACATTTCCGGATAACAGTTCTTGCTGCAGAATTTGCACAGAGAATCCAATATTTCCGTCGCAACCTGGACAGCATGTGATTTCTTCCACTGTGTCCTACCAGCTTGTGTATGTGACAAAGGATCAGTTTTGAAACATGACTGTCCTTGGGAAGGATGGCTGGGTGTTTAACTTCCTCGGGTAAGGCAGACTTGCTGAGCCTTCCACCTACCCTCAGAACTCCGTTCACCAACACTGGATCCAGTCTGTACAATGGGCTGGTTTTCTTTACTGTGCCCGTTCTCAGTGCAGCAATCTCTTCAGAAAAACTCTGACCTTGGACAAAGCATATGACTGCCTCCTCTGCTTGGACCATGTCATCAACTGAAAGACCTGCAAATTTACCTTGCTGCTGCTTGTAATCAACTTGTCCAAGTGTCTTTTGTGCGCTTTTTCTTTCTTGGCATTGCAATCGAAGCATCTTTTTAACTTTCAGCATCCATGCCACAGCTACTTTGAGGTCATACCATGATGAGAAGTGATTAATGAGTTTCCATGTGGCAGCTTCGTCTTTGTTTATGACTGTACTGTAGACAGAGACATCTTTTTTCACCTCAGGATCGTCAACAGAAACAGCATCAATCTCTTCAGGAGATCTTGGCCAATGTGATTCAGGGCCTGAGAGGAATCCCGGGCCTTGGATCCACCTTTTTGACTTCAAGAAAGCATCAACTCGCAGACCACGAGAGGCCTCATCAGCAGGGTTTAACTTAGAGCAGATGTATCTCCATTGAGATGGCTTTGACAGATCTGTGATGGTGGCCACTCTGTTTGCTACAAAGGTCTGGAATCTTTTAGTTCTGTTAGAGATGTACTTCAGGACAGTCATGCTGTCAGACCAGAAGACTGATTCATCAAGTTGAAACTGTAGTTCACGTCTTAGCATCTTGTCCATACGAACAGCCAAGACTGCGGCTGTAAGCTCAAGTCTTGGAATGGTAGTCTGCTTTAATGGAGACACTCTAGCTTTCCCCATGACGAAGGCAGTATGTATGTCATCCTTGTCACTTGTGAAGCGAAGGTAGGTCACTGTCCCATACCCTGCTTCACTGGCATCACAGAAATGATGTAACTGGGCTGTCTTTATCTCAAAGTCTCTTGGTAGGAAACATCTGTCCACATAGAATGCATCTAGCTGGGGCAATTCGGTTTGCCATCTATGCCACTGTTGAGCAATCGTGTCTGGAACGTCTGCATCCCAGCCACATCCGATCCTACACAAATTCTGTAGAATTATCTTGGCAGTTAGTATGACTGGAGACAGAAATCCCAGGGCATCGTACACAGAGCTGACAACTGAGAGGATGCCTCGTCTTGTAGTGGGCTGTTCTTTTACTGCCATGTTGAAGTTGAACGTGTCAAGTTCAATGTTCCATTGGGCTGCTAGAGCTCTTTCCATAGGGAGACTCTCCCTATCCAAGTCAAGGTTTTTTACCTCTTTGGCCTTGTCCTCTTCAGGAATCAGAGAGAGTACAGAGCGACAATTGCTTATCCATTTGGTCAGCTTGAATCCTCCCTTGGAACACACCTCCTTGAGGCCTTGATACAGTGACAAGGCCTGACCTTCGGTTTTGACAGACTTCAAACAGTCATCCACATAAAAGTTTTCTTTGATGGTATTGATTACCTCCTGTGGAAAGTCATCCTGATTGTCATCCGCAGTCTTCCTCAGTGCGAAGGTGGCACAGCTTGGAGAGGATATGGCACCGAACAGGTGCACAGTCATTCTGTACTCAACAAGCTCTTGGCTGATGTCACCATTAGGCCACCAGAGGAAACGCAGCAGGTCAAAATCTTCATCTGCTACCTTTACCTGGTGGAACATTCCTTCCACGTCAGCCATGAGGGCAATTTGACTCTGGCGAAATTGGAGGAGCACGCCGATGAGGGAGTTTGTTAAATCAGGTCCTTGGAGAAGCTCTTGATTCAGGGATGCACCCCGGAAAGATGAGGCACAATCAAACACAACACGAATTCTTTTCTTTCTTGGATGGTAAACTCCGTGATGTGGAATGTACCACACTTTCCCGTCGTCACGTTTTACTTGCTCTTGGGGAACCATTTCAGCATATCCTTTGTCGATAACATCCTGAAGAAAGCCTTTGTACTCCTCAAAGAATGTGTTATTCTTTTTGAACTTTTTCAAGAGGTGCAGTGCTCGCTGCTCCGCCAATGGGCGATTATTAGGCATCTTTACATCCTTCTTCCGAAAGGGTAGTTTCAAATGATAGTGCCCATCTTTTAGCATTGCAGAGCTGGACACAATCTGCATGAACTCTTGGTCTTCCATGGACATCTCGCTTTTGTCTGTATCATGCTGCTCTAGAAAGTCTTGATTATACTGCTTGATTAGCAGTTCCTCCACTCTTTCAATGGATGTACGGTTGACACTAATGCTAGGATGACCACATTTATCCAGGCCGATGTTATCATGGAGTGGCCCATTGACCACCCATCCAAGGAGAGTCTTTATAGCGTAAGGCCCATTACCTTCACTGCTGACGATTCTCCATGGTTCCAAAGCCTTAGGTGTGTTGACACCAATCAGTAGCTCAACATCGGCATCAATTTGCGTTAACTCAACATCCATTAGATATGGCCACTGTCGGATATCGTCTTCTGTAGGAATGTTGTCCTTTGTGACAGGAATGCTTTGTTGAGTATAGCATTCTGGCAATTGCAGGAAAGAATCACTCTCAAGAGCAGCCACTTCTAGTCCAGAAACTTTAAAACTGGGAACAAGCCTTGACTGCCTGGTATCTTGGCCCATTGTTGTCAGAAGTATCTCCACCTTTTTTCCTGTAGCATTTAGCTTCGTCATCAACTTTTCAGTACAAAATGTACCGGTGCTTCCATTGTCCAGAAAGGCATATGTGTGCACAATCTTGCTTCCTTTCGAGAGCTTTACCTGAACTGGTACAATGGCAAGCGCACATTCTTTGTTACCGGCCCCAGTAGAGCCGCTGATATCTAGAGAGACCATTGCACTGGTTACTGGAGCTTTGTCTTTGGTGGCTTCTTTGGAAACATTTACCTCTGCTTGCATGCTTCCTTTATTTTCAATTTCTCTGTGCAACAAAGTGGGGTGGTTTCGCTGGCATTGTTGACAGGTCATGCGCTTCTGACAGTTCTTGCTCATATGTCCCCTTGTGAGACATCCAAAACACAGTCCTTTGCTTCTGAGAAACTCAACTTTCTCCTCGTTTGGTCTGTGTTTCAACTTCTGACAGAATTCCATTGCATGCCCATTATCACAAAAAGTGCAGCATTTTTTAGAAGCATCCACTATGTTGTCCTGTTCTTTGTTTCTAGTCAGGCTTGACTCCACAACTTTGTATGGTATAGCAGTTATCTTTGTTGCAAAACTGCTCCCTCTGCTGGACGGTTTAGCTTTTTGCGTTGAGTCTGTATACTTAGGCTTTGTACCTGGTTTTTGAGTTGCAAAGTCTTGAATGTCCCCAAAGACTGGGTCCAATGCTATTCTGGCTTGCTTCTCCACAAACTTTACTAGATCTCCAAACCTGGCTCTTCTTTCGTATCTTTCCTGAAAGTCACACACGGCTGATCTCCATTTATCACGGAGCTTGAATGGTAACTTTGAGACGATGGTTCTGAGATGCGTTGGATTTTCCAACTCCATCATGTGCTCCATATCCTGCATCGTATTACAACAGCCTCTCAAAAACAGTGCATAGGAACGCAAACCATTACCATCTTCTGCTCTAAGGACTGGCCAGCTCAGGGCTTTATCCATATAGGCAGTTGTTATTTTCATCTCATTGCCAAAGTTTAACTGAAGCTGTTGTCTTGCTTTGTTGTATCCTCTTGTAGGATCCATGTGTAAACAGCTGCGAATGAGTTCTCTCGGTTGGCCTGTTGTGTACTGCTCCAAATAATAAAGTCTGTCTTGCATGTTATCGGTTTTACTCTCAATCCCATGTTGGAAGGCTTTAATGAATGACCTATAATGAAGTGGGTCACCACTAAACACTGGTATGTCTCTTGTTGGCAGTAGAGAGCTCTGCTGTTGCTTTATCAGGAATTGATTTTGTTTTTGGATAGCGTTAGCAAGAGCATTCTGGTTATTGTTCACATCATCCTGTCTGTAACCTGCTCTTTGAGAGTCAAATACATTGGCACCTCCTGTATTGGTCAATGGTGTTTGTCTCAAGCTTGTATGCAGAGCAGGAGAATGGGGCCTTGATTTGCAAAGACTTGGCCTCCCTTTTGGAATCATGTATTCAGTGGCATTGGATACATCCTGTAATGCTGGCGGATGTTTCTGTGTTAACGATGGTTTGTATTCATGAAAATTATTTTGCTCACTTCCATTCCAACTTGCTTTGCCATCCAGTGATGTTCTTATTCTTGCCCGAGCAAGAGAGGATTTTTCACCCTCTTCCAGTTCCAGTATCTTTATTTTTGCAATTGAAGCAGCCAGCTCAGCTTCAATTTCCAGTGCTTCTCTTTGTGATTTTAGTCTGGATATGGATATGGATTCTTCCATATCAAGCATGTGTTTCCTTTGCAAAATTGCAGCTTTAGCCTCCAAAGCAGCATGCTCAGCCTTTGCTCTTAGTCTAGCAGATGATGCTTTTGATGTTATGGATGCATGTGTCTTTGTGCTAGAAACAGCAGAGATGCTGTCATGGGGATGAATCATATCCTGTAGGTTTGAATCCTCTTTCAACTTTACAGCACATTCTGATGTAGCATCAACATTTAAACCCAAATTACTTGGCAAGTCATGGTTATCGGCACCCTTATCATCAAACTCCAGCACACCATGCACCCACATGTTAACTTGACTAAGAAAGGCTTTGAAATCCAAGAGCTTTGGTTCAAACCAGCTGGCATGATCAGCCTCTTTTTCCTCTTCAGGCAACATGTGCTGCACAGCCATTTGCATCTCCATAAATGTTGACAACAGATCATTGAACATGCAAACATGATAGTCCATATCATCTTTCTTGTCTTTTTTCATGAGTGTGATGATTTCATTATTTTTCTTTGTCAACATGCCCAGCCTACTTCGCCGAGTGCCAATCAACTTCCACAACATTTCCTCATGACTGGGTTTAGCATCGGCCATTTTGATTTCCAGTCACAGCTCTTTGTTCCAAACATCCAATTCAATACAGCATTTCCAGTGAGGCTTTACTTGTAAATCCATTCACAGTTGTGACATCATGATTCTGTGACATTTGAAACACTTGCTTCCAACAACAGATGAATGGTAGACAGTAGATGAGCATCTTTGGTTCTTCATTAACTTGATTTACTTGTAAATTAATTCACAGTTGTGACATCATGATCACCATTGAGCTTCAAAACACTTGCTTCCAACAACAGATGACTTGTAGACAGTAGATGAGCATCTTTGGTTCTTCATTAACTTGATTTACTTGTAAATTAATTCACACTTGTGACATCATGATCTCCATTGAGCTTCAAAACACTTGCTGTTAACAACAGATGAATGGTAGACAGTAGATGAGCATCTTTGGTTCTTCATTAACTTGATTTACTTGTAAATTAATTCACAGTTGTGACATCATGATCTCCATTGAGCTTCAAAACACTTGCTTCCAACAACAGATGAATGGTAGACAGTAGATGAGCATCTTTGGTTCTTTATTAACTTGATTTACTCACTGTTTTCATTGTTGTCCTTGATTTACTCACTGTTTTCATTGTTGTCTGTATTGTTCCAAGTTCAACTCCATTGTGTGGAATTCCATCCATGGTAGAATTTTTCTTTAAACTTTAATGTAATGGCTTCTTGTAGGTCAACCAGGTAGTGTCTTTAACACGCACATTCCAAAAAATCCAAAACGAGATCCAAGGTATTATGAATTAAATTATAGATTTATTTTAAGCATCTAAATAAAACACCAAAAGAAAGATTCCAATACTCATAAATAATAGTATTCTAACACTGATGTGGTTTAAAGAAAAATGTATGACCTGGCACCTTCACCAAACATTTTTACCATGCCTAGGCCTTCTCTTCTCAAACCGTCTCACTCAGACGTAACCTGGCCTCCCTATCCCCCTCCACCCTCTCCTCTGACATAATATCCGCTCTACCTTTGAGTGACACCTTCTCTGCTCTCCCCACAGAGATGGCAACCTCCACCCTCCTCTCAGCCCTTGCAACCTCCTTTGACAAGCTCTGTCCCCTCGTTGAGAAACCTGCCCGCCGTTCCCCACCCAGTCCATGGCTGACGGATGCAGTGAGAGAACAAAGACAGGTCCTGAGAGCGGCTGAGAGGAAGTATAGAAAATCACGCCTCACTGCTGACATCGACACATATCACAACCTCTTGTTAACATTCTCCAAAACCATTACTAATGCCAAAGCTTCTTTCTTTCACCATAGGATCGAGGCCTCTGCCAAGAATCTTCGCAAACTGCATGCTACCATGTCCTCCCTCCTCACTCCCCCCCCACCCCCTCCTCCCTCATCTTTTTCTGCCGAAGACTTTGCGATCTTCTTTGAGGAAAAAGTGGAGAACATCCGCAGCTCCTTCTCCCAACCCCCACCCATTCCAAACGCTGAATCGAGAACCTCATCCTTCACTCTGTCATCTTTCTCTCCCATTACAGAAGCCGAGACCCTGACACTGGTAACGTCGAACCGTCCGACTACATGCGAGCTGGACCGGCTACCCTCCCCACTCCTCCAGACCATAGCACCGGACATCCTCCCATTCCTAACTGCAACTATCAACTCCTCACTCAACTCGGGGGTGGTCCCCACCTCCCTAAAACAAGCCAGAGTCACGCCCCTCATAAAAAAACCAACCCTGAACCCCACCGTCATAGCCAACTATCGTCCTGTCTCTCTTCTCTCCTTTCTTTCTAAAACACTTGAATGTGCTGTATCCAACCAACTTACTGCTTATCTCTTACAGAATGACCTCCTAGACCCCAATCAGTCTGGCTTCCGGACTGGCCACTCCACAGAAACGGCCCTCATTGCGGTCACAGAGGCACTTCACTTAGCAAAAGCGAAAGGCCTCTCCTCTGTCCTGATTCTCCTAGATCTATCTGCAGCCTTCGACACAGTCAACCATCAGATCCTCCTCGCGGCCCTCGCAGGAATGGGAGTGGCTGGATCTGCGCTGACATGGCTGACATCATACCTCAACGACCGCTCCTACCAAGTGTCATGGAGAGGGACTCTGTCGGCCACCCGCCCCCTCCGGACGGGTGTCCCCCAGGGCTCGGTCCTAGGACCCCTTCTCTTCTCCCTCTACACTAAATCACTGGGTAACATTATCACGTCTCATGGCTTCTCCTACCATTGTTATGCCGACGATACTCAACTCTTCCTCTCCTTCCCTCCCTCAGATATCCACGTCTCTGAGCGGATCTCGGCCTGTCTGTCCGACATCTCCGCCTGGATGACGACCAACCACCTCAAACTGAACCTAAGCAAAACAGAATTGCTCCACCTGCCGGCCAAATCCTCCCCCCTGACCGACCTCTCCATCACAATCGAGAATGCAGCTGTGACCGCGTCCCCGACCGCCAAGAACCTTGGTGTTGTCCTCGACGACCAGTTGAACTTCTCTGCTCACATCGCAGCGACAACCAGAACCTGCAGATTCCTCCTGAGCAACGTCAGAAGGATACGCCCCTTCCTGACAAAAGAAGCCACCCAACTCCTCATCCAATCAACAGTCATCTCCCGCCTCGACTACTGCAACGCACTGCTAGCTGGCCTCCCGGCCACTGCCACCAACCCTCTTCAACTCATTCAAAACGCAGCGGCCCGCCTGATATCAAACCTACCGAAGTCGGCCCATGTCACCCCACTTCTTAGGGACCTGCACTGGCTCCCCATTGCTGCACGTATCCGCTTCAAGGCCCTCGACCTAGCATACCGTGCAGCAAAGGGAACCGCTCCCGCCTACCTCCGGTCAATGGTCTCTAACTACACACCCTCAAGACTCCTACGCTCTGCATCTTCTGGCCGCCTCAGACCTACTCCTATCCAAGCTCCCGGAGGGTCATCAAAGAGAAGCCGCCTATTCTCAGTCCTTGCCCCACAATGGTGGAATGAACTACCCATCCCAGTTAGGACAGCCGAATCCCGTCCAATCTTTCGCCGTCGACTAAAGACTCACTTCTTCAACCATTATCTGAAATGATAAAAAAAAAAAAAAAAAAAAAAAAAAAAATCTAACCCTGACTAACCTTACTGTCATGCACTTGTCCTAATAAACTAACCTACACTGTAACACGCAACACTTGATGAACATTGTTACTCAGCTGATAGAGTTGTACCCTTCTTGCTGTCTTGTCGTACAGAACTTGTAAGTCGCTTTGGATAAAAGCGTCAGCTAAATGACTAAATGTAAATGTAAATGTCTTCCTGCTCATTAAACCACCTGAGATTCCAAGAGTCCCCGCCCCCCACTCTCAACATGCACTACCGGCCTTTGGATACTACAGTAGGTGGGGTAAATGACTACAGAGGGGCAGAAACAAAATGTAAACAAATGATAGATACAATAAGAACACAATAGAATGGCTCCAACAGTGGGTGACAATATTGTCACAAGGAAAGATGAAATTACCTACCTGGGTTCCAACCTAGAGGCTAATCTCTCCTGTGACAAAATGGCATCCAAGGTAATAAAAAAAGTCAACCAACGAACTTGATTCTTGTACCGGATTTCCTCTCTGGTAAACAAGAATACCCTGAAGACTCTGGCAGGAGCACTCATTCAAGGGTACTACGACTATGCTTGCACCTCATGGTACCAAAGCACCTCAAAGGCGCTAAAAACAAAATTACAAACATCTCAAAACAAACTGGTCAGACTACTGCTTGACCTTACTCCTAGAACCCACCTCACCCCTGCCCACTTTGACAACCTAGGATGGCTTAGAGTAGACAACAGAGTACAGCAACTTGCAATGGGCCTGGTCTACAAGATACACTACACGACCAAGGTACCCATGTACATGTCAAAATACTTCCCAAAGGTCAGTGAATACCACGATCACAACACCAGAGGGAGCTCCACAAATCATATTAAACCCAGATTCGGCTCAAGGGACTAAACACGTTTCGCAATTATGCCACATCAATGTGGAACGCCCTACCCAAAGCTGTAAAGGAATACCCACTTTCAAAACCACTCTCAAGGGACACCTACGGGGGACTGCAATTTGAAACTGGCCCCTGTAAATGTCCTAACCCAACCTCCTCCAATGTACAGTAATTTACCTAGTGTGGTTGTCAATATTCCAATGTACAATTTTGCTTGTTTGTACAGTGTCTCCCCCCCCCCCCAATGTACAGTTTTGCTTGTTTGTACAGTGTTTCCCCCCTCCCCAACCATCTCCAATGTAAATGACCCAGTATGGTTGTCAATATCCCAATGTACCCAACCCCCCCCCACACAACCCCACCCAACCTCCTCCAATGTACAGTTTCTACATCAAATGTATATACTCCCTTTTCTTGACTCTTTTTGTATCACAAACAGTACTGTATTTGCAAATCTGGTATGTCATAAATGTATAGATGTAGCAGTACTGTCTATCTGTATGTCATGTATGTCATATATGTCCTGATGAATTGAAAATGGGGGACCCTGATGTAAACCAGACGAAAGTCTTTCTCTGGTCTGCATCCCCTTAACAATTGTGTGTATTGAGCTGTACTGTAGTGTACCCATTCTGAAATCTGTTAATAAAGTTTTCAATCAATTCAATCAATCAAACCATCTCTTGACAAACTCCCACCCAGTTCGGCTCCCCCCTCTAGGCAAGCAAAAATGCTCTCCTCCCTATGTACAGACATTGGATTCTCAGATGTCTGGAGAACCCTTTGCCCATCCAAACTGAAGTTCTCCTTTTTTAGCGGCCCACATAAGAGCAACAGTAGAATAGACTATTTCTTCATCCCTTCCTCTAAGCTCTTTCTGGTATCGTCCTGCACAATCGGAAGTATTGTTTTATCGGATCATGCCCCTATATATCTGGTCTACTCCTTGTCAGAAGAGAGGGCGCTGTCGAGACGTTGGCGGCTTAACCCATACCTCCTCAAGGACGATAGGTTTGTCTCCTATTTCGAATCGGAATTTAAAATTGTCTACATATTAAACAATATACTCATGTATGGTCATAGCTATAGCCGTATATTCGGCTTCACTAGTTGATAGTACCACTGTGGGCTGCTTCTTTGTTTTCCCACGAAACCAGTGAGCTGTCTGTATTCAAACTCACACAATATCCTGTACCTTTAAGATAACAAAAAAAACATGTTTGGCTGTAATCCAAATGCTCCTCTGTGGGGTCAGCAAAATGCTGTGACACTCTAATCTCTACAAACCATTGGTCAGGGTGGGTACACATTGTTAAATAAATGAGGCTACCCACAGCTTCTCCGTACATCTTTTACATGTCTCAGTTTCTGAGCATCCTCCTGATAGTCTAGTCTTTGATCACATGGTGTTTCCCTTGATCTACATTCCTACATGTCTAAACGTTTCAGGGTCTTTCACACATAGTTACATCATTGAGAACATGGTAAGTCATCCACCTTTGTATTTAAACATGGGATCCATTTTTGTATTTAAACATGGTAAATCATCCACCTCTGTACTTAAACATGGAATTAAACAATCATCCACCTCTGTACTTAAACCTGGGATTAAACATAGGATCCATTTCAGTATTTAGACATGGACTCTAATCAGGTATTTAAACCTGGATTCTACTCCTCCTGTATTTAAACCTAGAGTATCCTCCTCCTGCCTTTAAGCAGTGTAGCCACCCTCCTTCATTATTTAAACATGGAGTACCCTCCTTCAGCATTTAAGCAATTTGCTACGAACCACACTTTGTATTTGTCGTGGCCTTCAATACCCTCCTGGATTGAATGCACCCATTTCCCTCCCACTGTCTGTCTGCCCTCTGGTAACTTGGTTGAATACACCCATTTCCCTCCCACTGTCTGTCTGCCCTCTTCGGGGGACAATGTGACCTCTTTAAAGGTCGGGGTTACCCCACTGACTACCCTGTACTAGTACTCAACGGGGTATGTGTACTGTCCTCCTCGTCACTCTCTTTCCGGGCATAGTCTGTCAGATATTTTGGGGGTTTGTGTTCCCTTGAGGGATACCTCCCACTGCTTGGGGCACTTGACGTCACCCTCGGGTGCTCCTCGTCATCGCCCTCTGGGGGTTGCTGACTGTCTGCCTGCACGACCGTACTAAGTACACTGGGTTGATGTGTCTCTGTTTCTACACACCTTACTCTGGAGTCCAGCTCTGGCTCCTCTGTCTGTGTCTCGCTCTCACATGTTGCCTTCGTGACAAACTTGACTAGCATGTGTTTCTGCACTCTCCCGTTACCGGGATGATAAACTAGGAAAGCGGGGCTTCCCTTGTCGTGTCCTACGAAAAATCCTTTTACACCACTGGACTTGGGCTTTCCCCTGTCCTGCAGGTACGCATAACACACTGATCCAAATCGGTGCATTCTGGCTAGATTACACTTCTTTCCTGTCAGTGCTGTATACGGGGTGGTGCCCGAGTGCTTCTTAAAGCACCTGTTTCTGGTGTAAGCGGCTTCTTGCACCGCATAATGCCATAGGCTCTTAGGTAAGTTACTATCTGCTAGCTTACACCTAGCCATTTCGAAAAGGGTGTGCCATTCCCTCTCTGCCACCCCGTTCTGGTGTGGGGGATATGGACGTGACGTCTCGTGTCTTATCTTATACCTTCTCAACAGTGATTGGAACTCTCTGTTTGTGAACTCTGTTTCGTTGTCGGATCTCAAGCATCCTACGTTTCCATAAGGGGCTACGTCTGCCAGGAATTTCTCCGTGGCCTGGAGTGTGTCGCTCTTTGCTTTGAGAAAGTAAACAAACACTGCCCCTGTGCACACATCTGTAAAAGACTGTACATATCTAAAACCTCCTATGGACTCGTTGCTTACTGGGCCGGCTAGGTCCGTGTCAACTAATGCAAGTGGTACCCTTACTCTGTCTGTGGGATTTCTGTATCTCGGTAGAGTAAACTTCCCCGTTTTGCACACTGCAACATTTTCTTCAGGTCTACACTTTTCTCCTTCAATGTGCATGCCTTCTGACACTACTTGCAGTTTCAGTAAATCCTCGTAATCACAATGACCCATAATCTCGTGCCATGTCTGAATATCGTGACTGGCCGTCACGCTACACATATCATTATTATCATTACACTTGTCGTTGTCATTACACTCCGTTTGCAGATAATATATTCTCTGGTGCATCTTTATGTCAAACCGTGTACCGCCAGGTTCTACAAGAACAGTTTTACCTTTATCGAAGAATACCTTGGCACCGCTTGCAGTAGCAGCTATTACAGAGAATAGTCCTTTTGGGAACGATGGTACGTATAGAGCGTTCTTTAGCGTCACCGTACGCCGGCGCCCCTTACTGTCCTGAGGCATACCTGTGCGTCTCCTCTCTCTTGCGCCAATCCGTAGGTGCGTCTCCCGTCTGCCAGCTCCATGCTGTGCCTCTCCGGGTGGAAAGTGTCGTCAAAGTTCTTGAACCGACTCCTGTCGTTGATGACATGGGACGACGCACCTGTGTCCACGATCAGTCCCCTCCTCTGGGCTCGCTGCAGCTGGGCCGGTCCGGCGGTGCACGCCGTCCGTGCCCCGAAAGCGCAATCTTCTTGTCCCATTATTCTCCGGGCGTCGTCTCGATCCGTCTCACGTCGACCGCCATCGCCATCGTGTCCGCTGTCGTCATCCATCCATGGCCGTCATCTTGCCCATGCGCGTATCGCGCGCTCTGGTCGTGTTTCTTCATGCACGCTCTGTCTGTGTGCGCTGTGGATTTGCAGAAGCTACACCAGACAGTCTTTGTGCAGTCGCTTCTCCGATGGCCTTTCTCTCCGCATCGCCAACATGCCAGTTCCGTCGTGGTCCTGGTCCTCTCCCTTGGCGTCGCTCGCGGCGGCTGGGTGGGTATCTTCGAAGTTCCTTAACTTAGCCGTGAACTGTCCCAGCGTCATGTCCGTTGAACCGTGTGTTACCAGGAGTGTGAACGGATTGTACAGCTCCGGTAGTCCTCTCATCATCATCGCCATCATTAGCCCATCGCTTGGTGCTTCTCCGGCACTCCTCAATGGCGTCGTGATCTGCTCCGCTCTGTTGACGTATTCGGTCACAGTCTCGGTGGGCCCCTTCCTCAGGGCCGTTAGTGCTATGTAGAGGGCCACGACTCTGGGTCTTCCTCGCCCGATGTAATGCTCTCTCAACACCTCCAGGCTTTCTCGGCCTCAGTCTTTAGTGTCGCGGAATATCAGCCCCAGGCTGGTGTCGTCGAGCAGCGGCGCTAACTCACAGTACGCGTCTGCGTTACGCTGGTCTTCCAGGGCTTGCTCTTCCGCCGTCAGTTCTCCCGTGGGGGCTGCCAGTATCGTCTCCTTCAGTCCCGCACCGTGCATGCAGCATAGCATGCGCTATTCCCAGAGCTCATAGTCCTCTTGAATGAGGGCCATTTGCCCCTTGCCTTGTTTTCCATCCTCTTCGTTGGTGTTAGGCTTAGCTTTAGCTCTTGTTGGCCTAGCGTCTATCCACGCGGTGCTCCCGGCGCTAACCTAGCCTATACTTTTTTTTTTTTTTTTTAATCTTTATTTCGAACATGCAATGAATACAAACAAACAATAACAAAAGCAAAACACAACTCAATCTACATGTTCGAAAAGGAGTAGGAAGAAGTATATACTTATTTAATCCTACCCCTTTTCCACTACTCAAATGAGTGTACTATTTTAAAACATAAAATATATATATATATATATGCAAAACAAAAAAAAACAAAAAAAAAACTATATATGTAAAACATGAAAGAAATAAAATAAAAATGTAAACACCCGTGAATATCAAGTCCCTTCCTCATCCCTGTACCTCGTGAACATCATTTCCTTATACATCATGTTTGGACATTGCTTTAGCACCACATTTAGACTGTTCCACAGTTTCACTCCACATATCGAGATGCAGTGTGTTATGTTGAGACAATGAACACACGACCGTGTAGTTTCATAACTTTATTCGACTGACTCTCACGTTACATAACACAACCCTTACTCGAGCGCTACCCACGCCCCTCTCTTAAAGGCACAATAGCCTACAGTGTAACTGCTAGTGTCTCACAACCTACACGTAGCATAACAGGACATAACATTCCCCCTCCCCCTTCCCTTTTGCAACAGCAATAGAACATTCCAGTCCATGGACAGAAACTGAACACTTCAGTCCACCAACCCGTGGCATTTACCCAGTAACATAGTCCCCATGCCAAGCGGGTGGAGCCCTCACCCTCTGAGGGCGAGCAGGCTGGGGAGCAGGGTCTGGTGGTTGTGGTGGGTTACCTCCCACCCTGGTTGCTTCCAAGCGGGGCTGCCAACTGTGGGTTGCAGCTTGGCCCAGGGATGATGCTGGCAGTGTTGGGGCACCAACCTTATGCAGGCGGTTGGAGTGCCAGCGAGAACCATCATCTAGTCTGTAGGTGGACGGACCCAGTTGACGGGTCACTCGGAGGGGTGCTGACCAGTATGAGCTCAGCTTGTTCTTGCGGTGGGCGTGTTTAATCCTGACCCAATCCCCTGCCGACATAGCGGGGGTCTGTACTCTGTGAGAGGCATCATACCTCCGTTTCATCTGAGCCTGTGAGCTTTGGACCTGATCTCTGGCGTTCTCGAGCCCAGGGCTCTCGCATGCGGGGGCCGGTTCAGCTCTCAAGCAGTCTAGTGGTTGTTTCATTTCTCGCCCAATCATGAGCAGAGCCGGAGAGACCCCTGTGGTGGAGTGCTTGGATGCCCGGATGGTCAGGAGAGTTTGGGTGAGTGCAGCGCTGAAGGTTTTCCCCTCCTCCAGGCAGGCTCGGATTCCATTCTTCAGAGATTTGTTTAGGCGTTCAACGCCGCCGTTACTGTCAGGATGGTAGACCGACGTCCTGATGTGCCTGATGGACCTCAGTGACAGGAACTCAGAGAACACTGCCGAAATGAATTGAGGCCCATTGTCTGTGGTGATGACACTGGGCAGGCCCCAGCGCCCAAACAGGTTGACGAGGTTGTCGGTGATGCTCTGTGTGGTGATGGAGCTGAGTTCGATGGCTTCTGGCCACTTTGAGTGTAGGTCGTGCACGACCATCAGGTAGCGGGCATGTGCCGGGGCCCCATGAAGCTCTCCGCATAGGTCAACCTGAATGTGCTCCCACGGCACAGAGGGCCACGGGGTCGGGGTGAGGGGTGGTGTAGCCGGTTGGCCCGTTTTCCCACTCAGCAGGCAGGAGGTACAGTTGCGCACCAGCTCCTCTACGTCGCCGTCTATGTGAGGCCACCACACTGCGTCTCTGCAGCGTTGTTTCAACTTAACCACCCCCAGGTGGCCGTCATGTGCCATGTGCAATACCCTGGCCCTCAGCGCCTCTGGTATAATAGCGCGGTGACCGCGTGCGAGGCACACCTCCCCCAGCAGGAGAGCTTGTCGTGGACTCTGCGGTAGGGGAGCAGTCTGTCCTCCACCATGGCTGGCCAGCCGTCCTGGATATAGGCACGGAGATTTGCAAATGTCTCATCTTCAGCCGCAGCCTGCTGTAGCTCAGCCAGCGTGACTACTGCGCTGAGCGGTCCATGCAGCATGTGGACCCAGTCCACGTCGTCCTCCGGTTCAGGACTCGCCTCACCCCGCCTCTTTTGTCGTAGAGACGGCCCTCGAAAGAAGGTCAGCTACCGTGTTAGAACGCCCCGGCATAAACTCGAGTCCGAAGTGGTACTGATTCAGCCTATCAGCCCACCTCAGTAGCCTCATAGGCTTGTGCCCCGCCCCTCGGGTCGCCAGCAGCGCTGTCAGAGACTGATGATCTGTGTGAATGGTGAACGCCCTGCCATACAGGTAGACATGCCAGCATTCGCAGGCCCACAGACAGACGAGGGCCTCCCTTTCCCCCACTGAGTATTTCTGCTCGGCTGGTGCGAGGGCCCGAGAGGCAAACGCTACTGGACGCTCTACCCCTCCATGAACCTGGGATAGCACGGCGCCGAGCGCCACCCCAGAGGCGTCACAGGTGACCAAGGTGGGCGCAGTCAGGCTGAAATGCGCCAGTGTTGGCGGGGACGTGAGCTGCTGTTTGATGACGTGCACAGCCTCCCGGCAGGCCGGGGTCCAGTCCCATACAACATCCTTGCGTAACAGCTGGCGCAGAGGGGCCGTCGAGTGAGAATAGTGTGGCATGAACCGGAGGTAGTAGGCAGCCATGCCCAGAAAGGAAGACAGCTTGGACGGCGACTGCGGGTCTGGCAGGGACAGGATTGCTTCGGTGTGGGACATGATTGGGGTGATACCCTCCCTGGAGAGCCTGAACCCCAGGAACTCGACCTCAGTAGCTCCAAATGTACACTTCTCCGCGTTGAGTGTGACCCTGTGTTGCTTGAAGCGCTGGAAGACCTGCTCCAGGTGAGCGTCGTGGAGTGCAGCGGTGGGTGCGTGCACCACCACATCATCCAAGTAGATGCTGACCCCCTGGATGCCAGCCAAAATGAGCGACATTATTTTCTGAAAACAGCTTGGGGCTGATGACAGGCCAAAAGCCATGCGCTTGTACCTGAAAACCCCCACATGTGTGACAAAAGCTGTGAGGTCCATACTGCCCGGTGCCAGGGGAACCTGCAGGTAGCCGTGACGTAAATCCATTTTACTGAAAATCGTGGAGCCATGGAAATGGCTAGTCAGCTCCTCTGCTGTGGGGAGGGGATACTTGTCAGGGATGATGGCTTTGTTCACGTCTGTCAGATCGACGCAGAGACGCAGTCCGCGCCCCCCCCGTTTCTTGGCTATCACCAGGTTGGACACCCAGGGCGAGGCGTTGATCGGTTCTATGACGTCCTCCTTCACCAGATGATGAATCTCCTCCTCCACCGCATCACGGAGGGCCAAGGGAATGCGCCGCAGCGGCTGAATGACGGGTCGGACAGACGTGTCCACAGAGGGCTGGTGCACAAATCCAGTCATACAGCCCAGGCCTTCGAACAGTGTCGGGTGATGGTCAGGCCAGGACGCGGTGACCTGCAGGACGCGTAGACCCCCAGCGTCGGTCAATGTGAAGTCCAGAGCATGAAACAGGTCTAGCCCCATGATGTTAGCCCCTCTCCGTGTGATGTAGAACTCGGTGTCAGGGATGCGTCTCTTTTTGTACTCCACAGGTAGGCAAGCTACCCCTAAAGTGGTGATCGGGGCGTGGCCATACCCCGACAGGGCGTTTGCTGCTGTAGTCAATGGCACGTGACTGAAGAGCCGGTCATAAGTGGACCTATTCAGGAGCGACACTTTAGCCCCTGTGTCCACAAGGATTGGTATGGAGGCCCCACCCACACAACATGTGCAATGACTGAATGAGGCCTGTGGGCTTTGTACTGTATTGATGGGAACAGCCCCAGACTGTGCGTGATCAGGAGGAGAGCGAGACCAGCGCGCAAAATGGTTAACCCTGTTGCAGTTTCGGCAGCGCTTGCCTAGAGCAGGGCAGGACAGGTCCCTGGTTGCATGCTTAGCGGAGCCACAGTTACCACAACGCTTTTGTCCATTCTCCCTCGGCGCCCTGTCTGCCACTCTCTGCACATCGAAGCTGTCACCGTCTGCGCCAGCTGTCTCCTGGGCCACGTTCTGAATTCCGGGTGGAGGTGTCATCATAGGCTCATGCACCACGCGGGAGAACTTGCGCGCCTCAGAGATAGCTGTCTCCAACTGTTTTCCAATCACTACTGCATCAGCTAGTGTCATGGAGTCTGGCTCTAATAACAGTCTCTCCCTCAGTTGAGCACACAATGTTCTTTCAATCAGCTGGTCGACTATGAGTCCATCCTCCAAGCCCCCGAAATCACAATGCTTGGCTAGCTCCCGCAAGGCAGACACATATTGCGAAACAGACTCACCAGACCTCTGTGCTCTCTGGCGGAATCCAAAACGGTACATCCGACGGCTTCTTCCCGAGCTAAAATGCAACTTCAGAGCCTCGGTAGCAGTAGAGTACTGAGCGTCGGCTAATGTAAGCATAGCAAAAATCCGTTGCCCCTCCTGTCCGAGGCAATGTTGCAGAAGTGCGCACCACAGTAAATTTCGCAGAGTAAATTTGACTCAAACTGAGTCCATTTGAGCCCAAGTGAGTAGATTTTTACTCAGTTTGAGTATAATGTACTCAGCGAAATTTACTGTGCATATAGCTTCTGCCAGATCCTCCTGTCCCAACGCCAATAAATAGTCCTCAAAAGACGTTAGCCATCTAACCCATGGAACAGCTGGGTCACCGGGAACAGGTAGGAATGGTGGTGGCGGTGGTAAAACGAAATCAGCCATCCTCGTTCGCCAATTGTTATGTTGAGACAATGAACACACGACGTGTAGTTTCATAACTTTATTCGACTGACTCTCACGTTACATAACACAACCCTTACTCGAGCGCTACCCACGCCCCTCTCTTAAAGGCACAGTAGCCTACAGTGTAACTGCTAGTGTCTCACAACCTACACGTAGCATAACAGGACATAACACAGTGTCTTCTCATGGTACATTAAGCACTTTTAAATTGAGTTCTCCCCTCAGATTATAACCCCCCTCCCTATCAAAGAACAGTTCTTGAATGTTTCTTGGAAGTACACAACTTTTTGCTTTATACATTAATTGTGCCGTTTAAAATTCCACAAGATCATTTAACTTTAATGTTTTTGACTTTAAAAATTATATGTTTGTGTGATCACGATAACCTGCAATGTGAACTATCCTTATGGCCCTTTTTTGGAGTATAAAAAGTGGTTGTAGTGTAGACTTATAATTGTTTCCCCAGACTTCAGCACAGTAATTTAAATATGGTAAAACTAGTGAACAGTAGAGAATGTAGAGTGATTTTCTATCCAGAATGTGCTTTACTTTACTCATGACTGAAATGCTTCTTGACAGTTTAGATTGGACATGTTTTATGTGAGGTTTCCAACAGATTTTATGGTCTATTATTACACCTAGGAATTTTTTTTCTAAGCTAAGAAAATGTTCTGTAGCTAAGCTTGCTACAGTATCCTTATTATTTCGCCCCGGCGTTATCTGGGCCCATAACCTGTTGACAGAATTCGGCTATAGGGCGACAATAATGTGGTCAAGAGGCATGGTTTCTATCTTGAGCCTTAACTGGCGTGGTTTATTATTCACATGGCAGAGCAGTAACACTACAGGTCTCCTCTCACTGAGAGGCTGGGGGGAAGAGAAAGAAGTGGGAGGAGACATCTCTATTTATACTCGCCACCTGGTGGTGTTCCTGAGTGTCTCCACCTAGAGCGCCCTCTAGTGGAAACAGTTATATATGCAGTTAGACAGTTACTAGTGTAAACAGTTATATATGCAGTTAGACAGTTCAACATAACCCCATCACACTATGCTCCGTCAAGGCCTGGAAGACTGTCCGTAAGGTGGAGGGCCGAGCTAAGCTGACCTCTCCTCTTACCCCGATCGTAGGCAATCCTGACTTTAAGCCAGACCAAATTGGCGGCGGCTTCAAGACCTGGCATACGCAGTAGGGTGTGTCAAGAAATGAAAATTTGAGAAATGAGAGGTGGGCCTATGGTTTCAAGTTGTGTTATGATATAATAAACTATAATCAAAAGCAAAAAAGTGGGTTTGACTTCATTTACCTACCCCGTTTTTGGATTGAAAATTTGCATTTTTTGGCATTTTTGGCGGATTTCTTACCGTTTCCACCTAAATCATGGTTTTTCATATTTGTAATTTCTTTGGCAATTTTTATCATCACCATTCAAAACCAAATATTTACTGCAGTTGGAAATGGTCCTTAAACTTTTATTTAGTTTCCAATAAAGCCTTTAATTTTCTGACATGCAAAGACGACAGCAAACCAGTTGCTACCGGCCATCACTGATTGAGAGATTAAAGATTGTTTTACAATTTATTTCAAGGTGAGAGTAATGTTGCAGAAGCACACACATAGCTCAGAATATTGTTTATGTTGCTAGAGAATGTTTGAGATGCAATTTCAAGTGGTTTACCATGCTAGTTAGCAATCGGAAATTAGCCTAGCATGCTAGCTAAATTAGCCATGTAAATATTGCACACTGCAAAATGGTGGACTGAAATGCTGTGATTGCTAATAATTGTATCCATGTTCAGTTAATACAAATAATTGTATCTATGTTTATTTAGTTGCAAGCTAACAGTTTTATGTAGCAGATAATTATTTAGTGAAGAAGAAAGCTGAGTCAGTGAAGCAGCACGTTTTGAATGCAGAGAGCAGACCACCCAGAGATTAAAGATTGAGATTTTTTTCAAGGTGTCTGCTGCATTATTCCACCACACCCCGTCAACAAGAACAGGCAGGTAACATTAGGATGGGTCCCAAGACCAGGCATGAGGCTGGGACTAGCCTTGCTGATGTGACAGATCGAGGAGAACCCATGACACAGACCGAGCTACCTACCCTCCGGGGCATCCTGAGGCACGGCATCTACCTGCAGGAGAAGAAGCTGTTGAAGGAAGGGGTGGATAGGAGGAACTACAGCATCAACCAGCTGATCAGGGATGTCAGGGTGGATGTGGTGAGCTGTTGGCAGAGGGCCAATGCTCAGTTCAGTCCCCCAGTCACCATCAAAGACAAGTCCATAGAACGGAAGATCCAGGTGGCCTGGACTGCTCTGGAGAACTTCGCCTGGAACAGGGGGCTGAAGAGGGAGGACAGTAAGAACTTCCTGGACAAGCTGGACTTCCTCTTCAACATCGCCTGCTGTAGTCATGAGATCCTTCCCTGCTCAGAGTCAGGGTGTGAGGGATGTCAGGAGGGGCCACACCTGCAGGACTGTAACTGTAGGAGAGAGAAGATGATTCCAAAGCTGGAGCTGGCTTTCATGATGTCCATGAAGACCAGCCGGCCTCCTGGCCAGAAGGCTTCAATGATGATGGCAGGACCTGATATAAAGGAGACTAAGAGGCAACAGAAAGCTGCTGAACGGAAAGAAAATGATGACAAGATAAAGAAGGCTACATCAGAGAAGGAGTTAGATGACAGGAGGGGTGCTGCTGAGGCAGAGCTCTTGCTGGAGGAAGAGAACACTGAAGCTCCAGCTGAGACCATGGCTGAGGAGAATGTGATAAAGAGAAACACCCTGAAGATTCCAAACACTGCTCTAGCCACCATCAGGACTGAGGTGACAAACAGACAAGCTGCTGCCATCACCTCCGGATTTGTCCAGGACCTGATAGCAGCTGAAGTACTGCCAGTTGGAAGTGAGTACCTGGCTGTTGATCCCAAGAAGATTCACCGTGCTAGGGATGAGGTGATGAGGAAGGTGCAGTCTAGAGAGAAGAGGGAGATACTAGAAGGGGATGTCAAGACTATCATGATAGATTCAAGAATCACCAAGACGAAGGTTCGAGACAGTTGGCAAGACTGGACACAGCAGGTGGCTCACCACAGCTAACCTGTTCTGTGACTGGTGGTGCCGCAGCCATGGACTTAAGGCCAAGCTGCTGGCTAGACTGAGGGCGATCGTCTCCTTCATAACCATGGTGTACTTCCCTTGCTGGTTCCAAGTGAAGATCAACAACAGCTGGGTGGACGGACCTAGGCATGTCCTGTTTGAGCTGTCCTGCCTCTGCACCCAGCCCAAGGTGGTGCAGTTGACCGTCCGGTCCTCTGCATGGTTCGCTCACTCTGAGGCAATCCTGGTGACCATGCTCTGCAGCGAGGAGGAGCAGGAGAGGAGGTTCGCAGTCCTCAAGATCATCTCTCCTTCCAACTTTACCATTGGCGCCGGATTGATACTGCGTTATGGTGAGTCAACCTATGATTATATTCCCGCCGTGGACCTATGCTCTCTTTCTCTCTCTCTGGAGCCAAACTGGTCGACTAGCTAATATAGTACTACTAGTAGCTAACGGTGTGTGCCTGGTGTCAGCGCCTGTATTGCTTTTCTCATGTTGTAGTTTCAGTGGTAGTGCGTTAGCTCATGGTTAGCGATAGCCGGGTTGAGCTAACTGGCTAACTGATAGCATCAAAGTAACATGCGCAGCCAGCAGCTAACGTCGTAGCTAGCTGCCGGCTAGCTGCCGGCTGCGCACGTTACTTTGATGCCATCAGTTAGCCTAGGCTAGAGTTAGCTGTTAGCTTGTGCTACGAGTCGACCATTGACATTAGCCGTGAGAATAGCAGGGGGTTCTGGCTTATTTTGACCACAGCTAACCTGTTCTGTGACTGGTGGTGCCGCAGCCATGGACTTAAGGCCAAGCTGCTGGCTAGACTGAGGGAGATCGTCTCCTTCATAACCATGGTGTACTTCCCTTGCTGGTTCCAAGTGAAGATCAACAACAGCTGGGTGGACGGACCTAGGCATGTCCTGTTTGAGCTGTCCTGCCTCTGCACCCAGCCCAAGGTGGTGCAGTTGACCGTCCGGTCCTCTGCATGGTTCGCTCACTCTGAGGCAATCCTGGTGACCATGCTCTGCAGCGAGGAGGAGCAGGAGAGGAGGTTCGCAGTCCTCAAGATCATCTCCATCAGGGGGGAGCAGGAGCTGGGGGACACCTCCCTCAGGCTGCGCACCCTGCCCAACCTCAACACACAGGCGGCCACCCTGGAGAACATGATCGACTGGGAGGGCGCCACCGAGCCTATCATCACCTGCAAGCTAACCAAGTCGGAGTTGCTGGAGTTCATGGGGAAGCCCATGGAGGTGGAGTACTTCCCCTGCCACACGCAGGCTATAGAGAGAGCTGTGAAGGAAGTGACAGCAGCAGCCAGTGCTGTGTATGGTGCTGAGAGGAGGGACGGATTCATCCGGGGGAGGGCAGAGCACGTCGACCTGGTGCCCAGGATCAACAGCATCATGAAGCTTGCCATGAAGTAGATTGTACATGCAATCAAACTGAATCTCCACATTTATGGCTTTGAAATACAGCTAGATTTATTGCTACAGTATCTGATAAAACATTTTTTAAATAAAAAGTATAAAATAACAAAGGCAAAAAAATAATGGATTATAAAAACCAAAATGCTGTCCTGCCCTGTTTTCACTAATTATACAGTACCACACATTTCCGATTATTTATTTATGGTATACCATGGTATGTTATTGCATTGTAACATGGTATGGGCTACCATACCAAGCTTAAGGTAGGGGTAGTAAGTCTGAATGAGGTCCCAGGATGTAGACAAGCAGCCACATATATGAAAATTAGATTTTGGCGGAAACGGTCAGAAATCCGCCAAAAAATTCAAATTTTCAATAGAAAAACGGGGTAGGTAAATAAAGTCAAACCCACTTTTTTGCTTTTGATTATGGTTTATTATATCATAACACAACTTGAAACCATAGGGCCACCTCTCATTTCTCAAATTTTCATTTCTTGACACACCCTAATACGCAGGGCATAACTAACCTTGGCGACTGGTTTGATGGCCAGACCCTAATGTCCTTTCTACAGCTGCAGCAGCGATATGGTCTATTGAAAACGGAATTTTTTAAATACTTACAAATTAGGCAGTTTATCACCAAGGACACCTCACTGGTAATTAACAGTTCCACCTCGCAGGTGGAGAAAGCCCTCTCCTTGCAGATTCCTAAAAAACAAATATCTATTTTCTATAGTACTCTAAACCTTAATTCATCTTTATCTTCCCTTGTCACTAAACAGTCCTGGGAAAAAGATTTAGACATAGAGATTACAGAAGAGGACTGGCAGGATGCATGGACCTATGCAAAAATAATCTCGGTTTGCAACCGCACCAAGTCTATTCAAGTTAGAATATTACACTGCATTCATATAACCCCTGCCCTTAAAAGTAAAATAGATCCCAATGCGTCCCCACTCTGCTTTAAATGCAAGATAGAGATTGGAAACCACATCCACTGCTTTTGGTCCTGTGTAAAGCTCCAGAGCTATTGGTTCGACATCGTAGAGGAACTATCTGATATATTCCAGACCCCCATCGAACTGGATCCCCTGTGCCATATCTATCTCATATTGGACCTGCGCTATCCGCCACTGTACTCGGCGGGTTTCCTCATTACTCTTAGCCTCCCTAGAGATCACTACTGTCTTGTGTGTGGGTGCTTTGTGTCGTTGCAGAGGGTATCATAATGTATTTAAAAGTACATGCTGTATCAGTCCACTGGGTGCTATCATTGGCCAGGAGCCGACTCCCTAATCGCCACTATTGCTATATATACATTGTATAACATATGAAGCCATCTGAGCCATGTTTTTGTTTGTTTGTCTTTTGTCATGTCTGTTAATGGACTTTTATAGTTTATATTATGTCTTTATTATGCGTATTGTTGTTATTGTTGTTAGTGCTAGTGTTGTTAGTGTCTTTGTTATTAAGTCTATGTATTGTGAAGTCTTGTTCTATGTATGTTTTGAAAAAGGAAAATAAAAACATTTATAAAAAAATTAAAAATTAAAATACTATACTATACACAGGGCCGCCTCAGGGGGTGTGCGAGCAGTGCGGTCGCACAGGGCCTCGCGGGAAGGGGGGCCTCGCAAAAAAAAAAAAAAAAAAAAAAAAATTATTTTTTGCGAGGCCCCCCTTCCCGCGAGGCCCTTTTTCATCACAGACCTAAAATCTAGTTTTGCTTATATGCTTATATATTTCACATTAGACACGTTTGTAGAATGTGTCTCACTTCCTGCCTCTGCGGCTCTGCAGACTGCAGTTTTCCGGTTTCTGCGGATTTGCTGCTCTACAGATTTTAGGATAGTGTTTCCGGCCCGTCCGCCGTAATACCAAATAGAAGAAGAAGACACACGAGGTAGATAATTCAGCGCTATTCAGAGGAGCGAGGCGAGTGGATGTCTTTTCAAAAGCCGCATGGATCAGAAGAAATTACACCGTGGGCCAAGAAAGTCTCCTTCCAACTTTACCATTGGCGCCGGATTGATACTGCGTTATGGTGAGTCAACCTATGATTATATTCCCGCCGTGGACCTATGCTCTCTTTCTCTCTCTCTGGAGCCAAACTGGTCGACTAGCTAATATAGTACTACTAGTAGCTAACGGTGTGTGCCTGGTGTCAGCGCCTGTATTGCTTTTCTCATGTTGTAGTTTCAGTGGTAGTGCGTTAGCTCATGGTTAGCGATAGCCGGGTTGAGCTAACTGGCTAACTGATAGCATCAAAGTAACGTGCGCAGCCAGCAGCTAACGTCGTAGCTAGCTGCCGGCTAGCTGCCGGCTGCGCACGTTACTTTGATGCCATCAGTTAGCCTAGGCTAGAGTTAGCTGTTAGCTTGTGCTACGAGTCGACCATTGACATTAGCCGTGAGAATAGCAGGGGGTTCTGGCTTATTTTGTCCCGCCAGCGAGAGGCCTTTCGTCAACGTGGAGACCTGTGTTGCGGCCTTTCGCCCTGCGTTCCTTTTGTGCAGGTAAGATTAATGAAAATGTCATGACATTACCCCACTCTTCCTTCCTTCCCCTCCCGAATGTTTTGTTAATAACGATGTTTTTTTCCAGGCAAAACATATGCTACTTCACAACATTTGGAGATACGACATGTGCTGTGTGTGAATGTCTTGGTCGCTTGTGTAGCTTGGGTAGCGTTGGGCCGTTGGCCAAAGCTGTGTGTGGCCTGGTGTCACAGTACCTGGCTAGCCTATTTAGCTGATGTCGGCCATTGGCTCCTTGCTGCTTTGGTTTCTCTGGTATAGACCCTCTTCTTGTTGGATTTAAGTGTTGATCTTTGTCCTTTTGGATCTCTCATACATGCTCTAGTCTCTCTCTAACACACACACACATGACAAACACACATGTTCTCTCTCTCTCTCTCTCTCTTTCTAACACACACAGTCTGCCTATGGCGGCCTTTCTCGATGGCTAGGCTGTGCTCAAGGATCTTCAGTCACAGTGCTCAGGTATTCTGCCACTGTGTACTCTCTGTTTAGGGCCAAATAGCATTTCAATTTCTTTCCAATGTGTCTCTCTCTCTCTCTCTCTCTCTCTCTCTCTCTCTCTCTCTCTCTCTCTCTCTCTCTCTCTCTTGGATTTAAGTGTTGATCTTTGTCCTTTTGAATCTCTCATACATGCTCTAGTCTCTCTCTAACACACACACACATGACAAACACATGTTCTCTCTCTCTCTCTCTCTCTCTTTCTAACACACACAGTCTGCCTATGGCGGCCTTTCTCGATGGCTAGGCTGTGCTCAAGGATCTTCAGTCACAGTGCTCAGGTATTCTGCCACTGTGTACTCTCTGTTTAGGGCCAAATAGCATTTCAATTTCTTTCCAATGTGTCTCTCTCTCTCTCTCTCTTTCTCTCTCTCTCTCTTGGATTTAAGTGTTGATCTTTGTCCTTTTGAATCTCTCATACATGCTCTAGTCTCTCTCTAACACACACACACATGACAAACACACATGTTCTCTCTCTCTCTCTCTCTCTTTCTAACACACACAGTCTGCCTATGGCGGCCTTTCTCGATGGCTAGGCTGTGCTCAAGGATCTTCAGTCACAGTGCTCAGGTATTCTGCCACTGTGTACTCTCTGTTTAGGGCCAAATAGCATTTCAATTTCTTTCCAATGTGTCTCTCTCTCTCTCTCTCTGTACACTGTATATTGACTGTAGAACGGGAGCTCTCTCTCGCTCTCTCTTTTGCTATATGTTGACTGTATCATGCCCCGCCTCGGGCAGCGCTATTATTTAAGAATATGTTGACTGTATGCATGAGCTCAAACAGTTTATGGTTGGGCTGGCTGGGGTCTTTCAGAATCCTGTGTGCCTTGCTGACGCAGCGCTCGGTGAAGATACTGACTATGGTGGGTAGCTTGCTTCCACAGATCTTCTTGGCCGTTCGCACTACTCTCTCCAGTGCTCTGTGGTCACTTTGGTTGGCATTTCCAAACCATGCGGTGGCTCTCCGTGGTGCCTCTGTAGAAGGCCCTGAGGATCTGTGGCCCCATGCCACATTTTTTTAAGTTGCCTGAGGTGGTAGAGGCGTTGTTGGGCCTTCTTCACCACCTGTAGTCGATGATCAGCTCCTTGGTCTTGTCGACGTTGAGAGTGAGGTTGTTTTCCTGGCACCACTTTTCCAGGTTTACAACCTCATTCCTGTAGGCTGTCTCATCGCCGTTGGTGATCAAGCCAACGACCGCCGTATCGTCTGCAAACTTGATCACCAGGTTGGAGCTGTGTGTGGCTACAGCAAAAAAAATTCTATGCGCACCATATTCACAAGGGGATGACGAGAACAAGAAACACCTGGGCTGATCAAATGGATACACCTGGGAGGGAAACAACAAAGACCAAGACAGGGGACTACAACCAGACATCACACATCACACTGGGGGACACCTGATCAGGATACAAACACACCCACACGTAACACCTAGTCTTGTTCTTGGCTGGGTCTTGCTTAACTAGGCTACAGACAGACACACAGTCAAGCCCAACTCAGCCAGGAACAATACTAGGCAACACTAACATTATTGTTTAAGCATTTTTTGGTTGAAATAAAATTGGGGCGATTTCTTTGCTGCCTTTTTTGTGCAGGGGGGGGGGGGTCACTCTCGCAGGGGGACCCTGTGTGAGGTCCTCTTCACAGCATCCTCCTCAGCAAAAAGCTAATCAAGTGGAGACTTTTTGGATTGTTTGGGAGGAGGAGGCTGCTAAACAAACACAGAACAGTTATCAGTAAAAAAAAAAGTGGAAAACATCTATTAAAAGCATATTTCATGACTGAGAAGAACATGCCAAATATAATTTCAGTAATCTACTTACATTCTCGCAAAACCAGTCCTTCATGGTTGGTTTGCTATGGGCTAGGAAGTGACTGTGGTTTCACTCAGTGCATCACAGTCACGAAATGGGCTAGGACCCTGTAGATCAATTTGAGATGCAGCTGAGCACTGTGTGTACATTTTCTCTAGTCATAAATCTGTAATAAACATTGTAAGATGTGTTCACGTATTCACATTTTGAAAGTTTAGAGTGTATAAGGGCTTGTGACATTATGATTGAGGCAAATGTGAGGCTATTTCTGAGCTCAATTATGTGTAATAGATTGCTGCAGCGAGTTTTTTGAGTCTATACCATTAGTTACACAGATTTGGTGTGTTTTGACCACTTGAGAACTGAACGGATTTTTTCAGAAATCTCTCAGAAACAACAAAGACCTTGAAGAATACTTTAGTGATTCGGTTTCAATAACTATAATACTATAAGTATTTTTTTCTGCAATTGGATGGCGAACTCTTTATTCTGAATATGGCTCATACCCCACTTATTGTCAGTTTATTTAGAATAGAATAGAAATCCTTTAATAATCCCAAGGGAAATTCGGCACTACATATCGCTCACATTGAACAACAATAAACATTTAGGTAGTCAATAGGACTCAAATAAGAATACGAATATAATAATATTAAAAATAAGAATAAAATAGAATAAAGAATCAAATATGGTCCAGGTTATACATTCTGGTATGTATATACATTCTAAAATCTTAAATATAAACTATACAGCCAAAGATATACAGTAAAATGTACATGTACAGTCATAAGTGTAAAAATAGGCAAGCCAAACATACTCTGAATGGTCTCTAGATAGAAGATATATTTTCCTTGCAAAGTTTCACGAGGCTGTGATTATCCTAGTAATCACAATAGGTAATTTCATACAGTGAGGTCAAGTTTAAAAAAGTGGTCAATACATTGAAAGGGCTACTATGGATCCACAAGATCTCTCAAGAGTCCCAGGTTTACAGTCATTCCAAATATAATATACTTAATATTTAATATATGTAATTCCAAGACTGTCTAGGGACCACACAGTATGCAGAAATAGGCAAATAAATTATTTTAACAGAACAGAGAAAATATAGTCCAACAACACAGGAACAGAACTTGTCCCTTGTAGTGCATGGGTGAAGCATGGCACTAACTGGCCACTGGGGGGCACTCACCATGCTGGAGCTGTATGTGTGCTACTGTAATGGTATAGGCTACATTATGTCATGGCATAGTCCAGGGCGCGTGTATATTTTCCCTAACGGAGTTGCACTTCCGCGTTCGGTTTGCGCAATCCGATTGGCCACTGACGTTTTTTTCAGCGCCAATCGCGTTACTCCTAACAATCGCGCCAGCAGGCTGTTACCCTAACCTTAACCTTAACCACCTAACCAACTTCGAAAGAGAGCGACTTCGAAAGAGTCGCCAAGCTTAACCAGTTTGTTAGGAGTAACGCGATTGGCGCTGAAAAAAACTTCAGTGGCCAATCAGATCGCGCAAACCGAACGCGGAAGTGCAACTCTGTTAGGGAAAATATACACGCGTCCAGGGCATAGCAAGAGATTCTGGGCTGCATGTATATTTTCCCTAACGGAGTTGCACTTCCGTGTTCGGTTTGCGCGATTTGATTGGCCACCGACTCTACGCCCAAACAGCGCGTTATGCTAGTTCTGCCAACAGCCTGCAGCCTCATCTCTCTATATTAACGTGATTCCATCAACACAATAAATGTTCAAAACATGACAAGACAGTTTGCATCACTTCCCACGGTTCTCGGCACTTATTCTACCGGTAGTGCGGTAGTTGTTGCCACGGTATTGGGTCTTTGGGTGAATATTTCATTGGCAGGGAAGAAGAACACTGATAGCGGTGTGTGGACCGTCCTGCGAGCCCCAGGCCACCGTCCCGCGAGCCCCAGGCCACCGTCCCGCAAGCCCCAGGCCACCGTCCCGCAAGCCCCAGGCCACTGTCCCGCGAGCCCCAGACCACCGTCCCGAGAGTCCTAGACCACCGTCCCACGAGCCCCAGACCACCGTCCCGCGAGCCCCCAGACCACCGTCCCGCGAGCCCCAGACCACATCCCGCGAGCCCCAGACCACATCCCGTGAGCCCCAGGCCACCGCCCAGCGAGACTTGTTTCCTGTGCGCCTACAATTCTACGGTCCACACACCGCTATCAGTGTTCTTCTTCCCCGCCAATGAAGTATTCACCCAAAGACCCAATACCGTGGCAACAACTACCGCACTACCGGTAGAATAAGTGCAGAGAACCGTGGGAAGTGATGCAAACTGTCGTCGTGTTTTGAACATTTATTGTGTTGATGGAATTACGTTAATATAGAGAGATGAGGCTGCAGGCTGTTAGCAGAACTAGCGTAACACGCTGTTTGAGCATAGAGTCAGTGGCCAATCAGATTGCGCAAACCGAACACGGAAGTGCAACTCAGTTAGGGAAAATATACACGCTTCTGGGCCCCCCTGTGCACAAGATGTGTCTCCGGGCGCCCCCCTTCTCTTCCCATCCACAACTCATATGCATTCACCTCAAGACAATAACAAATTAATTGATTATACATCCATGTGTATAGTGTAAATAAGCACTAATTAGCTATTTTTACCACACCTTCAAAAACTGCCTAGTTGTCACAATAAGACAATTGTAAGCCTCAATAGGCACCTTTCTGAACTTTGAAAACAAACCTTTTAGCACCTTATCAATTCCACTTTCCAAACCCATCACCTCAACATCTTCTCTCAGTTGATCCTCTCTGTCCCTCCTTCCTTCCATGCTGCCTCTGTTGACGCCCACCCTTTCTTCTTTCCGTCAGGCACCATTGGAGACTGGAAGAACTTGTTGTCCGTGGCTCAGAGCGAGCGCTTTGACGGGATTTATGAGGAGAGAATGAAGGACCTACCACTCAAATTCATCTGGGACATCTCCGAAATCCAAGGCTAATGTTCATGCACCCTGACTTTATCTATTTCTCAGCAAATAATAATAAAAGAGATGTTGCAAGAGCAGTGTGCAGGATTACATTGTTGCTTTTGTCTTGGTGGTGGGGTGACCTATTTGTTATTTGTTTGGATAATGGATTGGATCTTATAAAATAGGAAACGCCCATTTGACCCAACCTATGATGTCAGGGCCGGCCTGTGGGTCTATTGGACCGTAGAGGCATTATGTCAGGGGCGGCCTGTGGGTCTATTGGGCCCTAGAGGCATTATGTCAGGGCCGGCCTGTGGGTCTATTGGGCCCTAGAGGCATTATGTCAGGGCCGGCCTGTGGGTCTATTGGGCCCTAGAGGCATTATGTCAGGGCCGGCCTGTGGGTCTATTGGGCCCTAGAGGCATTATGTCAGGGCCGGCCTGTGGGTCTATTGGGCCCTAGAGGCCAGATCCTGAAGATGCTAAAATAATTATAATCGCCACGTTGCTCAACGTCAGACAGAAACACTAACTGGTGAAATGTATTCACCAAACTACATTCAATCATCTTCGCAGATGCCTCATTTCACCAGTCAGTGTTTCTGTCCCACGTTGAGCAAAGGGGGGGGGGGGGGGGGGGGGGCACTCATAGTATTATATATATATAAAAAATATGTTTTTATTTTATAATTTTTTTTAATGAGTGACCCCTCCCCCCCTTTCTGGGCCATAGGCTACCGCCTGTATGGCCTGTAGGACGGGAGGGCCCTGTATTATGTTATAACAGTTTATTATTTATTAGCTATAGACCACCGCAACACTTCCGGTATTCTGAAATCATGGGAGAGAGAGCGGGGGAGAAAATGAATGAGAGCCATGACATTAAGTGGTTGTAGCTACGGCTGCTGGAGACATGATCCAATATACTTTTATACGCCTGAGCCTCCTGAACGCGTGAACACTAGGCAACCAACATGAGCTTCCGCGTTGCTCTGAATTGCTCCGATTGGCCGAGCGCGCGCATGAGCATGAGCCGCGACGCACTCCTCAGAGGCAGGAATACTAAGCTCCCCCTTAAGCTCCAGGAGAGAGGAGAGAGGCTGAAAACTTAATAAAAAAAAACGCAATTTACCCGGTGGCTACAACAACACACAGTGACTAGTAGTAGTAGTCACTGTGTGTTGTTGTAGCCACGGGGTAAATCGTGATTTTTTTATTAGTTTGTCATGACAAACCAATTACATAATCCAACTATGTGTAAAGGCACAACATATTCCAGTTAACGATATATTTTTTTAATGATTCGTTACGGCGCAATCAATACTTCCATGCGTTCGGGACCTCCATGTTTTGGGGGTATTCATCAGAAAAATCTGATCCGGGATTCGGCTCCCATCAGTCGGGCAAGAACTGCAGGTTTTCAGCCTCTCTCCTGGAGCTTAAGGGGGAGCCGCGCTCGGCCAATCAGAGAAACGCATGTTGGTTGCCTAAAGTGTTCACGCCTCCTGAACACGGAGAGACTAATCCCAAGTCAATTGCCACTTTCTCGGCCGAGCTACAGTCACCTTTTCGCACCTACTACCCATGCGCAGATTGCCCATGGAGTCTCTCTGGATTGTTCAGAGATCTAGGTTTATCAATCTGCGCAAACTTCTTGGGGGGGAAGGACGACGGGATGGGAGGTGCAGAGAACATTTCGTCAGCGACTCAGTGCATGTGTTCCTGTGGATCGCCCATCTCATGTGTTAATCTGATGACAAATATATACTTATACTTTAAAAAAGTGGTCAATACATTGAAATGGCTACTATGGATCCACAAGATCTCTAAGAGTCACAGGTTTACAGTAATTCCCAATATAATATAATTCAAAGACTGTCTAGGGACCACACAGTATGAAGAAATAGGCAAATAAATAATTGTAACAAATAATTGTAACAGAGAAAATATAGTAACAGGAATAGAACATGTCCCCTGTAGTGCATGGGTGAAGCATGACACTAACTGGCCACTGGGGGGCACTCTCCATGCTGGAGCTGTGTGTGAGCTACTTTAATGGTATAGACCAGGGGTTCTCAAACTTTTTTTTATACCTCGACCCCATTTCATTTAGGATATATTTTTTTGGCTACCCCACACTTAATGTATAGCGTAATTTCAACGTGGAATATCAAAATAAAAGAACATGTTGTTGAACTTGATCATGCATATTTATTAGAAATTGAAATTACAGCACTATGTTATCAATGAAATGAATGAATATTATCAACAAAAGCAACGGAATTGTTTCTGTACACACACACACATACAAAACTAGGCATATTTAGCCAAAATGTTGCCAAAACATAAATTAAATGCGTTTACATGTGCTTTTCAAGAATAAAAAAACTAGACTTAATGGGAATGGTGGAAAAGTTTGGATCAATTCACTTTTTAATTCAAGATGTATATTTTATTTTAAATATTGTACAAGTTCTGTCATGAACAGGTTTTACTATACAACCTAATGACAAGTACATGTGAATGGATGTTCTATCATAAAGTAAACAATTTGTTTAATTTTTAATTGATTGAATTTAAAGTGAATTGATTCCAACCCTAAAACGTTTTTGATAGTTTGATCATTCAATAGTACGGCCATTAGTCAATATACACACAATGACAAAATAGTTAGTTACTTGTGCAAAAGGTTGCTCACATGGTAGAAAAACCACTAAAGATAATCATGACATCGATTCCTTTAATAGAATACCAATGAAGACAATACATGGAACATTACTTTAAAATAAACACTTCTTGTGTAGTACTAGGAATGTTGACAATATGTGTGACATTAGATGAAAAAAATAAAGCGTCCACATTCAGTGCCGTCTGTGCGAGATTTAAATGCGAGCCCCCCCCCCCCCCAATGGCAAAAAAAATTAATAAAAAAAAAAGTTTTAATATATTAGGGGGGGGGGGGGGGGGCTCACATTTAAATCTCACAAAATCTCGCATTTAGTGTTAGTCCTCCCACCCCACGATGCTTTGCACAAAAGTAATTGAATGAAACCAATAGTATATCTGCAGAGCCCGGCACACTATTCTACAAACGTGTCTAATGCGAAATATATAAGCATGCAAGCAAAACTAGATTTTAGGCCTGTGATGGAAAGTGATTGTTAACATTCTATTTATTTATTTATTATAATATTTTCGAGGCCCCCCTTCCCGCGAGGCCCTGTGTGACCGCACTGCTCGCACACCCCCTGAGGCGGCCCCGTCCACATTAAAATATAAAAGTCCATACCAGAAGCGGTTTCCCCCTCCAGTGTGTAGAAAGTGTGTTTGTTAACTCACTCGGCGGCAGCTATTAGTCGGGGCCTGCTGTAGCTAGGCCGCGCTTTAACCGGTAGGAGTGCGTGACCTTGTTTGTAGCGCTATAATAACTATATTATAGCTATGGATACAATACTATGGCCCATTTGACATCACCCATCTATCGTTCAATATGTGAAAAAGAATGAATTTTTCCATCCATAGGTTCCCGTGTTATACAGTGGTGAATATAAGTATGGTTTTAGAGCGGTTTAGGGTAATTCATGAAATGCTGAGTTATAGCCATATACGTCAATTCCACTATAGACGTTGCCGTTTCTTGCCTGTACATGCTATTATTCCGAAATCAAATCTATATCATAGGTATTATGTTCCATCATGAATGCATGAAAGGGGTGGGGGGGGGGGGTAGTTTCTGATTATTTGATTGTCAGTAACGGTATTCGTATTGAACACTAAAAACGCTTATCAGCCCGATCGGTATAAAAGCATTGCAGGATCAAGCTAACATTTATGTCAGATCGTTCTTACCTGTGATCGGGAGAATTCCAAAAATAATATTCCAATTGTTTGATCGCCATCTGGTACATCTAATGTCCATTTGGCCCACGGCATAATCCACCACAACATATGGATCGGGGATATTTGACGCGCTTCAATGGAACCGGGAGAACCGCTCCCATCGCCCGACGAGGAGACGTTTGGCCATTACACAGGCCAAGATACAAGGTTACAAAGGGTGCTCGATACCGCCGTCTAGCTGGATGCGGCCGGTATTGCACTTTGGCGACCTCAGACTCATTCCCTATGGTAACACAGAGGTCCCTGGATGAATAATGAATACAAATATCGAATAAAGGAATAAACGATCAAAACCCGAGAAATCTCAGGTCTGGCGCCAACAGGGGAGGAAACTAACTTGTTGGCTTACCAGCCAACTGGCGAGTATGATTTTTTCCCCCAGCCAAACAGATTTTTACCAGCCATAAATAAATCGCTAATTGTGATAATTACTTCTTTGTATGTCTTAGTCTAAATAGATTTTCAATCATAGTAATAATCACACCGTGTCTCTACTCTTTAAAATATTTATTACCATAAAACATTAATAAGTGTCTCTACTCTTCACAATATTAGCATAAAACATATATTAATCACACCGTCTCTACTCAAAATATTAGGATATCACATACATGAAAGAGGGAACCATTCTGGACTGGGTTGGGCTGAACTGGGCAGTGAAAGATGCTGGGTTGGGCAGGGAAAGTTGAAAGGTCTAGGTTGGACTGGGTTGGGCTGGGCAGTGAAAGAACCAAGCATTTCACTGTAATGTAATAGCTAAATAAAACTTGAACTTGACTTGTTACATTTCCACTCTGGTTGGATGCCAAACGTATTCTGGTTGTACTGTATGATGACAATACATTGAAATTGAATCTCATGTCAACGCTAGGGGTTCAGCAGGTGTATTCTGAATGACAAGTATGACAACATCACCGTTGTGAAGGGCATATGGGCGAGTGGTGATATGGGGCGAAACCCTGTAATAATAAAATGTCACTCGGCTGCATTTAAGCAAAGCCGCTCAGTATAGTCCACTATGTTGAACGCGCGTTATGGTAGCTTGTTAGATGCTACTAGCATGATGCTAGGTAGCTAGCCGGCTAATGCTGGTTGACTTGTCATTCTCATCCGACTCGAAGGAGACACGTCACGTGCTGTTGTTCGCCCCATGTCAGAAAGACCGCACTTATATCCGAAAGCGACGACTCTACATGCAATTATTTTCATCCACTGATGTGTTTTTGTCTACGTTGTCAAGCCGGTGACGGGAGTCTGTAGGTCCACGCGCAGTGGTCTGTCCACTTCCCCTAGATGGGCGGCATCTTCTAGAAAACGAGTGTTCATTGGAGGAGCTTAGAGCGCAACGATGATGTTCATTGGTTATGGATTATTATGAGGCGCAAATGGGAGGAATCATAAGGGGGGAGTCAGAGTTCGGCTTGTGCCAGTGAGCGAATCAGCAGATTGCAGAATGATTTTTTTTGGTTTTGTTTACTACACTTCATGAATCACTCGACAAACATAAATAATACTCGCATTTGGCGAGTAAAAGGGCCTAATTTCCTCCCCTGGGCGCCCAACGCATGGCAAGTTAACCCAGGATATCTCGGGTCTGGCGCCGAATGTGTTAACCATCTTGGCTTTTGGCTGGTCACCCCATACGGAGGTCAGAAAGTTCCTATGATCCCAGTATTTAAAACACTAGATTCGTGTAGTGACTAGAACAATGGGCCACATTCACAAAGCAATATAAGAACAGATTTCATTCTTAACTCATTGACTGCCATAAGCTTTCGCCATCTTTACTAAATAGCGCCAGAGTTGACAATTTTAGCGGTTTGTAGACCCATCGTGTGTTCTGTATTATAGCTATGGAGACAATAGTATGGCTCATTTGACAGGCATTGTTCAGTCCATTACTGACTAATTAGTTCATTTCTACACACTGTAGTTTGTTACACGCTAAACATCGCCCCTATTTCGAGAATAATCCAGTATTTTTCCATAGATTGCGAGATATGACACATTATATGCAATAAGCCCAAATCGTTCTGGTTGATCACCCGAAGCTACAAATCAAAGGTATATACCATGTACATTATGTGCATTCACAAAATGCTTTTTTTTTTTTTGGTATTTTCCCCCCTCCATTTTCCTCAGATTTTTCTCCCATCCCAATGTTAGTCGTATGCCAATTCCCAGTCCCTTCCTGGTCGCTGCGCTTTACCCCCCACAGTCAGATCATTTGGGAGAGTGGAGGCTACCACGTGCTTCCTCCGACACACGTCCAGCCAATCGCCGCTTCTTTTCACCTGGCAGCGCGGATTCTCATTGAGAGGGCGTAGCGTGTGGGAGGACCACACTATCCCCCTCACGTCCAATCCGCGCTTAGCAGGCGCCCCGACCGAACTGTAGGAGTCGCTGTTTACAACGACCCGGACCCACCCCGCCAGCTTCTCCCACCCTCTGATACAGCCAATTGTATCAGTGCAGACGGCCAGCCAAGCTGGTGACAACCCCGGAGCTGTGAGCTGGATTCGAACAGGCGAACCAAGCTCACAGCTCCGGGGCTGGTGACGAACGCAATCTCCGCTCGACCACCTAACCGCCCTTCACAAAATGCTTTTTAACTCAAAACTGTGATCGCGTTTGTCGAGCATGTTTTATGACCGGTAAAACACAAAACTCGGGTTTTGGCGAGATGTCGGGTATGGCAGAGAAAGAGTTAACTAGCATTTATTATTTTGTCGTTTTTCTTTTTCTTTTTACTTTCTCTCCCAAGTGAATTTTCTCATGTTCACTCAAATATGGTAATCTACTGAATCCCTTATCACAAAAACTACAATGATATGGCTTCTCTCCTGTGTGAATTATCTGGTGTAATTTAAGATGGTCAGGTCGACTAAAGCTTTTCTCACACTGGTCACAGGAGTAGGGCTTCTCTCCTGTGTGAATTCTCTGGTGTGTTTTCAGTTGAGACAGTCGACTAAACCTCTTCTCACACTGGTCACAGGAGTACGGCTTCTCTCCTGTGTGAATTCTCTGGTGTCTTCGCAGATCAGGTTGACACCTAAAGTTCATCTCACACTGGTCACAGGAGTAGGGCTTTTCTCCTGTGTGAATTATCTGGTGTGTTTTCAGAATAGACAGTTGAACAAAGCTCTTCCCACACTGGTCACAGGAGTAGGGCTTCTCTTTGTGAATTAGCTGGTGTCTTCGCAGATAAGATTGACTACTAAAGTTCATCTCACACTGGTCACAGGAGTAGGGCTTTTCTCCTGTGTGAATTATCTGGTGCGTTTTCAGATTAGACAGTCGAATAAAGCTCTTTCCACACTGGTCACAGGCGTAGGGCTTCTCTCCTGTGTGAATTCTCTGGTGTGAATTCAGATTAGACAGTTGACTAAAGCTCTTCTCACACTGGTCACAGGAGTAGGGCTTCTCTCCTGTGTGAATTATTTGGTGTGATGTCAGATGAGACAGTTTACCAAAGCTCTTCTCACACTGGTAACAGGAGTAGGGCTTCTCTCCTGTGTGAATTATTTGGTGTGATGTCAGATGAGACAGTTTACCAAAGCTCTTCTCACACTGGTCACAGGAGTAGGGCATCTCTCCTGTGTGAATGCACTGGTGTTTATTGAGATTCGACTTTGAACTGAAGCTTTTTCCACACTGGTCACAACAGAGACCTTTTCTTCCATCCAAGCCTCTTGGTTTCTTCCCAGGCCTGACAGGACAGCTATCTGGATGGAGAAGAGTGTCAGAAGAAGGAGAGATTGTGATTTTATACAGCTTTCATTTCCATGTAAGCAGGGCTGAACAGTGAGAGATATATGTTGCACATGCTACAGCAACATCGGTCTGTGCAATGAATGGATTTACTTCAGTAGCACTGGTGCGATAGGCATTCGGTTCATATAGATACTCTTATTTTTAAAATCCTGTGGCAGGTCTCATTTCCGCCCAAGCGCAGCTCTAGCCATAATATATGGGACCGGCAGCTAGCAATGTTCGGTTCATATCGGTACTCCTATTTTGAAAATCCTGTGGAGTCGTATCCGCTCGGCTGCACAGCACACAGCAGTACTCGTCTCAGTAGTAGCGTCTGGAACGCGGACATTGAAACAGCAAGGCTAGTGTGCCTATTTTGCGACCCAAAACAAATCCCTGCCGTTTTATTACGCAACGGGGCAAATGCATCAGACATGCTTTGCAATCCTCGCCATTCCTTTATGACCACGTTGTGTTAAAGACCGAAATTAACGTTACATTAGCGTATGCTAACAACAAGCTATGTTGTTACCTGAGCCATAGAGAGAACAGCAGACGGGCAGAGTGAGGACTGGGGAAGGGAGGGGGACAGGCATTCTCCCTTCTGTGTGTGTGTGCGTTTGAAAAGATCAGATGAAGTCAGACGAGTATATTATATTGATAGTAAATGTACTGAGGGTGGACAGATAATGTTGATATTTAAACATAAAAAATACAATACATAATAAATGTATTCATGATCATCATGCAACATAAAACAATTGCAAGAACGGTTTGGGAGAGGAAGGGGTTTTAGGTTGCGTGTTGTGAGTTGTGAGTTCCAAAAAAATTTACTTAAAGTGTAAAGCTCAATATATCAAAACGTGGCACTTTACAGTGAACAGGAGGTCTATAAGTCTGGAAGAGGTAATTACTAATTGGGGCGGTCGGGTGGTGTAGCGAAGATTGCGCTCGTCACCAATGCAAGAGGCTGCGGTCTCGACTCCCGGAGTCAGCATTGCTTGAGGCTTGGGCTGATCGTCATACTAACTCGTTTGGCTGGGTTAGGGGGAGGGCAAGTCATGGATGGGAAACTGGCGTTGTGGACAGGTCAAATCAAATTTTCTATAATAATGATAATAATATCTCTGTAGGAAAGGCGCTGGATAATTCTCCAGTTTTGGTGGACTCAGTGCGGTTCTGGTGGTGAAGTTGCAACATTGTTGCATTAATCATTTGGTTCGTCTGCATTCACATAGCAATTTGTCAAGCGCACCAAACTTTCTGAGCAATGTCACACGGTCGAAAAGGGCGCTTGTCTATTGGACAATAGAGAGTGGAAATGTGTGTGTGTGGCTGCGAGCCCGTGTGTGTGGACTGCGAGCCCTGTCTGACTCCAGATCAGCGGAGGCGGATTTTTTTATTTTGACGTGGCATTGATCCATTGTTCTATTGAAGCCCATTACCACCATCCTCTCGCTAAACAACTTGTACACCACGTTGTTTGTTTTTGTTTGTTTTTGCCCACAAGTAGCTGTTTTATTTGGTCTTCTGCCCATATGTGTACAGTGTGCTTGTTTTGCAGTGAATGCCGCGCGCCGCGGTAATAATAATAATAAGTAGGGATGTCCCGATCATGTTTTTTTGCTCCCGATCCGATCCCGATCATGTGATTTTGAGTATCTACAGATACCGATATTTCCCGATCCGATCAACATTTTTTTTTTTTTTTTTTCAACAAACATGACCATGTTCACGTCTTAAACTCATACTGAGGCCTTCGTTTTGGTTTGGTTTTCGTTTTGGTTTGGTTTTTTGTCACACAGAGCAGAAGAATTTTGCCAAAACAAACCAATAGTATCCAGCTGCAGAACGGTAGACCAGCCACACTCATTCGCATTTCCTTTGATTTAATTATACATCAAATGATTTATGAAGTAACTTTTCACCTGGATAACGTCAACATTCAGGGTGAATGTAATGTGAGAAATTGGGATTAAAAAAAGAAAATAAAAATTTGGGTCAGAGTGTGTGGCTGGTCTGCCGTTCTGCAGCTGGATACTATTGGTTTGTTTTGGAAAAAATCGAAAGAAATCCTGCCATTACAACGAGAAATCTTGTTATTTAATCATTATTTAATTTATTAGCGATATCCATTCATTTTTCATCCATCCAGCCTCACGTTATCATTGGGAAGGACTCTGACCTCAAAGGGCAAATACAAATATTTTGATTTAAGTACTGGACTGTCATTATTGTTATTATTGTATCAATCATAGTCCTGTGATTTATTGTGGATTTCTACTGTTTATGCATTGTGTGTCTGGTTTTATGTTAAAAAAAAGGGGGGAAATAAAAAACATTTGTTCAAAAACAAATATATATATATATGTTTTATGCTAATATTGTGAAGAGTAGACACTTATTAATGTTTTATGGTAATAAATAATTTAAAGAGTAGAGACACGGTGTGATTATTACTATGATTGAAAATCAATTTAGACGAAGACATAAAGAAGTAATTATCACAATTAGCGATTTATTTATGGCTGGTAAAAAATCAGTTTGGCTGGTAAAAAAATCATATACTCGCCAGTTGGCTGGTAAGCCAAAAAGTTAGTTCCCTCCCCTGGCCGCATGGACCCTTACGCATGGACCCTTACAAAAAACTAAAAATCCATCAAAATCAGTGTTGTTGCTAATCATTGACACATGCTAGCCTGTAATAATCCCCCCCAGAAAAATCTACTTTGCATTTGATATATTGCAAATATATCCCATCACACACACTGGCATTTAAAGGGTTAAAATTATAAAATTAATATGTGGTGTTATGATCAGGGCTGAAGTTGAATAAAAGATTTATGAAAGAAGCCTGTTTTTTAACAATAATTTGTGATGCCATCACAAACACTGGTACAAATAAAAAGATTCCTACACCAGAATGCAGGAAATTAAGTCTTTGTAACAAAACATTTCCTGGTGGGGGACCCCCAGACCCCCTGCTTAAAAAGTGGCCTGACTGGGGCTATATTTCGCACTATATTTCCTGGCCTGAATGATTTCCCCAGCCCGGCCCTGGTTAAAAGCCTCCAATGCTTATTAGTGTGTGCGTTTGAACGTTTGCATGTTTCAACCATACATTTCAATTTATAAAAAATAAATAAATAAAACAAAATAATTTTATAATTATTTAAAAAAAACTTTACCTCCTATAATAGTGGGGGTCGCGGCTCTCTGACACTGTTATTTCGGGGGTCGCGGCCTGAAAACTTTGGAAACCCCTGATATACAGGAGGGTCTACCGGCTAGTGCAAGACAGTCAAAGCTATTCCCTTTATAAAGAGTAATGAAACACATTTATTATTTTATTTTCCATCTATCGGACTCTTCAAGAATGTATGTTAAAATACCTCACTTTATTATGGTAAAGGAAAATCACAGATTGGGGCTTTATGGAAAGAATGAGAGGAGGGAAAGTTATGGACACAGAGACAGACAACTGTGCTGCAACAGAGGAAAGACAACAAGAGAAAATAGAGACAAGAACAAGAAAAGTAACATACTGATATCCTGATCTGTGGGCTCCTCCTTCAGCCCAGTGGAAATATCCATGGTTGGGTCTAGTGTGTCCTGGGCCTCTTCTCTCTTAATCATCAGTAGGTCGCTGGGTGGATCTGGAGCAGAGGGAGACAGCAACTAAGTACTTACAGTAGCATGGAAAAGTATTTGCCCAGTTTCTGATTTCCTCTGTAATTACATCCTCCTTCCTATTGACCCAAGATGGCGGCACATGCACAACACAAAGGGAAACAGCAAGCGCTCAGGAGGTAGAACGGTCGTCTGGTAATCAGAAGATTCCTGTAGGGCTGGGCGATATGGCCAAAAACGTTATCGCGATAAAATTATTCATATAACTATATCGATAATTATCGTCGATATAATTTCTGTCAAGTTTAATTAACTTCTTATGCCCGGCGCCGATGGACGGGCTATTAATAGACTCACTTGTTTTGCTGCTGCGAATGTCTCGAGTTGATGTCGTCATCAGTCCGCACACGTTCTTCTACGCACCAGTGCATAGATTATTATATTCCACCAGGGGGCAACCTACCGCCACTGGATCATTATGCATTATAAGAATGGAACTAACAGTTAGCCAGAGCAAGCGGTGTATCCAGGGAGTGAAATTAACTTTTTGACTCACCGGCCAGTGGCGGGTAGATGGGAAGAGTCTACCCGCCAAGCATATTTCTTACCTGCCAAATTTTCTTTTGATTAAAAATATATATATATATATTTTATATAAAAAATATCCGAGACAAGGAAGCACGACTCAGCATCACCTGGAGAGCAACACGAAGCACAGCACGAAACAAGGACAGTGTTGTAATAATATAATGACAAACAGAAATTACCATGTGCAGACACGCAAAAGATGGTATAAGTGGTATTCTGTTCTGTATCAATGACAGCAGAGGGTGCACCGGCAGAGACGGTGAGGGGTCCTGAGGGGTCCTGAGGGATCCAGGGGGAGACACGTGGGACAGAAGGTCGAGTTATCGAAACGCAAAGCCAGCACCTCAAAGTTAAGTACAAGTGCAACTCCACATGCCAGCCCAATTGGGGTCACCTTGCCAGCAATCTCACTGTATAAACATATATTGAGTCTAGAAGGACAAAACTGTGACATTTTGTTTCCATTTTTATTGTTATAATTTTTTTGGCATAAGGAGAGCAAAAATAAGCCTCCATAGTTATATGTATATCCATATGACGTATGTCAATGACATGACCCTAGACAATATAAAAAGAGGCGACCAGATAATGAAATAGGATTATAGAGCCACAGTGTCCTCACATTTTAACCTCATTGTTACTGGTCCAATGTAGCTGTAGTATCCATGTTAAAATAAAGGTGTTTTGAATTATTTAAATTTGTACTGTGGTGCAAGTAATGGTTGTATGCACCGAACATCAAAATACTTTATTTCATTTAATAGGAGACTGGAAATAATAAGAATTTTTTTCTCGCCTATGGGTGTATTTGAATATAATAACAAAATGAATTATAGGAATCTGTACCAAGTGTAATCTGAAATAAAATGATGATGCCCCAGTTTGATGACCAAACGATAAAGAGAGTCATGATGGACGTGATGAATGTACCAGGAATGTGACAAAGTGATGTGAAATTCATGTATTTGGGGTTAAGGCCTAAGGGATTCCTGTTTTGATTTGCGCCCTGAGAGTGGGGACATCTCGGTTATGAGAAAACTGGATCAAAGAAGAAGAAACTTATCTCTCTGCCGGGGAAGGGGGTCTCTATTTGAATACTGTGCAGCTCACACGAGGTTGCTTATGTTCAATATGGGATCTCTGGACCTGGTGGGGGGGTGTGTCCTAAGGGACAAAGAGGTGTACTCTACCAAAGGGAGGTTCTAAGGGACAAAAAGGGGTACCCTACACAAGCAGGTTCTAAAGGTCAAAGTGGTGGTCAAAGTGAACCATACAAATACAGTCTTATTCATAATTTCTTTCAATGTATTATATAATTGGATATTTGCAGGAAGCGGATGTATGTACTAGGACAGTTACTGCACAAGTCTGGTTTAGCAAATAATTGTGTTACATGAATTTGAAACATGCTGTGAATGAGAATTGGTTGTGTATTCAATGTATACTTTTTAAAAGGTTTACTAGTATAGTTTGTAAGATAGGCCGAGATGGCTAAGAGAGAGTATTAGTCAACTTGAATGTCTCCGTAACCTATGATGTGTATTAGAATAAGCAATGAGAATGTTGGCACGGGGCTATATACAATGGAGCTTGGCTAGATCAAATTTAGAAGGGGATAATGGTGTAAACAAGCAGTTAAATATGGGAATTTCTAATTCAAATTTTTTTTTCTTTTCTGTTGGACATGTTGCAATTGTACCCTGGTCAAGACGGTGTGGAAAAAGAGGGACATTGGAGGAGGATGAGGACTTTCTGTCTGAGGACAAGTTGCTGTCATACCAACCTGGAGTCCTGACACAACTGACCTGGCCTGATCCTAGAAGCTAAGCAGGATCAAAGCCTGAGGTCAACATCATCATGAAAGCGAGTGGCAGATGAAAGGACACTTGTGTTGTGGACTATGGACTAGATGGACGAAATATGGACAGTAAAGAGTGAACAATGATTAAAATGTTATTAGATTTAGGCATTTATGACATGTTACATTACATGTTGGTTTTGTATTAAAGTGAATATACGCATGAGAATATGATCTTTTATTTGATTTAGAACTAAAGATTGAAGTGGAGCCGAATGTTGGAAAATGTAAGGTTACTGGCTGTAAGTCACAATAGGTCACGGTTTTACCTTTCTTACAAATCTTGACAACAGGGAGTAAATTTTTTCTCCTGTAAGGACGGAAGTTTACTGGCAAATATTGTGGGCCTTTTTGCGAAATGCCTCGAATGGACTTGCGGAATTAGTAGGTATATGGATTAGATAAGCCTGAGCGGTAATTTTCACTGCTGGTCGACGTATTCTGCTTCTAGGCACAGTAACTAGGGGTGCACCGATATATCAGTCGGGTATCGGTATCGGCCGATAAGTGCCTTGTTGACTGCTATCGGCCTATAGTTAGTTACACGTTCAATTACATCAGCATAGTATTTACCCGAAGATAGCAAGCAAGCCGTTCATAGCTCGGTTCCATTCCGTTGCTCATTCCGTACCCAACTACCCATTCTATAATCTGTTAAAGTTTTCAACCAGACAAATGTATAGAAAGGCTTTGTTTTATTATAACATTTGTTGCAGTAAAATCATTGTGTCTCGTTTGGCCATCCTGTGGAGCGCGCTGGTCGGCGGGCACTGCCGGGCAGCTAACGTATTAGCTTGTTGTGGTTCTGAGTTTGACTCGCATTCTCGCAAGCAGATCAATGGCGGCATGGCCCGAAGTAGAAAATGAATAAACGCTTGCCGATTGGTGGTAAGAACAGCAGGAGGTGGGTGCTAGCGTTGTGGCGTAATTGGCCGAATTGACTGTCAATCCCGGCCACTGCCACCAAGCCTCTTCAACTCATTCAAAACGCAGCGGCCCGCCTGATCTCAAACCTACCGAAGTCGGCCCATGTCACCCCACTTCTTAGGGACCTGCACTGGCTCCCCATTGCTGCACGTATCCGCTTCAAGGCCCTCGACCTAGCATACCGTGCGGCAAAGGGAACCGCTCCCGCCTACCTCCGGTCAATGGTCTCTAACTACACACCCTCAAGACCCCTACGCTCTGCATCTTCTGGCCGCCTCAGATCTACTCCTATCCAAGCTCCCGGAGGGTCATCAAAGAGAAGCCGCCTATTCTCAGTCCTTGCCCCACAATGGTGGAATGAACTACCCATCCCAGTTAGGACAGCCGAATCCCGTCCAATCTTTCGCCGTCGACTAAAGACTCACTTCTTCAACCATTATCTGAAATGATAAAAAAAAAATAAAAAAAAATCTAACCCCGACTAAACTTACTGTCATGCACTTGTCCTAATAAACTAACCTACACTGAAACACGCAACACTTTGATGAACATTGTTACTCAGCTGATAGAGTTATACCCTTCTTGCTGTCTTGTCGCACAGAACTTGTAAGTCGCTTTGGATAAAAGCGTCAGCTAAATGACTAAATGTAAATGTAGAATGTAAAATGGTTCCATTGCATTGGTTGAAAGCTCTGGTTGAGAGAATAGTATCCCGCTGCAGGCCGCCAGAATGGTTCCATTGCATTGGTTGAAAGCTCTGGTTGAGAAAATAGTATCCCTCTGCAGGCCGCCAGACGATACTGGGAGAGGGATAGTGATACCATAAACATATTTCTTGATGTTTCCTTTTTTTAAGTAAGTAAAGAGGCCTACAAATACAAACATACACATACAACAAACATACACATACAAATATACAGTAGTTTCATTAAAAAAAATTACAAATACTTATTTTTTGCCACAAGTATCGGTATCGGCCGATTGTGTTAGTTGAACAATCGGTATCGGTGGCCAATATTTCATATTGGTGCATCCCTAACAGTAACTGGGGGAGTTGATATATGTATACACTAAACACTAGTGCAGAGTCACAGTATAGATACGGGTGTATCTAAAGGGAGGATATGTTGAGAAGGGAAACAGGTTAAAACACAAAATGTGGAACAGTATGATAGTTGAATAAAGATTTTAGGTGGGGAGATAAGGTAAAAAAAAAAACAGGAAAAAGGACGTACAAGGCACTGAACAAGCAAAGTTGTGTGTCCTACTATTTAACATTATTATCAAAATTAGGGGTGCACCGGGTATCGGTATCGGCCGATAAGTGCCTTGTTGACTGCTATCGGCCTATCGGCCGATAAGCTCAAGTGTGCCGATAGCAGTCGCCGATAAATAGCCATCAATTTGTGTAGCGTCAAAAGGCAAAAAAAAAAAAAGTTCACTCGCGACCTACCTGCACAACGCCCGCCGTCCCCCACACACACACACAAGCTACTGCATGAAAGTTACTACTTATGATTAACAAGGCATTCGTTGTGGCATTAACGTTATATAGTTAGTGTTACACGGACAATAACAGACTTGACGACTCGCGAGGAGTGTGTGTAATAATTGACTCGCTGGCTGCGGCTCGCTTCTCGTGCAGAGACAGAGAGAGGATCGTTCGCAACTTTTAAATAATAATAATAATAATAATAATAATAATATCTCTAGAGTATCGATAGCAGTACCGAGGACGTCGGAGCTTATAAATACTCCGGTATTTTCTAATATAGTACCGGTTCCCGTTCAAAACCGGGGTCCGGGGGGCATCCCTAACTAGGATACGAGTTTTTTCTGTAAACAAATCTGCTGTATCAGGTTTTTTCCCTTGTGTTAATGAAGTGTTTCATTAATGAAAAATGTATTGTATATCCGAGGTATATCTGAGGTACATCTGGCATGATAGTATATGAGTACCTCAGGTATTATGTTTATACTCATTCATTTTAGTCATGTGAAGTATTATCACACCATAATCATTATTATATATGAATCATGAGTACACAAATATCTCTAGTACATATATGTACATATACAAAATCACGGATAAATAGTACATAATCATGGCAATGCCATGAAAGGGAGGATTGTGGTGGCAGAATGCAGTATAAATATACATTCACGTATGAATACCGGTCATTACAAAAACACATATGGGTTTAACCCTTAGGAGTCAACGGGGCGTATTGCTCCCGTCGGCGGACAACAAAAGAAATTAGAATCCCTCTTAAATGCTCAAAAAGGACATCTTTTCAGAAATCGATAAAAATAGAAAAATGGCCATTTCTAGTGCTTTGACATGTAAGGTATAGGTCCCCCAACTTGCTAAACCTAATACGACTTGTAAATACGTTTAATTCTTGCTAGATGGTATGCTTGTAATTATTTCCGTTTGCGAGAGAACTACAGCGCGTCACGAAACACACATACACGCACGCGCGCACACACACAAGAGAAGCGTGTGCGCTGTGAATAGGTGTTAGACCCCCGGGCCTTTGCTCCAGGTGTGAAATGGTTCTAGTGACAATGATCACATTGAATTCTGGGAGTGTAGTTCTCTCATCAGATAGCTGAATGAACTTGGATCTAGTTCAAGTCCTATACTGAAAAGTTGTTAGGATTTTACCAGAATGTTTGATAGGACATTGATTGAAAACTATCGTCTCAAATTTGACAATTGATGGCTTATTTTGAAGGTATGAATCTGTAATTTTACATTATGTAACAAAAAAAAATATTCTGAGAAGGTGGAGCTAGAAACTTTAGACTTCAGAGAAAGTGCTGACACTTATATATTCTGAGAACGTCATTTGTCCATTAGCAAGCACTCTTCAAGCACTCTTCAGCAAGCTCGAATGAACCGGCCCCTTGTACTTTCACAGTTGACCGTGTCAGAGACTCCAGTCACCACTCTTATACTCAGTTGACTGATTTGAAAGAGCACTTAAACTTGACCTCAAATCCCCTCGACTTTTTGCGATGTCACAATGAAAAGCACATCTCATGTAACTCACACCCCCCAACTCTCCACCAATGAAATAGTAGACTGCCGATCCGACCAATAGGAAAATGACCCTCCTATGGTTGTAAACGTGCCAAGAATGAGAGTATAAGTATAAGCCTCCGAGATTATGATGTTAGGATTTTGGTGGTTTACTCTTGTGTTGTAATAAACAAATCTCCTCCTATTCATCTAAAAAAACTTTTTTTTTCATTTTTACAGCTACGGTTTTATATATACTGTTTTTTAGTAATAACTAGAAAGTAATGGTATTTATTCAACAACAGGTGATTGTATACATTAGTATTAGTATCATTAATTGACAACTAAGCTCAATGAGTTCACCCACGGAATGGTTGTTGGGACATTGGTTCCACATGGACGTTAAACGTTGTTGCGCACTTCCTATCCAGAAAGCTCCGGTTCAGTTAGCTCCTAGCAAAGGAGCTGTTGTGATTTTTAATGCAAAATAAATATTCAACATTCTCTTTTGAGACTCCGCCTCAGACTCTTATCATTTGGCACCGGTATGGCTGTCTGCATTATGTCATTAATTGTGTGCGAGAGTTCGATCAGTTAGCCACGTTAGCCACTAGCTAACGCGAGCTAGATGGAAATACAAACAATGTGGTGAATAAGTGATTTAATTTGGAATACTCCTTTGCCAACTTGCTGTACTTTGCTTGCAGGTCTGCAGTTGGATTATGAATAGTCCCAACTTTAGCCAAGGTAATGTTCAGCTAAAACTAGCTTTTCAAATAGCTCCAGGCTAATGCTAATAACACAGAGCTCCCATCAGCCGTCACTGTTCTGTCGGGACGATGGCATTAAGAAAAGTTATTAGTTTGTCTCGTCTTGTTTTAGTCAACAATATCAACTAGGGCTGACCTTCGAAGCTTTTTTTGGCAATCGAAGCTTCGGGGCCGAGCTTAGATTTTAATTTGAAGCTTCAAAAAAACAAAAAAAAAACATTTTTTTTAACTTATGTTGTAGGACTTGTACAGCACTTTCATAAACTTTGTTGTTTTTAAATGTGCTCTATAAATAAAGTGGGTTGGATTAATTAATTAAGTAGCCCCTTTCGTGACTGAGCCAACAAGGTTTCACTCGGCTGTGTGATTTAATTCAAGGTGGATCGCTGTTGTCGTTTGAACAACTTCAGATTTCATGGGAACTACCAATCCCCCAAATCAAGAATGTTTAAGATGAATGAAGTAAGATTTTGATTATTTGAAATATGGCCTGTGTAGACTAAACTATGCACAGAATTATGTCAGTCTACAAGGTCCGGATTCTACATGGTCCGGCAGCCTGTAGCTGTTCCGCAACCGTTCCTACTTCCGGGGTAGGCCTGATTGGCCCCGACAGGCACGTGACCCGCCGCGGCCACGCCCCGCGGCAGCCCCAGGAGCAAGCGCGCTACTGCTGGAGTTCGCTTCGCCTTTCACATCGCTGCCGTTGGCGAAAGCAGACAAATAAATGACTAATTCGGTCAGAAATAACTAGGGATGCACAGATATGAAAATTGGCCACCGATACCGATTGTTCAACTAACACTATCGGCCGATACCGATATTTGTATATAAGTATTTGTAATTTTTTTTAATTTTCTTTTAATTTTTTTTTTTTTAATGAAACTACTGTATATTTGTATGTGTATGTTTGTATTTGTAGGCCTCTTTACTTACTTAAAAAAAGGAAACATCAAGAAATATGTTTATGATATCACTATCTCTCTCCCAGTATCGTCTGGCGGCCTGCAGAGGGATACTATTTTCTCAACCAGAGCTTTCAACCAATGCAATGGAACCATTCTGGCGGCCTGCAGCGGGATACTATTCTCTCAACCAGAGCTTTCAACCAATGCAATGGAACCATTTTGATTGACAGTCGATTCGGCCAATTACGCCACACCGCTAGCACCCACCTCCTGCTGTCCTTGCGAGAGCGAATACGTTAGCTGCCCGGCCCGCCGACCAGCGCTCCACAGCATGACCAAATGAGACATAATGATTTTACTGCAACAAATGTTATAATAAAAACAAAGCCTTTCTATACATTTGTCTGGTTGAAAACTTTATTAACAGATTGCAGAATGGGTAGTTTGGTACGGAATGAGCAACGGAATGGAACTCAGCTATGAACGGACTAACGGAGTAATGCCTTGTTTACTGCTATCTTCGGGTAAATAATATGCTTGTTATTGAACGTGTAACACTAACTATATAACGTTAATGCCACAAAACAAATGTTTGTGTCATTTTAACAGCAGATACTAAATGCCATCTTCCCGAGAGAGGGTGTTGACGGGGAGTTGTGTTATTAATAGCATTGAACAGCTAACCGAAAGCTAGCGTTAACTATTGTTAAAGGTTTAGCCATAACGTTACCTTGGCTAAAGTTTGGGCTATTCATAATCCAGCAATAATGGCTGCAGACCTGCAAGCAAAGTACAGCAAGTTGGCAAAGGAGTATTCCAACGCAAATCACATTTTCACCAGTAACGTTAGTCTTGCATCTCCCGGTAGCTAATGAACGGACTCGGAGTAATGCCTTGCTGCCAGATCCGGCCCGTGGGATGATTCTGACCGGCCCGCCAAAGATTACATGATAATAAAAAAACATAAAAAGATTCTTTTCATGTCAACGTTAACACGCACAATTGAGCCAACAGTCACTCAATTAATGACAGATTTCATTGATAAATTGAGGGAAAACTTTGCAAGTCGATTTGATGAATTTGACATGTCCAGAGAATTGATGCATTTTGTGAGCAACCCATTTGCCAATGTAGCTGCTATTTCCACAAAAGGACAAGAGTTCCTTGCATCACTTCACATTGATGAAGGTCTCCTGCAACTTGAAATAATTGACATGCAAGCATCATCTGCTCTGAAGCAGGCACTTGAGAATGAATCCACCACAACATTTTGGATAAAGTGTATTCATGTCAAGACATTACCTAAAATAAAAACGCTGGCAATATCTGTGCTAACAATGTTTGGCTCAACATACACCTGTGAATCCAGTTTCTCTCACATGAATGCCATTAAAACAAGCAACCATGCCTCCTTGACAAATGAGCATTTGCATCACTGTTTGCGGGTAGCCCTCACTTCCTATGAACCCTCTTTATCTGCCATTGCCCAGTCAAAGAAGTGCAATCGCTCTCATTAGATGTGTGTATGTAGGCTAGGCCTGTCTGCCCCCCACCCCCCTGATGTTTTGAGAGTTAAGAGTCGACAATAAGTGCTAATAAGATGCTGTGATTTGCTGTTGTTGCACAGACATGAAGCACTTTTTCATAAGCTCAGCTGCACTATAAATGTGTTTTTTTGTTCAAGTGTTGATGTTAGAATGTTCAGATGCACATCATGCACTTGTTTGTTTTTTATTTTATTTTTATATTGAAATGTTGGAGATGTTGCAGTTGTTGCACAGTCATAAATGAAGCACTTTTTGCAGGAGATGTTGCAGATGTGGCACATAAATGAAGCAATTTTTTTTTAAAGTATACTACTTTTGCAATGTAGTTAAATAAAAGTTGTGAAAATGTGGTTGCGTGTTGTGTCAAGTGTACATATATTCATAGCACGGGGAGGCGCCGTGGCAGTCCGGCCCCTGGCCCCTTGGGTTTCTGACAATGTGGCCCCCTGAACAATTTAGTTGAATAGCCCTGTTGTAGACTCCACTACAGACCAATTATCAGTGAATGTTATGTATTTTTAAGAAGGGCTACTTCCACAAAAAAACAAAGAACTCACCAAAACATCTCAGTAGCACCTTATCTAAATGTTCTATTTCATATATGGAGATTCATATTTATTTATGTATTGCATGAATTTCTACATTTTATTTCCTATTTTTTTTATTCATCCCAGTATCTTTCTTTCTTATGTGTGGAATTCTACAAGGCATTTACATTTAGTCATTTAGCTGACGCTTTTATCCAAAGCGACTTACAAGTTCTGTACGACAGGTCATCAGGAAGGATACAACTCTATCAGCTGAGTAACAATATTCATCAAAGTGTTGCGTGTTACAGTGTAGGTTAGTTTATTAGGACAAGTGCATGACAGTAAGGTTAGTTTTTTTTTTTTTTTCAGATAATGGTTGAAGAAGTGCGTCTTTAGTCGACGGCGAAAGATTGGATGGGATTCGGCTGTCCTAACTGGGGTGGGTAGTTCATTCCACCATTGTGGGGCAAGGACTGAGAATAGGCGTGTAGGTGGTGTATATGTGTTTGTGGATGATATCCTTCAAACAGGCAATAGTGATGATATAATTTGGGCAGTGCTGATCTGGGTTACTTTCCTCCAGTGTATTTGTCCCCCGGCCCCACCCAATGGCCCCATGCACACACACACAGAAATAAAATAAAAAATTTGAAGAAAAAAAAGTGAAAAAAAATAATCAATTAATTTTTTTTAACTTCGATTTTTTTTTAATGTTCGAAGCTTGTGCCATCGAACGAAGCTTCGAAGCTTCGAAGTATTTAAGACAGCCCTAGTTGCAACCTTCGTCTATCAAGCAAACAATTATATCAGACAATGCACCTACAAAAGCAGATTACAATTAAATTAGCCAACTTGGTAACACATTAGTCATAGCAGCATAGGTGTTGTGAAGGATCAGATTAAACCGAATATATATATTTATTTATGGATATATATTTAATAGTATTTGTATATCGTTTGATATCCCTTGTATATTCCTTGTACATATACACTGAATATCCCTTTAGTCTACTAACAGCCCATAATAGTTTCATTCTCTCATTGGACAAGAACCTGGCGCCAGCAGCCAAGCCCCTTGGTTCAAGTTCAATCGTGCCGACGAACATGTCGTTACTAGCCCCGGTTCCGCGTAGGAATACGTCTGCCGAAATACGAATGGTACTATTTGTTCACAGCGCATATATATATGGCGCAAGTAAAGTAGAACTTTCTTTTAGTCCCTTAGCCCTTAGTTCTTTACCCTCCAACCTAGTGGCAAGACGTTAAGCCTCACCCACGATACACGTGTGGTGCAGTATGGTCAACTTGGCCTCAGAATGGCATTGAGACATCGTGTGGATTAATAGTTGAATTGTCATAGTTTGGCACTATACCGTCGAGTGGGACGTATTTCTATTAAGTTAATAATAGTCTATTATGTATGGTGCATCGTTCGGTTAGAGTTATAAAGTGAGCAGTACCCCCATCGTTTCCTCGCGTTATCTAGAGTCTTAACCAGGCTGGGCAGACCACGTGTGGTGCTTTCATCCGAGGAGTTCTGGGCCAGGACGAGTGGACCTGCACATTGGATTACCTTACCCGGACGACGGCGAGCCCTACACGGCTTGGATTATCTACTTGCTTTGGGTGCTTTGATTTATGCCATGGATAACAGCCAACACTGGTGAGTGTTGGAACTACCCCCCGAGAGGAGTCCAGGTGAGACGGCGCTCTACCCCGAGTGAGGTCGCCTCACGTCTCTTCGTTGTGGACCGGCAGCTACCGTCTACAAGAGGGCCCAGCTGTATTCATCTGTGGACCAAGGTTCTGTGGGCACCGTGTTCAGCACTCTGAATTCTCCCAAGAAATCGTTGGCCAGATGGGATATCGCCGGCGGCTCTCCTAACCCCCCCCCCCCCCCCCCCCCTACTGACTTACAACCAGCGGGACCCCCCTTTAGTATATCCAGCTATAATCATTTAAGTACCATCGCTATAGTTCCCTAAAGAACCAGGTTGTATACTTGCTTCCTGCGTAACCAGAGATTGGACATTCAATGTTGATTTGCCTACGAATAATCATTTGCCTTACAAGTGCATTCAAATCATAAATGTCATTACGTGAACGTTGTATATACCCTTTGCTATATATTAAATATTCGATTTATACATTTGTGTGGACTTGGTTTCATGGTGGGAAAGTGTTCATCATATCTATATCATGTACTGTGTGGCCAGTAGTTAAAGTACATAAAGCGGTAGTGGTTTAATGATACCATACTTATCAATACAGTCAGGGAATTGTACCCCTCAGTTACAATAGGCATAGCCTTATTAAGGTTGTGTGGCGTCGCCGTCGTGTACAACTCCAAGGGATATTCCCTTGGAGATGCATTTGAGGCAAATTTTTTATTTTACACACACGGATTTTTTTTTATGTTCGAAGCTCATGCCATCGAACGAAGCTTCGATGTATTTAAGACAGCCCTACAATGCACCTACAAAAGCAGATTACAATTAAATTAGCCAACTTGGTAACACATTAGTCATAGCAGCATAGGCATAGCTAGAGCCATATGAAATCCGTAAAAAAAAATTCCAAATTCCATTTTATTTTTTTCCAAATTCCGTTTTTTCCGTTTTAATATTTCAGAATTCTGTATTTTGCTTTGTACACTCATTTTACCATCAGAAATAGTGTCTAATAAGTGGGAATGAATAAATGTCCACAATTTAATAAGATATAACAGTCCATTTAATAGGGCTGTCTTAAATACTTCGAAGCTTCGTTCGATGAGCATGGGATTCGAATATGAAAATAAAATTCGATAATTTTTTTTTTTTTATTATATATATTTTTGTAAAATCAACTCTGCCTCTCTTTGTTAACTACAACAAGCAATGCTGTTTGTTATTTAAGATGAGGTCGGACTCGGCACTGACAGATTTGTGTTAATTGTGCTGCTTTTATAAAGCCTCAAATGACGGCTTACAATATTTCATGAAAGTGAAAGTGTTGTTTGTCTAAGATTTAAAAAGGTTTAAACTTTACAGCACTGACAAAGTTGAACAAAGTGCTGTACAAGTCCCACAACATAAAAAAAAAAAAGTTATAAAAAAAAAAAAAAAATCTTTTTTTAGTTGATTCCATTTTTATTGCTCAATTCCGCGATTCCGTCTGCGATTCCGTGATCGCGGATTCCATATGGCTCTAGGCATAGCCTTATTAATGTTTTGTGTGGCGTTGGCGTCGTGTACAACGATACTTACGTTTTTTAGGTGATTTGACAAAGTTGTTGTAGAGTTGTGATATGCCATTTTCTTCTGGCATATCTGGCACTCAGCTTTTTGGGCATCGTCTTTGCATATTTTAAAGTGTAACCACACGTCTGATGACTTCTTTGTCGACATGTCTGCTGCCCATGTCCTTGTTGTTTTCAACACAGAAACTCCACGTGCTTGTTGTAGAGAGGTGGAGTCGAGGCGCCGCTTACTTTCGTTTCATTGGAATGGAGGCGCAAGATTTGGGAGGCAAAATATATATATATATATATTGTTTTTTAAACTTCGATTTTTTTTTTATGTTTGAAGCTCGTGCCATCGAACAAAGCTTCGAAGTATTTAAGACAGCCCTAAACCCTAGGGTGCCGCAGAGAGCTGCCAGGGGTGCCTTGAGATTTAAAAATATATATATATATATATATATATTTTAAATTATTTTTGGATTACAGAAAATTATCACTAAAGTGCTATCTGTTGCAGCTGCACTGTTTTCCATGAAAATACCATATCAGTTTGATCATTTCTCAAAATCTGAAAATCATTATTTAATAAAACACAGAAAAGGATCACCAAGTTACTCTGGATAAAAAAAACCTTTACAGACAACATTGAGACAAAGCTTCCTGACACATCTCCAGGGAACAAACTTAACTTTTTGACTTACCAGCCATTTGGCTGGTAGATTTTAAAAACTACCAGCCATCCAGATGTTTTACCAGCCAAAAATTATAAATAGCTTTTTAGTATATCGCCATGTGTTATTATTACTATATAATACTCTAATTACCGCACAGTGCGGACAAAAAAAAAAAAAAAGTTTGAATGCATTTTTTTTTTTTTAGTAGTCTACTCTTATAGCCTGCCTCTAGTCTAATGGCGCTTTTCCACTGCATAGTACCTACTCGACTCGACCCGCTTTAGGCACCTGGTACTTCGTTCCTTTTCCACTGCAGCCAGGTACTACTACTCCGTTTGTCTCCGTGTGGGGAATGGGGATGCAGGCGGGGCCGCCGCCGCTCGCTTGAAAGCTCCGTGGGCATAGATGTCCGAGGGCTTGCAGCAAGCCAGAGTTTAACACAGTTTCAATCAATCAATCAATAACAACATTAACCAGACTCTCGTTGCGTCTATTCTGCCAACGCTAACGTTACCTCTCATTGTGTATTCTACCAAGCAAACCCGGGTTTAACGTTACCTCTCTATATCGGCTGACTGTAGTATTAGGCTAATAACAACAACAAACTTAACACATCAGCGATCTTGTTGTGACACTAAACTCTCCGCTCGGTGGTAAATTGGGTTGATGTCGGTTTTGTTTCATCAATAAATAAGGCAGAATACACAGTGAATCCATTCTTTTTTGTTTATTGCACTTGGTTCTGTCGCAAACAAATCCTGAATGAAATGCATCCTTGATTCCTTAGCGAGGCAGTAAAGATGGCGGCGCGGCGTTCTGTTTTCGTTCAGAGGCTACAAAGTGTGACGTGTCGAGTAGGGGGTATCTGCAGAGCCGCAGAGCCAGGCTGGACCAATAGGGTCGCTTGGAACCGAGTAGGGTATATCTGCAGAGCCGCAAGCCAACTTTATTATTATGATAAAAAACAGCGGTGACGCGGTATTCAGCCTAACTCTGCGGTGAGCGTGATGCAACAGCGATCGCGGCAGCTCTAGCCGACGCATGCAGTGGATTTTGTTGGCCGCCAGATGGCGCCCAGGCCTTAATTTATGACGGCCAAACATTAAATCTACAAGCCTGTGGCGGTGGGCGTGTGACTAATTTGTACCCTGCACATCTCCATCCAAACTCTTGGAAGAACTCATTGAAATCTCATCTGATACCACCTGGAGAGCTAGTTTCAGAGTGTGGTGCTGAGTACCAAGTATCTCATGATGCAGCAGTTAAGGTGTTGATACCATTCAGCACCACATATGTGTGAAGCTGGCTTTTCGTCCATGACAGCTCTGAAAACAAAATATAGGGCCAAGTTGAGCCTTGAGGATGACATGCGTGTTGCCTTGTCAAAGATCTACCCACGTATTGACCGTAGGGATGCCCCGATCGATCGGCCACCGATCGTTATGGGCCGATAATCAGTATAAATATGCGATCGGTGATAATGCTTTATTTTCGCCGATCGTCAAAACTAGTGATGCACCGATGTGAAAATTGTGGGCAATACCGATAATCGATATTAATATTGCTGTTCTGGCCGATACCGATATTTACCGATGTCGATATATCTGTATAGAAAACACTTTTTTATGATAATCAAATAAAGAGCTATTTTCCAAAACGCATAATTTTTTTTACTTTTGTAACTTATTTTCAGAAATGACTGATATTTTGAAATTATTTAAGGCCAAAACATGTAAAAAAAAAAAAAAAAAATTGAAAGATTTTTTTTTCTTTTTTTTAATATCAGCCCTATCTTGATATTGGACCGATACCGATGTGTAAAAAAATGGCCATATCGGCCGATATTATATCGGCGGCCGATATATTGTGCATCACTAGTCAAAACCGATCGAAAAACATGATCCAATTCTTAGCGGAGATCTCACTTGCCGAGTTCCGTCTCAGACACACGGAGCTGGAGCTGCAAACTGCCGCTCCGTCTCCTCCTCCTCCTCCCTTCCCCGTGTAAACAAGCTCGGGCAATAGTCTGCTCTAACCTAGTGCATGCGACCTCCGTGAGCTAACGTTAGCTACCGTTACTGTTAAACAGAATGACCCAGTCAACTATTCACTTTTAGTTTAATACATGAGGCATTGTTAACGGTATCTAGCCGGCTAGCTACTGATAGCTCCTGATATCAACAAATGCTCCAGCAATAGTCTAGTAGACGTGCATGATAGCTCACGTTAGCTCACTGTTAAAAACGAAACGTCCCATTAAACTAAATAGTTCACTGAGGCGTTGTCTTAACGTTAACTAGCCGGCTAGCAGTAGCTACAGATAGCTCCTGATATCAATGTCTTATAACATTGATAATCGATGCGTATTCGAGCCCCGGCTTGCATCGCAGTCACAAACGGGGCTAGCTGAGGGAGTAGGGTATATCTGCAGAGCCGCAGATATACCCTGCTGAGGGCATGCTGAATGTGATTTGATCAAAGCAGAGTATACACACAGACAGTGGAGATAGCAAGCATTTTTACTAGGGATGTCCGATATTATCGGCCGACCGATATTATCGGCAGTAAAATGTGATATCGGAAAATATCGGTATCGATTTAAAAAAAAAAAAAAACAATAACAATATTTGTTATATATATATCCAGTGAAATTATTAGTTACCTGAAATTATTCCGTTTTTTGGGGTGGGAAACCCTGCATATATCGGTATCGGTTGATATCGGTATCGGAAATTAAGAGTTGGACAATATCGGAATATCGGTATCGGTAAAAAAGCCAATATCGAGCATCCCTAATTTTTACTTGTTGCGTGGTGGCGATGTCTTGCAAATAATACAACTACAAGTATAATTATATAATATATATATTTTATAAAAAAAAGTTAAAAAAATATATAAAATAAATTATTTTTTTTTATATCAAAAACGATCGGTATCGGATCGGTATCGGCCGATATGGCTCAAGACGATCGGTATCGGTGGCAAAAGACGTGATCAGGGCATCCCTAATTGACCGTATTATTAGCCAGCAGCAGCAGACCTCGCATTGAGCTAGAAATGTCCACTGAGTGAACGAGTGCTTATTTTCTGTATTTATTTATATTTTTTGAGAAATGGTAACTTGGTGATTGTTACGAAGGATCAGATTAAACCGAATATATATATTTATTGATTGATATATATTGCATAATATTTGTATATCGTTTGATATCCCTTGTGTATTCCTTGTACATATACACGGAATATCCCTTTAACCTAGTACAGACCATAATATTTCGTTCTCCTATTGGACAGCGGTCCCTTAGGCGCCATTGCCATACCCCCAGGGTCTAGTTCAAAGTCACCGTCAAAGACATGCCTGGGCATGAACGGCTCTGCGCAAGGATACGAGACAGGAATAGGGCTGGTACTAGTTTGTTCACCCAACGTATAAATACGGCGCAGGTGAATATAGAAGTATGTTACCCAATAAGTTGAAGCCTCACCCACGATACAACGTGCGGTGAAGTATGGCCTGTTTGGCCCCAAATAGAGCATTGAGACCGCGTGCGAATTAATAACTGAAGTATCAGAGTTTATGGCTGTACCGTCGAGTTCGACCTATTCTATTAATTCAGTAATAGTCTATTTATGTATAGTGTATCGTGCGGCTACCGTTCTACAGTGACCAGCATCACCAACGTTTCCTCGTACCAGCTAGTGTGCTTATCCAGGCTGGGCTGCTTACCCTGGCGCCTTCACCCGAGGAGCCCTAGACGAGGACCGTGTGGACATGTACACTGGATAACCTACCCGACGACTACATAGCCCTTTTCGGCTGGATTATATTTGCTTTGGTCCTGTAATTGATGGAGCGGAGAATCGTCTACACCCACAATTGTGTGGGATTTACCCTGTGAGGAGCAACGTCGAGCCCGCCTCTCAGATGCCTGAGGCTGGCTAGCTTTCTTCCATGCGGAGCTGCATGCCACGGAGAACAGCTGTTATTCGTCTGCGGATCAAGAGATTATTGCACCGTCTCCTGTACTTGGAGTCTCTCTATTCTTCGTTGACCCAGACTATACTACCGACAAATCCTCTCTCCTTGCTGGCCTACAACCGGAGGGACCCTACCAGTATCTCCCGCTGCCTTACTAGTGTACCATAGATATAATTCCTAAGATACAGGTGGTATTCATTATCTCCTGCGTAATATGAGAATGGACTTACGTTATTGATTTGCTCACGCACATTCTTTCGCCTTATAAGCGCGACCCTACGTAAAGTATTGTTATATACTATCATTGCTGCTAATAAATATTCTTAAACCCAGTTTTGTGTGGAACCGTGTCATTGTGGGAAGTGTTCATCTAATATACCTGTGTACTGTATGGCCAGTAGTAATGTACATAAGACAGTAGTGGTTTAATGATACCATACTTATATAATACAGTCAGGGAATTGTACCCCTCAGTTACAGTGATCCTTTTCTGTATTTAAAAAAAAATGATTCAGTTTTTGAGAAATGGTCACACTTATCCAAATATGCTATTTTTATGGAAAAGTGTGCAGCTGCAACAGATAGCACTTTAGTGATAATTTTCTGTAATTTTATTTAAGGGGAGACACTGCAGGTGAATAGGGTAAAATAATTAACTAATAGATATCACAATGAAACTTCCCCAGTTGATTACTTATATTAAGACAAGACTTTTTTGTATTACAAGTTTTCTGAAATTGTATGTTTAAATATGCAAATGAGGCATGATCTACTTAAATATAATTAATTAACTAATTTGCATATAATTCCAGGACAGAAATCTGAACATTGGATAAAGCCATTTTCAAAATTATAGTTTCATTTTGTTGACATATTAGAGCCAAAGGTTATTACAGAGGGGATTTTGGATATCTCTTTTTATCACTCCATAAATCAGAAAATACTCCATTCAGTCAATTTTTATGGTAAAATTACATATTTCGCCATGTTTTTAGGAATAAAATGTGATATAAATCAGGGTATGAATGCGATATCAACAAACCCTTCTGTAAATACCTTCAGAACATAGATATGAATAGAACTGGAAGGTTTGGTGTATGTGAGTGCTACTGAAGTGGAGATTTCTGGCTCAGAGTATGAGGAGAAACTCTTAAAACTCATTTTTGGGAAAACGCCTTCAAAGTTCTGTATTGTAAAATGCCATACTTTTTTTTTAAACAGATATTTACAAACACAATACCTAATCAAACCATTAGTAATAGACAACCTAAACACATGCCTGATAACTGAATAATAATAATAATGATGTTATTGAACTGAACAGAACTACACACAGGCTACAAACAGTGTAGTACAGTGTAGTACCCCCTAATAGGCAAAAAATATTTGAATAGATATCACTATGAAACTTTCCCAATTTGTTATGTACATATAAACTAAGAAAAAATATATTGCAAGTTTTCTGAAATGTATGTTTATATATGCAAATGAGGCACTTCCCCATTAAATATGTGCAAATTTATGGATGCAATAAGGCAAAATGTAAAATAAACAACTAAATGTGTGTTATTGACGTTTTATTGTCACTAGTTTCATAGAAGACATGTTTAGGAAGCAAAATATAAAAAAATCTCAAAATCAACAAAAAAAGTATATTTGACTATTCACCTGCAGTGTCTCGCCTTAAAGAAATATGCTATTTGATTTACTACTACAAGCAGTGTAATGTCAACAGTACTAAGCCATTTAGACCTGAAACACCTGTTAATGCATTATATAGCCTGCATATACACACAAATGTGTTTCCCGGTTTCTTAAATAAACATTATTTTGAAAGCAAGCACTTTTGTCATCATTGTAGCAAAAAAGACAGGACCGGAAAAGTCTTTATCGTATAATGTATATATTTTATTGAACACAGGGGTGCCTTGGCAGCAGAAAGGTTGAGAACCCCTGGTGTAGTGTATCTTGTAGACCAGGCCCATTGCAAGTTGCAGTACTCTTGTCGTCTACTCTAAGCCATCCTAGGTTGTCAAAGTGGGCAGGGGTGAGGTGGGTTCTAGGAGTAAGGTCAAGCAATATTCTGACCAGTTTGTTTTGTGATGTTTGTATGTAATTTTGTTTTTAGCGCCTTTGAGGTGCTTTGGTACCATGAGGTGCAAGCATAGTCGTAGTACCCTTGAATGAGTGCTCCTGCCAGAGTCTTCAGGGTATTCTTGTTTACCAGAGAGGAGATCCGGTACAAGAATCTAGTTCTTTGGTTGACTTTTTTTATTACATTGGATGCCATTTTGTCACGGGAAAGATTCGCCTCTAGTAGGGACTGGGCGATTCTTGCCAAAATGTGAATCACGATTTTTCTCGAATTGAGATCACGATTCTCACGATTCTTATTTTTTCAATAAAATCATTTAAAAAGTAAAGTAAAAAGTTAAAAAAAATCGTCATAACTTAGAAATTAGATTGCATAGGTCTATGAATCGAGATCGATTTTTTTCAGATTAATTAATTAATTTCATCTTTCCTTGTGACAATATTGTCACCCACCCGTTGGCCTTGCTGAGTTTGTTATTTGAACCGAAGAGAATGGACTCGGTTTTACCCAGGTGTAATGATAGTTTGTTGTCAAAGAGCCAGGTGCAGATTTTGCCTAGTTCCGAGCTGAGGGTTTTCAACCTGTAACTTGTTCTTGTCAGAGACCAGCAGGGCTGAGTCGTCCGCGAACAGGAACAAGTTGCAGTCACAAGCTGACGACATGTCATTTGAATAAATTAGGAACAGTAGCGGTCCTAGTATGCTTCCTTGTGAAACACCACAGCTCACTGGGAGGGGGGGGTAGGGTACCGTTTACCTCCACCATCTGTTCTCTCCCCTCCAGGTAGGATTGCATCCAGCTCACTGAGGCCATGGTTAGACTAGTGTTTTTGTGGCTCGTTTTTATACGTTTTTGAATACGTTTTGTAGTGGCCGACTGGCATTCCTCTGTGTGCTGACAGTCGTCCACGATGCACCCGCTTTTGCCTTTTTACACTGTACCAAGGTTGTGATGTGAATGAATTGAATGTCCAAAGTTGCCGCCGGTTCGGTTTACAGGTTTGTTGTTGTCCAAGGGTAAATGATAGTGATAGTGAAAATAAAGGTTACACAGAACAGTCGTCAGTTGCTCCGTGCTCGGTTCCAACAGTATAACAGTGAAACAGTTCCAACAGTGAGACAGCGTTTGAAGGCAAGTCCTCGGCAGGTGCATAAGATTCCGTTGATCACCTTGGCCATTTATAGTTATTGGGCTGCAATGGGTGGTGAGCCCTCCCAAACAGTCTAAAGGTTCTAACAATAAGACAGTCTAAAGGTTCTAATATAAGACAGTCTAAAGGTTCTAATGTATATATACAATATAATGGTTCAGTGCATGGTTCTAATATATATATATATAATATAATATATATATAATAATAATAATATATAAATCCACCAAGTCGGTTTCTGCCTCTACACGTTTGATGTCCCTATTACACAGAAATGCGTTTTTTGGCGGATACGGCTGAAACGCTAAATTGTGTTTGCGTTTTGGAGAACCCCAAAAAAACGCGCCGACAACAGCCGTGTAGTCAGCACGGGAGCCGTTGTTGCGAAAACGCCCATGCGCAGTAGATACCATCTGCGTGCCCTTCCGGTGACAGCAGAGCTGTCCCAAACCAAATAGCTGCAGCTACTATGTGGTCAAGTTATTGTTATAAGGACCCCAGTCCAAGCTACAACAGTCTGCATTCCCTTAACAATTGTTTGTATTGAGCCGTATTGTATTGTACCCATATGCAATATGTTAAATAAAGTTTACATCCATTCATTCTGCTAGCATTACCGATTGGCACTGCCACTGGATAACATGAGCTAGTGTTAGCTATCAAACCCTGTTAGCTCAAAGCTCCTCTTTCAACTTAACAAGCATTAAACAAAATGGCCCAGTCATCTATTCACCTTTGTTTAATACACACAGCGTTGTCTCTAATGTTATCTAACTACTGATAGCTCCCGATATCAGTTTGGTGCTGGCTAAGTAGCGTGAGCTAACGTTAGCTTCTAGCCACAATGCTATACTGTTATAATGGCAAATTCCATTGACGTTAGCATGCAGCTAACAATGCTACCGATCTTTTTTTAGACTAAACTATCCGCTCTTGGTGGTCACTTGTGTTGATGTTAGTTTTGTTTCATCAACAAATGACAGGCAGAACACAGTGCAGAACACACAGTGAATGTATCCGTTTTGTTTATTGCACTTTTATTAGGCTTTGCTGAAAAAGAATTGCTGCATTGAGTAAATATGCAAGATGGTGGCGCAGCATAGGCGCCTGCCTTGTTGACATTTTCTTTGCTGGAGCTTCCAGGAAGTGTATTGGCACATTCAAGTTATGATTGGTTGAAATTGCCTTCATGTTCGCCACCTACTGCCACCTACTGCTTTGGCAGTGTACTACATCACTGTGCCCAGGTGACAAAAACGAAAGTGTGACTCGAGGCTGCCGCGTCGCGGCGAAACTCGTATGACAATGAAACGAAAATGAAACGAAAGGTGTAACCGCCGCCTGAGACTATCAAAACCAATTGCTTTTAGCTTGTCAATCAGAATGGAGAGATTGACAGTGTCAAAGGCCTTTTGTAGGTCCAGCATGACCAAGTTCAAGTTTCAAGTTTCAAGTTTCTTTAATAGTTGTCATACAGAAGTACAGAATACTTTTATACAAAATGCTTCTTACTGTTACGCTCCAGAGACTGTGCAAGACAAGATAAGTATGAAATAAAATAACATAGTATAGCATGTAAATTAGAAGTAAAAAAAATGAGGTCACAGTGTTCAGTATAGACATATGTACAATGTTCGATGCAGAATAGACGTAACTGAGTTACCATATAATATACAATACTGTGTAGTGTACTAATATACAATACTATATAGTGCAAGGCAGAAATAGGATGAGGTGCAATTTAGGTACAATTTACAGTAGGTGTACGAGTTGTAGTGCAAATCCTTTATCAATAAATATAAAGTGTGTTTGTGTGATCTAAAGTGTGGAGAGTGGGTGCTGCAGTGTGTTGTTTGTTTAAGTGTGCTGTGTGCATTTGATGGTTGTTGCATAGTGTTTATTGTTCGTTTAGCAGCCTGATGGCCTGGGGATAGAAGCTTCTTCTGAGTCTTTCTGTGCTTGCCATGAGACTCCGGTATCGCTTGCCTGACCGCAGCAGTTCAAAGAGGCAGTTGTTCGGGTGGCTCGAGTCCTTAATAATTCTCTTAGCCTTCCCCTTGCACCGCTTGTTGTAAATGTTCTGGAGGGTGGGAAGCCCTAGGGCTGGGCGATATGACCAAAAACGTTATCGCGGTAAAATTATAAAATTATTTTCATATAATTCGATATCGATAATTATCGTCGATATAATGTCCGTCAAGTTTAATTAACTTCTTATGCTGCTGCGAATGTCTCAAGTCGAGTTGATGTCGTCATCAGTCTGCGCACGTTAGCCGACAAGCGGAGTATCTCATGACAATAAATATGACACTAAAATACTCTCTTCCGCCACAATATATTGAAACGACGTCCACTGTATATCCCACACTACCATAAACGTGGCCTCAGAATTCAAAACACACACATACTCGGCACGTAAATATATAAAACAGTGCCGTGCAAGCTAGTTATCCTAGCCAGCCTGTTGGTTCTAAGCGGAGTATTCCATGACAATGTGCTAAATATGACACTAAAATACTCTCTTCCGCCACAATATATTGAAACGGCGTCCACTGCATATCCCACACTACCATAAACGTGGCCTCAGAATTCAAAACACACACATACTCGGCACGTAAATATATAAAACAATGCCGTGCTGCAAGCTAATTAGCCTAGCAAGCCTTGTTGAGTGAGTCCTACCTCCTTCCGGGTCTCGGCCATCTCCTTCACTGATTGGTTGTTAGCTGTTGTGCGTAAGTACGTCATCACGTAACGCTGGTTGTTGTTAGTGAGTGTGTTGAGCCGAGGCTGAACGGAGCCAAGCTTGGAAAATCGATATATCGAAACTTTGCGACCACGTTTCATGTTTATTTCGAGGAAATAATTTATCGCGATAGTTATCGTTATCGTTTTATCGCCCAGCCCTAGGAAGCCCCCCTCCAATTGTGCGTTCGGCTGAACGTGTCACTCTTTGTAGTCTGCTACGGTCTTGTGCAGTGCTATTCCCAAACCAGGAGGTGATGTTGCCAGTCAGGATGCTCTCTATTGTACATGAGTAGAAGTTCCTAAGGATCTTCTGACTGACTTGGAACTTCCTTAGGCGCCTGAGGAAGTAGAGGCGTTGTCGTGCCTTCTTCACAACACTGTCAATGTGTGTGGTCCATGTCAAATCCTTGGATATGTGGGCTCCGAGGTACTTGAAACTGTTCACTCTCTCAACCGGTGCCCCGTCGATGCTGAGGGGGCTGTAGTCCTTGACCCCCGACCTCCTGAAGTCCACAATCATCTCTTTTGTTTTGCTGACGTTCAGGGAGAGGCAGTTCTCCCTCTTCCAGGTAGGCCCTTTCGTCGTTGGCAGAGATTAGGCCCACCACTACTGTGTCATCAGAAAATGTGATGATGGTGTTGTTGTTCCGCTGTGCTACGCAGTCATGTGTGTACAGGGAGTAGAGGAGGGGGCTCAGAACACAGCCCTGGGGGGCCCCTATGTTGAGCGTGATGGATGAGGAGGTGCAGTTGCCTGCTCTTACCACCTGGGGTCTGCCCGTCAGGAAGTCCAAGACCCACTGGCAGAGGTCATAGTTCAAGCCCAGGTCCCTGAGCTTGGCTATGAGTTTGGAGGAGACTATGGTATTGAATGCTGAGCTGTAGTCGATGAACAGCATTCTCACATAGTTCCCCTGCCTCTTGTCCAGGTGTGATGCTGCTGTGTGCAGCACATGGGCTATGGCGTCCTCCGTGGACCTGTTGGGGCGATATGCAAATTGCAGAGGGTCCAGGTTGATGGGGAGGGAGGAACAGATGTAGCCCTTCACTAGCTTCTCAAAGCACTTCATGGCTATGGAGGTGAGGGCTACAGGGCGGTAGTCGTTGAGGCAAGCGGGCGTAGATTTTTTGGATACAGGGATGATGGTGGACTTGAACCATGCCGGCAGGGTTCGAAATTAAGGGGGGCTTGGGGCAAAATGCCCTCGAAAATTGACCAAATGCCCTCGAAAATCAGTTAAGGGGGGCAATAAAAGCCCCCGACAGTTTACTAATTATATATATGCTCTACAGTGCAAGCATTTCCCCCGTATTTGCCCCTAATAATATGTGTGTGCGCGTGAACCGGAAAAATCATTTACTTGCAGAGTGAAGATTACAAAACAGCTCCGCTGTTAATAGTTAAGAAACTGGACTGAAATTCAGTTTTTGGGTGGAATGCAAAGAGGGAGGGAGGCGGGGCCCGCTGCGTGTTACAGGGTGCTTGAGAGGTGCGAACACAGACAGACAGACCTGCTCTGCTTTCAGCAAGCATGCATAGTGCTGTGTAACATTAAGTTACACTGCTATCTTAACGTTAGCAAGCTAAGCATCTGCATAGCGCGACCTGTGTAACGTTAAGTAACTTGTGTTCGGCGGGGAAAGACCGTTCCATTTGTAACACAACTCCAAAGAATAACATCCAAATGATCCCGATGCGCATTTCCTTCATTCCACAGCACTGAGCGCGCAACGTATTTCATTGATCGATCTGACAACAACACAACTTGCCCTCAGGGACAATCATATTTAATCTATTTAGATAGAGTATGTATGTATTATTTACAGATAATTGAAGGTACCTCAAAACATGAAAACAAGCCATGTCACACATCGTGTGTGTGTGCGTTACTTGAACAATTGTCACTCTGCTCCTAAATTTCTGTGTGCTCCTAAATTTGTATTTAGATTTTATTTATTAACATTTTATTTAGGAGCACATGTGCTCCTTGGGAAAAAGGTTAGCGTAGAGCCCTATAGGCATTAACATTACGTTATCAAACATAGGGACGAAGACTGTAAAAAAAAGTGTCAACAATGTTTTATAATCTTTATGTTAATTTTCATTATAAAAATGTTGTGCCCCCGAAATACAAAAAAAGCCCCCGAAAAATCAATTAAGGGGGGCAAAAAAAGCCATTGAAAAAAAATGTTAATTTCGAACCCTGCATGCTGGAGTATTTGCCCGCGGTCCACCTCTTGTTTGATGTGGTCGTTCAAATAGAGAAGGCAGCGTCAGTGGAGTTGGATGTTCTGAAGCCAGATTGGAATTCGAAGCTTAGATTTTTTTCCGCAAGGTACTTTTCGACCTGTTCGTATACTATTTTTCCCATGACTTTCGAGATGGAGGTAAGAATAGAAACAGGGCGGTAGTTGCCTGGGTCTAATTTGCTGCCCTTTTTGTGCAGGGGGGTTACTCTCGCAATTTTGAAGTCTTTGGGTACGTGTCCCTGTTTTATGGAGAGGTTTATTATGCGTGTGATGACTGGGGTAATTGCGGTTGCCGAGTCTGAGGAATTTGGACGGGATATTGTCATGGCCAGTGGCCTGGTTAGGTTGGAGGGCGCTCAGTTTTCTTGAGTACCTCAGCTGTTGTTACCATTAGTAGTTTGAAATCGTCTTTGCGGACCCCTAGGTTATTGTAGTAGGCTATGATGTGTTCTACCCCAAAAACGCCCTGAGTGGGTGGGTAGTTTATTTACCAGTGTTGTGGCTATGTTTGTGAAGAAAATGGTTAAGTAATTGGCCACATCCAGCTTGTCTGTGATGAGCATGTTGTGACTTAATACATTTGTTTGTTTTAACAACTAAAAATACTAAAATAGTTAATTGTAGCTCAGCAAATGGCCTACTTGTTTGTTAAATAGTTAATTGTAGCTCAGCAAATGGCGTACTTGTTTGCGTGATCTGGCTGGATTATCAAAACCTTGAAACCCAAGAAATATGGGCTGGTTAGTAGGGATGCCCCGATCGATCGGCCCCCGATCGTTATCGGCCGATAATCAGTATAAATATGCGATCGGGGAATTCCGATAATTAGTCATATTCGCCGATCGCGGAAACTGATCAAGTGGATATCTCACTCGCTTGTCTCAGACGCACAGGACCTGCAAACTGCTCCTCCTCCCTAGCCCCGCCCGTACCCGTGTAGAGTTTGTAAACACGGAGGCGGACCTCCTCTGCTGAGTCTAGATAGTGCATTCGACCTGAGCTAACGTTAGCTACCTAGCTATCGTTACTGTTTAAACAAAATTACCCAGTCAACTATTCACTTTTAGTAGGCATTGTCTAACGGTGTTTAGCCGGCTAGCTACTGATAGCTCCGGATATCAACAAATGCCCCAGGAAGTCCAGTAGCCCATGTTGATATCTCCGTTAGCTTGCGTTAGCTGACGTTAGTTCACGGTTCAAAACGAAATGTCCGATTGAACTAAATAGTTGTCTTAACGTCATCTAGCCGGCTAGCAGTAGCTACAGATTAGGGCTGGGCGATATGACGATATTATATAAATATCGGGTACAGTACAGTTCATTAACGATACACTTTTTTAACGTATCGTGGATATCGTGATGTTTTGCCCAAGAGGATTGTGTCGCGTCAATCTGGTCCACCCCGTTCAAACTTTTGAACAACGCCGCTCCCACACACACACTACTGCATCAAAGTTAGTTAGTACTTATGATTAACAAAGGCATTCGTTTTGTGGCATCAACATTATATAGTTACACGTTATATAGTTACACATCAGCGTATTTACCCAAACATAGCAACGTCCGATGACGACATAGATAGCAAGCGTTACTGTTCATATCTCAGTCCGTGCCGAGTTGTGCGTGCCCATTCTGCGGTCTGTTAATAAAGTTTTCAATCAGACAGGTGTATGGAAAGGCTTTTATTATAACATTTGTTGCAGTAAAATCATTATGCCTCGTTGTCATGCTGCGGTGCGCTAGTAATCACTCGTCGGCTGCGGTGAGCTGTTGTTGTCGTTGAGCTGAGCTCTCGTTAAAATCAAGGAGGGCATTCAGGAAGTAAAAAAAGAATAGCGCTGCTTGCCGATTGGTGCTAAGAACAGCAGGGCGGGTACAAGCGAATGATTGAATGAATGAAAACGTTATTAACGATTGCAGAATGGGTACAATACAGTACAGCTCAATACAACAACAGTGGACTGACTGGAGGATGAAGACCAGAAAAAGACTTTCGTCTTGTTTACATCAGGGTCCCCCATTTTCAATTCATCATATTTCATATCTAAATCATATAATATCTCATTGCTAAATATATGCAATATATAATCTAATAATCCAATAATCTAAATCTAATATATAATATAAAAATGCTAAATGCATGGGTATTTTATTTTGTCTTTAATGTTAGCTTGCAAACTCAAATACTGTCTTGGTAAGCCTCATAATGAATTGTTTGGGGAAAAAAAGAAAAACATCGTGATGCGTATCGTGTATCGCCGAAAGGTCAGAAAATATCGTGATATCATATTTAGGCCATATCGCCCAGCCCTACTACAGATAGCTCCGGATATCAATGTCTTATAACATTGATTGAATGCGTATTCGAGCTGAGGGCTTGCTGAATGTGAAATGACAAAAGCATAACGTTACCAATAGGGTCCCGCTGCAGCGCCGGAGAATCCTTTTTGGAGCTAGGGCTACTAGAGTACACACAGACAGTGGAGCTGTTTGCAGATAGCGAGCATTTTGACTTGTTGCGTGGTGGCGATGTCTCGCAGATAATACAACTACAAGTCTAATTATATAATATATATATTTTATTAAAAAAAAAAAAAAAAAAACTTTTTATATAAAATCATTTTTAATTTCTTTTTAATCAAAAACGATCGGTCGGTATCGGCCGATATGGCTCACGACGGTGGCAAAAAATCGTGATCGGGGCATCCCTACTGGTTAGTTTATGTTGAGAATGTTAAACTCTAATATTAATGCAATGTTGTCGGTGCTTTTTGCTGTGGCACAAACAACATTATGCCAATTACATTGGTTGTTTATGTTTATAAATTATGTTTATAAGATTGTTTCATAATAATTTACACAACTTTTATTATATACATATATATATATACATCATAGGCTACCATTAGCAATAGCATAGGCTACCATTAGCAATAGCATAGGCTACCATTAGCAATAGCATAGGCTACCATTAGCAATAGCATAGGCTACCATTAGCATAGCATAGCAGCTACTAGTTGGTAAACCTGACCTCATAATACCACAGGCCAGAAAACAAATCGGGCTCGAAGTAATGTAAAAAATACACGAAATTACTTTATTGGCTTCGTTATGACACTACCTTACACACAAGTACGAATTCCAATCTGGAACAGCAGCAGCTGGACAACCTGTATCCTTCGTCTAGTATTATAGGCCTGTATGCTCGCTAGCTAACATCGACGGCTAACTGTTATGCTATCCAACCAGGCAACTTTACATTGAGATGAGCAAATCATTGGCATTTTCACAAACACTGTAACATGTAAAAAGCAATAACAATAGCAACCAAACGAAACCCCAATTGTCCACATTCTTACCTGCATAGAAGTGAAGAATCAATCAAATACAGGACGCGCTGCTGCTCTCGTCCACGTCTGTGTAATGAAGCTTCTTCTTCTTCTATGGGGTTAATGGCGGGTCGCAACCACAGAAAGGCGCATTCCGCCACCTACTGTACAACCCGGCAACTGGAGCGGATAAGGCGAGTAGGGTCCAGCTGCAGCCTCGGAGATTGTTCCAGATTGGGCAACTTCCGCCCGCTCCAACGACATTTCTCCCGGGACAGGACAATGTGCGCTGATTGGCGGAAAGTACGGAAGTATCTCGAAGTACGTCTGACGTTTCCCTACGTTAGCGAACGTTAAACGTTGTATTCATAAGATAAGATACATTCAGCAGCATGGGGAGGGCCGGGGGGAGGGGAGGTACAGGTAGTAGAAGACATAGAGGTACAGGTCACATAATTATAGTACAGTGGAGAAGTAAAAATAGAATAAAAAGGCAGTGTAAACAATATACAATATTATTAACTCTAATAATAACACGCCTCGTGGGCTCATTATAATACGAGAGCCGTGGGTCTGCATTGTATAGAGCGGATCCCCCGGCCGTATTCAAGCCCCCCCCCCCCCCCCCCCCCTCTCGTCAGCGCAGACGTACTTGCTTTTGATTTTGACGTTCAATGTCAGACGTACTTCGAGATACTTCCGTACTTTCCGCCAATCAGCGCACATTGTCCTGTCCCGGGAGAAATGTCGTGGGAGCGGGCGGAAGTTGCCCAATCTGGAACAATCTCCGAGGCTGCAGCTGGACCCTATTGGATAAGGCAAGGACCCAGCAAAGTAAAGAAAACAATAATAAAAAAATAAAAAACACAGAACAAACAAAACAAAATACCCAACCCTAACATCACCACCCTATACAAACCTAATACAAATAAAAAATAAAACCTAAACACAAACAAAATGAAAATAAATAAAATTAAAATGATATAATGGACACTGTTCTACGACATGTTCTACCTTTTCTTGACTAACACCGCACTCACATAGCCTTTTTTTTTTTTAACTTTACTAACGTACTGTTCAACCCTGTATGTCTCAACCTCATTCTTGTAAACATGTCCTCTTCTTGCTTGTTTCTACTAGTAGCCCTACTCCAACCCACCCTTTTTTGAAAACCATAAAACCATCTCCCTGTCCTCTCATTATCCATCCGCCATCACCCGTCATCACACACATAATAAACCTATCCATAAAACAGGGACACATCCCCAAAGACTTCAAAATTACGAGAGTGATCCCCCTGCACAAAAAAGGCAGCAAATTAGCCCTGTTTCTATTCTTACCTCCATCTCGAAAGTCATGGGAAAAATAGTCTACGAACAGGTCGAAAAGTACATTGCGGAAAAAAATCGAATCTACGAATTCCAATCTGGCTTCAGAACATCCCACTCCACTGACATATGCCTTCTCTATTTGAACGACCACATCAAACAAGAGGTGGACGCGGGCAAATACTGCGGCATGGTCATGCTGGACCTCTAAAAAGCTTTCGACACTGTCAATCACTCCATTCTTTGATTGATTGATTGAAAACTCTATTAAAGATCATCATAGTGAATGAATGAATGAATGAATGAATGAATGAATGAATGAATGAATGAATGAATGAATGAATGTAACATGTATTAACATCACAGATAATGTGATGAATATACCTGCATATAATCCTTACAACTTTGTATGGTAGCATGTACAATTATGCTGTATATACTATATATATATATTATATATTTTATTCTTCTTTATATTATTCTTACTGCATATATATATATATATATACATCCGTCTGTACATACCTGCATGTAATGCTTTTTACTGTACATATCTGTAGATACTATATCGCTGCTGGCCAGTACAACTTACTTACTATACCATAGTGTCTTTATACCTGTATCACTCAGGGGCGATTTTACCACTGGGGCACCAGGGGCATGTTCCCCTGCTGAAATCTCAGGTGCCCCTGAGGTGCCACCCCAGTTTAAAAAAAAATCCTTTTTTAATTATTATTATTTTCTTTACTTTTTTATAAAAAAAAATATAACCCTAGTGCAGCCGGGTGGCGCAGCGGACTAAGCATCTGCCCACCACCACAGAGACAGTGGGATCGAATCCAGCTGTGGTGCAGTGCTTCCGGTTGGCCGACCGTCCATACTAACACAATTAGCAGTGTTAGAGGGTGGGAAACCCGGCGAGGGTGGGTCCTGGTCGTTGTAAACAGCGACTCCTACAGTTCGGTCGGGGCGCCTGCACAGCGAGGGAAAGACCTGGGGGAGGTAGTGTGATCCTTCCACACCTTACACTCTCCCAGTGAGAGTCCGCGCTGCCAGGTGAAAAGAAGCGGTTGATTGGCTACACATGTGTCGGAGGAAGCATGTGATAGCCTCCACTCTCCCAGACCGACTGTAAGGGGTAGGAGCGCAACGACCAGGAAGGGGATTGGGAATTGGCATAACGACTAACATTGGGATGGGAGAAAAAACGGAAAAAGGAGGGGGGAAAAGGATAAAAAAAATATATATTTATTTTCTAATACTTTGTTTTCTTCCGCTTAGTAATATGCTTAAATTCAGCTGTTTGTCTCGTCTGATCTGAGGTCCTATAGTCGAACGTAAAATAATTTTTGATCTGAGGTCGTAGTCTAACAGTAAATACTTTTTGTTTGATTGTACTGTTAAGTAAGCACCTTGTTTAGTACACTTTTTGAAATAAGCACTTATAATTTATTATTATGCCTGGCTCGAATACTCTAAAAGCAAAGACTCTAATTATTGCTACGCATGTCATTGTCATCACTTTTCACTTCCAAATGTCCCAGAATCTGTTTTCAGCCTTGTGTAAAGATGGGGGATTTAGGGGTCATGCTAAATCCTTTTTTTAAAGATTTGTTTTTTGGCATTTTACTGTATTATTTCGGACAGGCCCGACAGAGAGGAAGTTTGGGGAAAGACATGCAGCAAAGGTCTCCGGGTCCGGGAGTCGAACCCGGGACGTCCGTGTTGCACTGCAGCGCAGCTACGTGGTGAACCACCCTGGCGCCCCTGGGGTCATGCTAAATCTGAGCACCAATGCAATGTTTGCATGGAAAGAGCGCCAAAAAGTCATGCAAACAAATTCATCCATGTTGGCTACGATCAACAAGGAGAGTGGGGGGTAAATGGAAAGGGAATCGGGAATACACCAAAACCATTGCAGATGTGCTATTACTAACCGCCACACAGAATATTGCTCAGCGAGGTCATCGTGAATATGCTTAGCAGAGATGGTGTGGAGTGAGATAATTAAGAGGTTGAAGAAAGCGAGGTCTTCAGTGTTATTGCTGATGAGACTAAAGATCTTAAGAAAAAATAACAGTTGTCTCTCGTCTTACGATATTATTATGATGGGGCAGTCCATGAAAATGTTGCCTTTATTTTGTATCTCTCCACTCGTCCATCACTATGATGCTTGATGCTTGACTTTGAACACCCATCATGATCCTACTGCCTTTCTTTCTCTTGGTAAATCCACTAAGTCCCATGTCTCATTTTCCAGTAGCGACTCATATTACAAATCAGTCACCTCCTGCCATTCCTTTGCATTAAGACTCACCATTGCTTCTTTCAGTGTGATTGGCTCTGTCACATGAGACATATTGGCATGATGATCACAACAGTCACTGTATCAGCAAAGTCATCATATCCATATCTCCTTGGAGCATTTCTGATTCTGCTGCTTGTTCTGACAGTGCTATCGACCTCACCATCTTGTGTTTCACACTCCTCTGTTTTAATTGTTATTATTTCGTTCTTCACTTCTCGTGTTTCACTCACCTGTTTTCGCTCTTTACTTCCTGCTTACAGTGGAAGTTTGATTAATCAAAGATGACATCACGACGGATTAGAATTCTCCTTTTTTCTTCATCGTACAGGCGATAATCCTTGGCATTGTTTGCATATCCCACGAAACAGTGACAATTGTAGCATACCATGGTGGCAAACTACCCAAAAGTGTTACAATTTGGTCTTCCTCTTCAATTACAGCTCCTATTACTGATTGCTGGTCAGTCAGCTCCTTCATCCGTTTTAAATGTTCAGTTCTATATCATGCTAGCTTCCGTTCAGAGTCATATTGCATATATCTCGCTTCAATGTATATGCACTGAATACATTTCAAAATGTACCTTTACATACCAACATCCATCTGGCCACACCCCCATCTGCTACCTATATAAGCAGGGGTGGGGCCACACACTCATCTCCTTCTCAAATTTCACCACAAGGAAGTGCCTGTTATATACCTCACTTGACGTGGGAAAGAAAGTATTTATCTGAAGAAAGGAAAACAGAAGACAAGGAGATACGTTGACATTATATCTTTATTTTCTCTCTCACAATTTTTCGAGAAAATACGGCGATATTGTCTTCGTCACTGGAGTGTCTGGAAGATGATGATCATTCTGACCTCCACCGGCTTTTTCGTATTAGGGGCTTGCGCCGCTGATATACTCCCCACCTGCAGTCCTCCTTGCTGCGGCTGGATAGGTATTGAACCTCCGGTCATCATACAGCTGGACTGTGGGAGGCACCGGCTGTTGTGAGAAACCGGTTTGCTTCCGAGCTGGGTGAGTACTGTTTGCTTGCAAGCACTAGTTGTCTGTTAACGCTATGGGGGTTAGCTGACAATTTTACGAAAGCCGGCCCCGGATTGGGGTCCTCTGCTCGGCTTCTTAAGCGGCGGACGGAGGATCTTGGTCTGACGCCCATGATGGTCAACCTAGTGGGCCGCGACCGAGACCTGGTTTGAACCCGGGATTCTCTGGACGAGCGGATGCTTCTCTGTCCCGTGCAGGCCCCATCTTTCACATGAATGTGGAAGTACACCCTAAAGCATGAGGAAAAGTGGGCATGAATCTTCATTATCGGGAGTTCCATGCTCAAGTCGGCTGCAGCCCATACAGGAATTGTGCCGACTCCGCTGCATGTCTGGTAAATCACCGTTGAAAACTGTGTGACATTTCTTTTTCTCTTCCCTCTTAGGATGGGGAGGGACTCAGGCGGCGGCCTGTCTGAAGTGTGGCTTATTATGTCGTTGTGTACAGTTCAGGTGATAGCTGCTTAGCTGGCGTGCTAGTTTGTGGCCTACTGTTGTTAGCCAGTCAGCTGTTAGCTGCGGCGCTAGCTCGTTGTGTTCACTAGGCTAGTAACCGTTAGCTTGTTGCTATCAGTCGGGCGGCTGTTAGCTTAATGCTACACTGTTGAACGTTACTGTGACTATAACATGCCTTAAACACTCTGACTACGAGGTCATCTTTGACAGAGGATGTTAGTCGACCCTACACCCGGGTGCCATGCCAGCGAAGACTTCGTCAACATGGAGAACGGCGGCTGGGTGGCGTAGCGGACATACCCTCGTCACCAACGCAGGAGATGCCGGGTTCGACTCTGTGTCCCGTTGACCAGTGTTGCAGTCCTCTCGGCCTGCGCTCAGGGTGAAGGTAGGAGTCCTGACCGGACTTTAAACACTTCTTCTTTTCTTCCCTTCTAAATGTTTTGTAATAACGATGTTTCCAAAACGTGTGTTGCTGCAATACATTGAGGATGCGACGCGTGTTGTATGTGAATTGTCTTGTCACTGGTATAGCTTCTCTCTCCATGGAAAATCGGCGTTGTTTTTTACATGTGTAAAGATGAACTGGTTAGTTGTGATGAGAACATGTGTGTTCATGTAACGTTTGTAACGTGGGTGAACTCACAACTAAGAGGGTTAATTAACCTGTGAAGCTATGCTTAGTGACATGTGATTGAGGAATGAATCTTTTTCTCAGCCTGTGATGACAATGAACAGCATGTTCACATATTTAACAGGGGTACCTGTTCAACTTGGTCGTATCAAGGGTAAGGTAGGAGGGGTGACCCCCCCCTGGTTTCCCTGGGGCTTCCCCCCCTCCTCTCAGACATGTTTGTTTACAATATATTGTGTCACTGTGTTTGTGGGGATACGATGTAACCCTCAGCTTGAGTTGCTGGGGTTGTGCTTCCGCTTGAGAAACTATTCTTTTCCTAAAGAAAAGGTTGTTTGGTCACTTATCATGTGTGCTTAGCAAGGCCTGTGGCCAATACATAATCGAGAACTTGTGTCTTCTCTCGTTATGAAAAATGGCGTTCCTCTGTAGTAAGAGTGTACTTTTGCCATTTTTTGTTGTGATGAAGGGTTGTGTGTGTCGTTGTGATCTACAAACTGGGTTAGGTTTGGCCCACAGAAGCACATGTGTAAGTCTGGACCGGGGCTCTTAAAGGGGCCCTCTCTGTTCTGTGTTTTTTCCTTAGTAAAACTCAGATAGCAGGTTAGCACATGAGCTATGTGAAGCTGGTAGATGCTTCATGTAGCATGCTATGACTGTGTCATGCTCTACTTTGTCATTACATTGTATCAGGGGTGAGGGGTCGTAAAGGGGTGAACTGGTAATCCTTTCCTCCCCTTTTCTGATTGGTCAGGGGTTAAAACCCCCTGTCCTTCAGGGTTCCTGTCACGTTGCTGTTCGGCACGTTACAGGGTAGGGGGGGGGGGGGGAGAGTTTCCTGGTCCCATGCCCTGAAAAATTGGGCGTGTGCACCGCGGAAATTCCCCCGCCATAGAGTACGTCACTGAGCGTGTCTCTATTGGTAAGACTTCCGTGAGTTGTTCAGGTTCCATGTTATGGATCTGTTTCAGGGAGTTGTCAGAGCTCCTCCTCACAAAGCTCCTCCTCAGGGAGAAGTGCCTTCTGTGAGTTCGGGCTCTCCTTCCCAGTGAGAGAGCCTTGTCAGAGATTGTCAAGGTGAGTAGAACTTCAAAAAGGAGTTCTGCTCTATTGTATGTGTATTCGATTCAATTCGATTATTGAGTGTGTATTGGTTCAGTGCCTCCTCCTCGGAGAGCCCTAACCCAAGTGTTACATAGCTCAATGTTGCAATATTTCTTTTCAATCTATACAGCTCGTGTGGGAAGTCTCTCTGGGGATTCCCGTCTCCTCCCTGTGGCGAGGGTGGCGGGATGTAAAAATGAAAAAAATGTTACCCTCACCCGCGTCACGTGGGATTCATATCAGTCTGTGTTTCTTTCTTTTTTAATAAAAAGAGGAAAGAACATGAAGCACAACAGCTCCTTGTTGTTCTCCCAGGCGACTTGGAGGAACAATGTCTGGTGTCTTGTTAGACTATCCATTGATGTGTTTGGGTCTCGACGCGTACATAGTGCTGGCTCGGGGTGTTTCTGATAAGAATCACGTATGAGGCTGGTACGCCTTGGTTGCTCGTTGTTAAAACAGCGTTTTTATAGGGCAACTGGGATAGAGGTTATCTCTTCCGAGCGCCTGTTACTAGGTCTCGACGAATTCTCGTTCATATCTGGGGGATGTTAACGGAATAGATCAAAACATAGGTAGAGGGGTCTCACGCCCTTGGGGTGGGCCACTGAGCGCGGTACGAATGGGACCGTCTGGGTGGCGCCCTCTTTTCGTGTTTTAGATCGACACGCGTACCTACCCCCTCTCTTGGAGTGGGGATGTCGGCGTGATTAGGGCACGGGACTGGTCTGGTCACGCTGGTCCAGGTCAGTTAACCCGTTGTCCGCCGGGGACGCAGATCTGCTGTTCTGGTACCCTGAGGGACTTGTGCTTTTTTCGGGGGAAAAAATGCCGGGTCGGCCCGGGTGTCACAGGGTTGGGCGTTATGGAGACCCTTTGTTGGGTACATGTTGTACCCTGCGCTATCATGAAGGGGCTGGTTCTCCATTCTTTTCGCTCCTCTCTTACGCATGGCGAAGAGGGGGCTGTTGGGGCGGTCTTATGGACCTCCTCTGGCATCCCTGTGTGCTTCCCGGGCCGCCGGGCCCGGTCCGAAGTTGTGTTTCGTCAACCCGTAGGCCTGGAATAACCCCTTTTTGAAAACTGAAACACTTGTACTGCGGTATAGCCAGTGTATACCCGCAGGTGTGTTTTGGAATTTCTTCTTGAGGGGTTATAGGAACAACCACCACATGTGGTACCAAGAGGGTGGTTGATTCCCTGGTGTGTTGGAGCAGAGTCAACTCCCGGGTTACCCGGTTGAGTGTGCCCCTGCACGTTCATGACGTCTGCCAATCGTGTCAGCCTTCTCTGCCTCGGCCCCTCTGGGTCAGGGTTTTTTGGTGGAGGCTTTTGTCATGGTGCGCAACAATGCCAGCATACGCCCCTTCTGCCGGGGTGCTGTTTTCAGTTGACCCCTTTGGCGCCTGTCTTGTCCGCAGTGCTCCAGGCTCGGGTCAAATGCCTGCTGCCTGGATTGAGAGATCGACCCCTTCTGGTGGTCATCTCCCCGGTGCGCTGCCTGCTCCCGCTGTAGTGTAGCCTCTTGAGTGCTTCGACTTACAGCCATGCTGACTGCCTGAGTATGCCAGGGTCAGTATGCCAGGCGGTGTGCTAGTGGGGGGAAGGGCCCGCTCTTGGATGGGCCCTGTCCGAATACGCTGGCGATGTGGGGGGCGCCTGGTCACTAGTGACCGCCTGGTGAGGTCTTGATGCTGTGGCGTCGTTGACCTCTCCGGGCCCCCTTTTTCCGGGGGATCCAGTCCCTTCAGTGGGTCTGGGTCTTCCTTCGCACTCCGCTGCTACGGCCTTGCCACAGGGTTGAGTTTGCTCTCGGCCCCGTGATTTTGGGGGCGGTAACAAGGTTTGTTCCTTCCGTTCGTTCCCTGGTGGCATGCGTGTGGGGTCAAGCCACGGTCTGCTCACCCTGTGCGTTGGGTTGCTCAAGTTTATCTTTGCATGGTCGGATCCGTCTCCCTCCCGTCCTCCAATAGGGAGAGTGTCCTCCATTAGGGAGGGTCGGGGGGGCTTGGTCCTCTCCGGTCTGATGGTTGATGGGGGCCTCAGCGGGGTACATTTGTCGAGCTTTTAGCTCCCGCTCAGCTCCTGTTATGCAATATGACCCTGAGCGGAAGCTAGCATGATATAGAACGTAAGGTTATGAATATAACCAAGTTCTATGAATGCTAGTGACGCTCAGCGTCTAGACACCACTGCGGCCCTTGATTTTTCATTGTGGTGAAATTTTTTGGGAAGGAGATGAGTGTGTGGCCCCACCCCTGCTTATATAGGTAGCAGATGGGGGTGTGGCCAGACGGATGTTGGTATGTAAAGGTACATTTTGAAATTTATTCAGTGCATATACACTGAAGCGAGATATATGCAATATGACGCTGAGCGTCACTAGCATTCATAGAACTTGGTTATATTCATAACCTTACGTTAAACGGTCTCCTTCCTTCATTTCACATCGAAAATACTTTTTCTTCAGAAACAGTTTATTTGCCAAAGTATCTCTCAAAATGTCCTTTCAGCGTGGTCCAGTGCCATCCAGTGGTAAAAGTACTGTATTACAAGAGAAAAGTCTGATCTGCTAATGAGTGGTCATTTATGTTAATACTTGGAGAAGTAAATAGTTGTCTGACAGCAGTGGAGTGTTAGGAATCCAGGTAAGAATGTTGAGTTCAAGTATGGCATGGAAGAATGGAGACGGAGAGGGAGCTTCTCTTCTCGAATATGTGTTCTTGTGAGGTTTTGTCCGCTCCCCACCCACTCGCTCCGTTCCTTTAAGGTATTTTGTTACTTAATTGCATTCCCCGCCACACTCCGTTCCTTTAAGGTTTCTGTGAGGATGCTGTGATGATTGGTCCGTGGCCGAACGCACACTTCTAAGTCAAGTATCAATTACCATCACGCACCTGATGTGTGTTCTAATCAGCGCCCCAGAGGGCTTTATATACTCTGTTCCCCCTAATATCGATGTTGGATCGTTTTGAATATTCCCTGCATCTGCCTTTCTTTCCCGTTCGCTGTCTGTTGCTCTCCAGGACTCTCGTGAAGTATCCCTTGGAGAACCTGATTCCCCGTACGAAGCTACGCCTCGTTTATCTGCCCGCTTTACGCGTTGCGCTTTGGTGAGTTTTTGAAACAGTCTTTTTGGATCACCAGTTTTTTGTGTGTTTGTGAAACACCGAAGAGATCTCGTTTTTGTTATACTGTTCTCACCTATTTTTTGTTGTTGGATTTACTCTTTGGATTACCGTATTGTTTTTTCTCTGGACTCTGCTAACTGTGTGTATCACACCGAAGATCAAGTCACTTGGATATTAATTTGGATCAGTCACCTCTCTGTTATCTGTTGTGCGCTGAGCTAACTGGGATTCTCTCTCTCCCTCCGTGTTCCATCTGGAGTGTATGCTGGGGAGATCTGCAGAGCGGCTCAGACGTCACAAGCAAATTCCTCACCAACACCGTCTGGGAGAATCTGCAGAGCCGCAAGACATTCTTCACATGCCAGATTCCCCGTTTGTTCTGTTTTCCACCTAATTCAATCTTGTGACTCTGAGAATAAACACGCCCTTGTTTTTGGCTAACTCTGAAAACAACTCTCTCTGTGCCGTTGCGTTTGGGGTCGGTTACAAACCATAACAGTTCTTTTATTATCAGAAACACTTGGAGCGATAACAATACTTTACAAGGTTTTAAAAACATAAAATGACTGAGGAATTCATCAACACATTGTATAGTTTGAGCCTTTATCCAAAAATCACAAGACCCAGCCGAATCACATCCCATTGTGCCACTCTGATAGACAATATATTTACGAACATTATAGAAAACAATACAGTGAGTGGATTACTAATAAATGACATCAGCGACCATTTACCAGTTTTTACAGTTTATGACAACAACTACACAGAAAACAAGCAGGACAATAAACTACAATTTAAACGAGTAAGGACTGAAGAATCAATGAACGCTTTCAAAAATGATTTGCTACTACAAAATTGGGAGATAGTATATAAAGAGGATGACACTGATAAAGCATATGAAACATTCTTATCTATATTTAACTTACTATATCACAAACATTGTCCAATAAAAGAATATAGCAGTAAACATAAACACTCAGACAGCCCATGGATCACAAGGGGATTACAGAATGCATGTAAAAAGAAAAATACACTATATAGAGAATTTATAAAACATAGAACTAAAGAGGCAGAAAATAAATATAAGAAATATAAAAACAAGTTGACTAATATTATGAGAAGATATAAGAAGGATCATTATAGTAGAATATTAGATAACAACAAATATAATATTAAAGGTGTTTGGAAGATATTAAATGGTATTATCAGGAATGGATCAAGACAAATAATATCCTCAGTATTTTATGGAAAAGGATCAAACTATTAGCAATATGGATGATGTGGTTAACAACTTTAATAAATTTTTTGTAAATATTGGACCAGAATTAGCGGGAAAAATCCCAGATCCAGTGACTCCTGAAGACATAAAAGACAATTACATTGAAAGAAATCCTAGTTCAATGTTTCTGGAAGCGGTAGATGAAAATGAAATTATAGAAACTACTAATAAATGTAAAAACAAGACATCTACAGACAGTAATGAAATAGATATGAAAATAGTAAAAAATGTCATTAGTGGGATTTCAAAACCACTCACGCACATCTGCAATTTATCATTCAAAACTGGTCGATTTCAGAATAAAATTAAAATAGCAAAAGTCATACCTCTGTTCAAGACTGGAGATAAACACCACTTCACAAATTATAGGCCTGTTTCTCTACTTCCTCAGTTTTCAAAAATATTAGAAAAACTCTTCAACAACAGATTAGATAAATTCATTGATAAACATAATTTACTCACCGATAGCCAGTATGGATTCAGAACACACCGGTCAACATATAGCGTTAATAGAACTCATTGAAAAAATCACAAATTCCATAGATCAAAAAAAACATGTAGCTGGAGTATTCATTGACCTAAAAAAAGCATTTGATACTATTAATCATGATATATTAATCAGGAAATTGGAGAGATATGGGATCAGGGGGGTGTATTGGACTGGGTGAGAAGCTATCTAAATAAAAGACAACAATTTGTGACAATGAGAGATTATAAATCTGAATGTTTGGACATTGCTTGTGGTGTCCGCCAGGGGTCAGTGTTGGGTCCAAAACTGTTCATCTTGTACATTAACGAGATATGTAAAGTATCCAATATATTTAAATGTATTTTATTTGCGGATGACACTAATCTTTTTTTTTCTGGTGAGAATGTCCAGCAGCTTTTAGAGGTCATCACATCTGAAATGAAGAAATTGAAGGAATGGTTTGATAGAAACAAATTATCATTGAACTTGAGCAAAACTAAAATTATGTTGTTTGGAAACTGTAGATTGGATACTCAGGTACAAGTTAAAATAAATTATGTGATTATTGAAAGAGTTTATGAAAATAAATTCCTAGGTGTAATAATAGACCATAAAATCTGTTGGAAACCTCACATAAAACATGTCCAATCTAAACTCTCACGAAGCATTTCAGTCATGAGTAAAGTAAAGCACATCCTGGATAGAAAATCACTCTACATTCTCTACTGTTCACTAGTTTTACCATATTTAAATTACTGTGCTGAAGTCTGGGGAAACAATTATAAGTCTACACTACAACCACTTTTTATACTCCAAAAAAGGGCCATAAGGATAGTTCACATTGCAGGTTATCGTGATCACACTAACATATTGTTTCTAGAGTCAAAGACATTGAAGTTAAATGATCTTGTGGAATTTAAAAAGGCACAATTAATGTATAAAGCAAAAAGTCATGCACTTCCAAGAAACATTCAAGAATTGTTCTTTGATAGGGAGGGGGGTTATAATCTGAGGGGAGAACACAATTTAAAGGTGCTAAACGTACGCACTACCATGAGAAAACACTGCATCTCAATATGTGGAGTGAAACTGTGGAACAGTCTAAATGTGGTGCTAAAGCAATGTCCAAACATGAGACAATTCAAACTGATGTATAAGGAAATTATGTTCACAAGGTACAGGGATGAGGAAGGGACTTGATATTCACGGGTGTTTACATTTTTATTTTGTTTTCTATTTTATTTTATTTTATACATATATAGTTTTTGTTTTTTGTTTTGCATATATATATATATATATTTTTCTTTTTCTTTTTTATGTTTAAAATAGTACACTCATTTGAGTAGTGGAAAAGGGGTAGGATTAAATAAGTGTATACTTCTTCCTACTCCTTTTCGAACATGCAGATTGAGTTGTTTTTCTTTTTTTTGTTATTGTTTGTTGTATTCATTGCATGTTCGAAATAAAGACTTCAAATCAAATCAAATCAAATCAGGTAGTAGTAATAAGGAAGGATACTTAGATAAACAACTTAAATAACAAGAGAGAAAAGGGTGGTGAGAGGTCCGACTTCTCGACCTTAAGCAAAGATAACTTAAATCATGATAACGGGCGAGATATCCGACTTCTGCCCGTGGACGGCTGTTCCCAGTAACACTGCTGAAGAACCGACAGAAGGAGAGGGGCAAAGTATTACTATAAAGGCCTCAATACAGCCAGCAGACCCAATCAGCACCAGTGACACAAACACAGGCAGGTGACAACAATCAAGGTAATTACTGAGACAGCACGTGACGACAATCAAGATAATACAGAGACAGAGTGAGAATTCCAAGATGGCAGCAGGGCCTCCAATCCTGAATAGGGAGAGAAGCCCAGACGTTACAGTACCTCCCCCCGACGAACGGCACCTGACATTCCATTCATCTGGGTGCCTCAGGATGTAGCCGGCGATAATCGCAGATAAGGCTGCGATCTAGGATATCCCTCTGAGGCACCCAGGAACACTGTTCTACCCCGTACCCCTCCCAATCCACCAAGAACTGGAACCCCCTACCCCTCCGCCTACAACCCAAGATCCTCCGCACCGTGTAGACCGCTTGACCGTCAAGGATGCGAGGCAGAGGAACCGCAGGAAGTGGCGGAGACAAGGGCGATGAGAGGAATGGCTTCAAGAGGGACACATGAAACGTCAGGTGGACCCTCATAGAGGCCGGGAGCCGCAGCCTGTAAGCCACAGGGTTCACCCGACGAACCACTCTAAATGGTGCTATGAAGCGGGGAGCTAGCTTCCTGGATTCCACCCGGAGAGGGAGATCACGGGTGGAAAGCCAAACCCGCTGCCCAGGATGGAAAACCGGAGCCGGACGGCGCTTGCGGTTAGCCTGGTGCTGAGCCTTAACCGAGGCCTTCCGCAGCGCCCTCCGAACCCGGTTCCACGTCCTGCGGCAGCGAACCACATGGGCCTGGACCGATGGTACCTCAGCCTCCTGCTCCTGTTCGGGAAACAGAGGAGGTTGAAAACCATATTGACACTGAAAGTGAGACATACCAGTAAAGGAGGAGAGGAGGGTACTATGCGCATACTCAGCCCAGGCCAACCTCCTACTCCAAGTTGCCGGACACCCGGCAACGTAACACCTCAGGACGCCCTCCAGATCCTGGTTGATGCGCTCCGTCTGCCCGTTCGACTGCGGATGAAACCCAGACAACTGCCTTCCAGAACCTGGAGGTGAACTGAGGGCCCCGGTCAGACACAATATCCACTGGTAACCCGTGGACCCGAAAGACGTGCTGCACCACCAGGTCAGCAATATCTCGAGCCGAGGGAAGTTTGGGGAGGGGAATGAAGTGGGCCGCCTTGGAAAAGCGATCCACTACCACCAAGATGGCAGTGAACCCATCTGACGGGGGAAGGCCAGAAATAAAATCCAGGGATATGTGCGACCAGGGACGTTTAGGAATAGGAAGTGGTCGGAGGAGACCCGCCGGTGCACGGCGAGAGGTCTTACTACGCGCGCACACCGGACAGGCCGCCACAGAGGAACGCGTATCCCCCTCCTCTGTAGGCCACCAGAACCTCCTATGGATAAACTCCAGGGTCCTGGCGGCCCCAGGGTGGTCGGTGAGTGAAGAGGTATGTGCCCACTGCAGCAGTCGTGAGCGTGCAGCCTTGGGCACATACATCCACCCCGGAGGACCCCCACCGGGATCGGGCTCCCGTGCCAGAGCCGATCTTACCACCCTATCTATGCCCCATGACACGGGTGCCAAAATAAGTGCCTGTGGAATAATAGGGTGGGGCTTCTCCAGCCGGTCCGGAGTATCAAACTGACGAGACAGAGCGTCAGGTTTGACGTTCTTGGAACCAGGCTGGTAGGAGATGGAAAATCGAAATCAAGTGAAGAATAACGCCCACCTGGCCTGGCGAGCGTTAAGGCGTTTAGCCCCTTGGATGTAAGCCAAGTTCTTATGATCAGTCCAAACAATGAAAGGGTGTGCCGCACCCTCCAACCAATGTCTCCATTCCTCCAGTGCCAACTTGATTGCCAACAACTTCCGATTACCCACGTCGTAGTTACGCTCGGCCGGAGACAGCCAGCGTGGAAAAAAAGCGCAAGGATGCACTTTCACGTCCTTTAAACATCTCTGAGAGATTACCCCCCCAACGCGATGTCAGAGGCATCCCATTCTGCAATCTGTTAATAAAATGTTCATTCAATCAATCAATCTGCACGGTGATTGATTGAATGAAAATTGTATTAACAGATTGCAGAATGGGTACAATACAGTACGGCTCAATACACACAATTGTTAAGGGGATGCAGACCAGATTAAGACTTTCGTCTTGTTTACATCAGGGTCCCCCATTTTCAATTCATAATACAACTATAACAGGTAGAAGATCTATGGTACAGTCGTAGGGCCTATGAGGTGGCAGTGCTTTGGCACGCGACTTACTAAAAACCTCTGCCAGATCCCAGTAAATTTCGGGGACCCCCGTTAAATCGGAATTAGGAAGTACTGTAGGCTCAGCAATGCCAACCGCCATCCTGGAGAAAGATAAGGGGAGAGAAGAAAACAGAGTGGGTGAACTTTCACTGGAACTCGGTACAACACTCCTATCCAAAGAAAGTACACCCGTAGACCAGTTAATGGCAGGGTTGTTAGCTGCCAGCCAGGGATGGCCTAGAACAATGGGTGAATGGGGAGAAATAACAACAACAAAAATACAATCATTCCCACTCACCCCCAGCCACCTGCAGATGCAGCAGCGCCGTGCGCTGGGTGATGAGCCCATCACCCAGAGGTTGACCGTCCAGAGATTGCACAGGAATGGGGTTCTCTAAGGTCTCTAAAGGCATCCCCCACTCCTGTGCTAACCCCACATGCATTAGGTTGCCTGCAGTCCCCGAGTCCACTAACGCCCGAGCCTGCTGTAGGTAATCCCCCCACCCAACCGTGACATCAAAAAAGGTGCGCGACTCATCAGTGACAGAGGAGAATAACCCACCAGCTAGAACCCCTCCCTGGACTAGCGAGCCCTCCCGTTTCCCGATACCGTAGGACAATTATTGAGACGATGACCAGTGCGCCCACAGTGAAAACAACGTTTTTGTTCGATGCGCCTCTGCCTCTCTGTGTCCGAGAGACGCATAGCCCCCAGTTGCATAGGCTCATCCCCCAAAGTATCCCGTGAAAAATTAAATGAATTGTCGTCACCGTAAGGAGGGTGCAAGGGTACCTGAAACGAAGTCTCCCTCTCGCGGCCTCTCTCACGGCGGCGATTGTCCAGACGAATCGTCAGGTTGATAATTCCCTCCAGCTGCTCGGGAAGCTCACGTGACCCCATCTCGTCCTGCATACGCTCAGAGAGCCCCTGTAGAAACAACACGCAACACGATACCTCTGCCCAGGCCGCCTCTCGGGCTACAATGCGGAAGTCGATGGCGTAGTCCGCCACAGAGCGACCGCCCTGTCGGCAGGCGGTGAGGCATCCGCCCGCCTCATAGATGGAAATTACCCGGGAGGTAGCGAACACACGTCGCAACTGCCGGGTAAAGGCAGCCGCGCTGTGGCAGACCGCCGACCGAACTTCCCACTCCGCAGTAGCCCAAGAAAGAGCACGACCTGTAAGCAGAGTGATTATGTATGCTACCTTGGATAGTTCGGTAGTGAACGTGAGCGGTTGTAATTAAAAGATTAATGAACATTGTGTAACAAACTCTCGACAACCTACAGGGGCTCCCCCGTAGCGTTCTGGTGGTGGCAGGCGTGGTTCACGAACCTCTCGATGGATAGCAGGATGTAGCGTCCCCTCCTCCCCGATGTGACGCGCTGTTCCAGCTGCTGTTACGGTGGCGGCGTTAGCTGCTGACATTGCCCTGGATATCCCGTCCTGGGTATCAATGGACAGGGCGCCTAAGCGAGTTAATTCGGATCCTACTTCTCCTTGACGGGTGGTGACGACGCCCAGCTGCCTTCTCTGCGCCTCCAGCTCCTCCCGAAATTCGTCCATGGAACTCATGTTTGTTGGTCGGTTCTTCTGTTAGGAATCCAGGTAAGAATGTTGAGTTCAAGTATGGCATGGAAGCATGGAGACGGAGAGGGTGCTGCTCTTCTCGAATATGTGTTATTTTATTATCAGAAACACTTGGAGCGAAGGAGAGGGGCAAAGTATTACTATAAAGGCCTCAATACAACCAGCAGACCCAATCAGCACCAGTGACACAAACACAGGCAGGTGACAACAATCAAGGTAATTACTGAGACAGCACGTGATGACAATCAAGATAATACAGAGACAGAGTGAGAATTCCAAGATGGCAGCAGGGCCTCCAATCCTGAATAGGGAGAGAAGCCCAGATGTTACAGTGGAGGCAATAAAATATTATGTATGAACCAATGTATGTACCTTGCATTCATGCAAATACTTGAATCCCTTTCATGTCATGGGGCAACTTGATAATTGAGTGAGAAAACACTTGTTTAAAATACTTTTTGTTTTATTTGTAACCAGTTGTATAAATGTAAATAAGCACAGCACTGGTGGCAATACAATATTTGAAACGATGCATGTACCTTTCACTCACATGCAAATACTTGAATTAATATGAATGAATAATTTCATGCCATGGCCCATGGGGCAACTTGATAGAGTGATACAATTAATTGAGTTTATTATTAATTTAATTTATTGAGTGATAAAACACTTTAAAATACGTGTACAGCACTACAATGGCTAACATGTTTTAGGTTGTTAACAATTATTGTTGTAATTAGGAATGTCTTTTGTAATGTCTGGCAATATAATTAAATTGTTATATTCTGTTTTTATTTTATTTATTCTATTTTATCTCTATTGTCTTGTCATTATTGTAATAAGTTACTGTCCTGTGATGTCTTATGTATTGTTATTATTATTATTATTATTATTATTATTATTATTATTATTATTATTATTATTATTATTATTATTATTATTATTATTATTATTATTATTATTATTATTATTATTATTATTATTATTATTATTATTATTATTATTATTATTATTATTATTATTATTATTATTATTATTATTATTATTATTATTATTATTATTATTATTGTGTTGTGTCTTTCATGTGAAAAAAAGAGACTTGTACAGCAGTGGTGCCAATAAAATATTTTCTATGAACCCCAATGGCTGAAAAGAGTTGTCTGATCTGCTATTGGTAAAATAATGTAACCTAATATACTTACCTTTATACCTTACCTGCTACACTTAGGCTACCTGTCTAGATAAACCCAACTTCCTTTATACTTACCGGTCATACTTAGCTATAAGAAATATATATTGCATGTAAAAAAAATATATATATAACACAGCAAAAGTAGGTCTTTAGGTCAGACTGCACCGCGTGTCCCGGGCTGTCTGCTCCGGCAGGTTGCTCACCATAGTAGGGGCCAGGCGGGGCTGTGTGGCCGGGCAGCGTGAATACTTTGGGCAACCAACATGTCCTTCCGCGTTGCTCTGATTGGCCAGCGATCGGCCAGCCCTCTACGCTCGTTTTCCCCCTACGCCGGTAACGCGCGCATGCGCATTTTCTTTTTGACGGCACTCACAATCACACGCCAAGCGTGGCTAATCGCGGAAATGTAATGTTATGTTCGAATCCGTAGAATACATATTTATCAAAACAACATATTTATCAAAACAACTACCAGATTCACTCATAACGTTATTTCGCCAACACAGCCCAGCTGTCAGAAACTGTACATTGTAACGTTATATAACATAACGTTATATAATGTTATTTCGCGTTTTATTCATAACGTTATTTTGCGTGACAACACAGCCCAGCTGTCAGAAACTGTACATTGAGGGGGTTTGAATCACTGTACATTGAGGGGGTTTGAATCACTGTTTACACTCCCCACTTACTGTACCATGTTCTACATATAGAACCTCATCTCATGCACCGGTTTGAATTAAAGCCCTATCGAAAGTACTCAAGCTCTACTGTCTTTAACTATAAATGTTTACACTCCCACTTACTGTACCATGTTCTACATATAGAACCTCATCTCATGCACCGGTTTGAATCAAAGCCCTATCGAAAGTACTCAAGCTCTACTGTCTTTAACTATAAATGTTTACACTCCCCACTTACTGTACCATGTTCTACATAGAACCTCATCTCATGCACCGGTTTGAATCAAAGCCCTATCGAAAGTACTCAAGCTCTACTGTCTTTAACTATAAATGTTTACACTCCCCACTTACTGTACCATGTTCTACATATAGAACCTCATCTCATGCACCGGTTTGAATCAAAGCCCTATCGAAAGTACTCAAGTTCTACTGTCTTTCACTATAAATGTTTACACTCCCCACTTACTGTACCATGTTCTACATATAGAACCTCATCTCATGCACCGGTTTGAATCAAAGCCCTATCGAAAGTACTCAAGCTCTACTGTCTTTAACTATAAATGTTTACACTCCCCACTTACTGTAGAACATGGTACATGAGTATATAGTATATAGGGATGTTGCACTTGAGCACCACAGGTTTCACAACGCAATTATTGTTATTATTATTTACAAGACTGGGCATTTATTTAAAAACCACATAACAGATATTTAAAAGGTAATTAACAGGCATGTTCTGCAACATATATCCACTCTTGAACAATGAAAAACTCCTTTTTCTTCTATTTACAAATAAGAGCAGCTCTGAAGGCTTGATTGATTGATTGATTGAAAACTTTATTAACAGATTGCAGAATGGGTACAGTACAGTACAGCTCAATACATACAATTGTTAAGGGGATGCAGACCAGAGAAAGACTTTCGTCTTGTTTACATCAGGGTCCCCCATTTTCAATTCATCGTAACATATATGACATACATGACATACAGATAGACAGTACTGCTACATCTATATATTTATGACATACCAGATTTGCAAATACAGTACTGTTTGTGATACAAAAAGAGTCCAGAAAAAAGAGTATATACATTTGACGTAGAAACTGTACATTGGATTGGGTAGGTGGGGGGGGGCGACGACTGTACATTGGAGGTGGTTGGGTGGGTGGGTGGGGTGGGGTGGGGGGGGGGGTTGGGTAGGAGTGGGGGGGGGAGGTTGGGTAGGAGGGGTGGGTGGGGGACACTGTACAACTGTACAAACAAAACTGTACATTGGAATATTGACAAGACCATACTTGGTAATTTACTGTACATTGGAGGGGGTTGTGTTAGGACATTTACAGGGGCCAGTTTCGAATTGCAGTCTCCCGTAGGTGTTTTTTGAGAGTGTTTTTGAAAGTGGGTAGTGATTCACATTCCTTTACAGCTTTGGGTAGGGCGTTCCACATTGATGTGGCATAATTGCGAAATGTGTTTAGTCCCTTGTTTGAGCCGAATCTGGGTTTAACATGATTTGTGGAGCTCCCTCTGGTGTTGTGATCGTGGTATTCACTGACCTTTGGGAAGTATTTTGACATGTACATGGGTACCTTGGTCGTGTAGTGTATCTTGTAGACCAGGCCCATTGCAAGTTGCTGTACTCTGTCGTCTACTCTAAGCCATCCTAGGTTGTCAAAGTGGGCAGGGGTGAGGTGGGTTCTAGGAGTAAGGTCAAGCAGTAGTCTGACCAGTTTGTTTTGAGATGTTTGTAATTTTGTTTTTAGCGCCTTTGAGGTGCTTTGGTACCATGAGGTGCAAGCATAGTCGTAGTACCCTTGAATGAGTGCTCCTGCCAGAGTCTTCAGGGTATTCTTGTTTACCAGTGAGGAGATCCGGTACAAGAATCGAGTTCGTTGGTTGACTTTTTTTATTACATTGGATGCCATTTTGTCACAGGAAAGATTTGCCTCTAGGATGGAACCCAGGTAGGTAATATCTTCTTTCCTTGTGACAATATTGTCACCCACTGTAACTGAGAAGCCGTCGGTCTTGCTGAGTTTGTTATTTGAACCGGAGAGAATGGACTCTGTTTTGCCCATGTGTAATGATAGTTTGTTATCAGCGAGCCATATGCAGATTTTGCCTAGTTCTGAGCTGAGGGTTTTTTCAACCTGTAACTTGTTCTTGTCAGAGACCAGCAGGGCTGAGTCGTCCGCAAACAGGAACAAGTTGCAGTCACAAGCTGACGACATGTCATTTGCATAAATTAGGAACAGTAGCGGACCTAGTATGCTTCCTTGTGGAACACCACAGCTTACTGTGAGGGGGGGGGATAGGGTACCGTTTACCTCCACCATCTGCTCTCTCCCCTCCAGGTAGGATTGCATCCAGCTCACTGATAGACTATCAAAACCAATTGCTTTTAGCTTGTCAATCAGAATGGTGTGATTGACAGTGTCGAAGGCCTTTTGTAGGTCCAGCATGACCATGCCGCAGTATTTGCCCGCGTCCACCTCTTGTTTGATGTGGTTGTTTAAATAGAGAAGGCATGTGTCAGTGGAGTGGGATGTTCTGAAGCCAGATTGGAATTCGTAGATTAGATTTTTTTCCGCAAGGTATTTTTCGACCTGTTCGTATACAATTTTTTTCCTTGACTTTCGAGCTGGAGGTAAGGATAGAAACAGGGCGGTAGTTGCCTGGGTCTAATTTACTGCCTTTTTTGTGCAGAGGGGTCACTCTCGCAATTTTGAAGTCCTTGGGGACGTGTCCCTGTTTTATGGAGAGGTTTATTATGTGTGTGATGACTGGGGTGATGGCGGCTGCTGTGTCTCTGAGGAATTTGGAGGGGATGTTGTCATGGCCAGTGGCCTTGTTAGGTTGGAGGGCGCTCAGTTTTTTGAGTACCGCATCTGTTGTTACCATTTCCAGTTTGAAGTCGTCTTTGTGGACCCCTAGGTTCTTGTAGTATGCTACTATGTGTTCTACCCCATAATGCCCTGAGTGGGAGGGTAGTTTGTTTACCAGTGTTGTGGCTATGTTTGTGAAGAAACTATTTAAGTAATTGGCTACATCCAGCTTTTTTGTGATGAGCGTGTTGTCCGTCTTTATGTTTATGTTTGAGAATCTGGTTTTAAGTTAGCCTAGTTGGTTATTGAGTAATTTCCAAAGTTCACGTGGTTTGTTTTTGTTTTCCTCGGTTTTGTCATTGATGAAATTCTTTTTTGCTGTTCTGATCATGGAGTTTACATCATTTCTTAGTCTGTTTCTTTCCAGTTTGAGTTCAGTCACGTGGGCTTGGAGTTCACTGCTCGTGCTTATGGTAAGCTTTGACTGACTTTTACGAAACTCAGAGCATTTTTTGTCTCTGGTTTTCATAGCGGTCAGTATTTCAGCGTGCATCCACGGCTCCACGCGATTTTTTACCCTGGTGGTTCTTAGGGGGGCCATGTTGTTTAGTATCGTTGAAAATTTGGTTTTGAAGCCAAGCCATGTTTCTTCAACCAGTGTACCATTGAGCTCATCTGACCAGTCCAGACCCTCCAGTTCAAGGTTAAAGGCCTCGCTAGAGTAGGTTTTGAGGTCTCTAGATGTGACTGTTTTGTGACAGCCAGCCTTTTGTTTTAGCTTTTTGCGGGTACAGAATATCATATAATGATCACTTAACCCGCATGCTATAACCCCTTTATTGGCGATCTTGGACTTGTCAGAGGTCAGGATGAGGTCAATGGTAGTCTGAGTTGACTCACTTACACGTGTGGGTTGTGTGATTAGCTGGCTGAGGCCGTGCAGATCACAAAACCTATTGTAGGATTTGAAGACGGGTGCATCTTTTTGTTGCATATCCGTGTTCCAATCCCCAATAAGAATAATTTCTGTATCCTCAGCTCCAGCTAAGCACGCATCCAACACATCATAAAAGCCATTTTGGTCTGGCGGTCTGTAAATTGTGCCGACTAGAACAGATTTAGCCCTTTCAAATAGAATTTCTACAAAAACAGTTTCAATAGCCTCATGATCTAGGTCTGTATGGTTAATAAATTTGGTGTCTTTATGGATGTACATACAGACACCTCCTCCCATGGGATGTTGCACTTGAGCACCACAGGTTTCACAACGCAATTATTGTTATTATTATTTACAAGACTGGGCATTTATTTAAAAAACATAGATACCCTAACCACATAACAGATATTTAAAATGTAATTAACAGGCATGTTCTGCAACATGTATCCACTCTTGAACGAACATGGTACAGTAAGTGGAGAGTGTAAACATTTATAGTTAAAGACAGTAGAGCTTGAGTACGTTCGATAGGGCTTTGATTCAAACCGGTGCATGAGATGAGGTTCTATATATAGAACATGGTACAGTAAGTGGGGAGTGTAAACAGTGATTCAAACCCCCTCAATGTACAGTGATTCAAACCCCCTCAATGTACAGTTTCTGACAGCTGGGCTGTGTTGTCTCGTGAAATAACGTTATGAATAAAACGCGAAATAACATTATATAACGTTATGTTATATAACGTTTTATACAACGGCATTCAAATTTCTCGATTCTGATTGGCTGAAACAGTCCATTTACACATCTTTATTGGCAACAATCCACGGTCCTGGGCTCAGGACCCGCCCACAACCGAATCACATATCACTCCGCCGGCTCACTCCGGGAGAAAACAAGATCGCGGACAACAAATGTATATGTTGATAGCGCCATAACGACTAAATATGAAGCGATTCTGTCACTGCGAATGTGTTAGTCCTTTAAACAATGTTGGATGATGTAATTGATGGGTCTTGAGTCATTCTAGAACAAAAGAAAAATCGCGATTTGATTGATTGATTAATTTGCATTTTTTTTTCAATTTCTTTTTCCTTCTCTCTGACTGTCAGCGCTAGCTCTAGTCTCCACCCACCGCCACCCCCCCCCCCCCCCCCCCCCCCACACACACACACACACACACACACACACACACACACCTGTCTGCAACGCGGGTCAGACTGAGAGAGAGCTGGGTGCTGCGCTGTTCTAAGTGAGCATGGCCTATTGAGTTGATTGATTGATTGATTGCTAATTTTATTACTGTACGCTTGGTTTCCAACTGGTTAAGTTTAGGCCCTCTACAGTAGGTTTAAAAAAATAAATAAAAAAATAGGGCGAAGAAACAGTTTTTTTCCTATAGGGCAAAGAAAACGTTTTAATTTGTTTTACCTACTTTCTATAGAAGCATCTAAGAATGAAGTTCTATGGAAAGTAGGTCTGCATTCCCTTAACAATTGTGTGTATTGAGCCGTACTGTATTGTACCCATTCTGCATCTGGTAATAAAATCTTCAATCAATCATTCCAATAATACACAGTTGGATGTGTTAGTTGGTTGGATGCACTTCAAGCTGCTTCCACATGAGGCAACTTCTCTCAACCATTCCAATAATACACAGTTGGATGTGTTAGTTGGTTGGATGCACTTCCGATCTGCTTCCACATGGAGGCAAATTGTCTTTTTTGTAGTTGTGGGAACTACTTTTTCTGGCGGATGGTTTTTTCAATAAATCTTCGATTAATGTGTTTATTGTATAGAAATAAGGTTGGATGAATGTGGCAGTTGTATAAAAGCTTTACACCACTTGCAGTCGTGATTTGTGAACAATAAACCATGCCTAGGGGGGTCTAACGACCCTTGGCTGTGCCTCGGGCCTAACGACCACCCCTAGGCATGGTTTATTGTTCACAAACCACTCCTGCGCGTGATGTAATGCTTAAACAATGTACAGTTTCTGACAGCTGGGCTGTGTTGGCGAAATAACGTTATGAGTGAATCTGGTAGTTGTTTTGATAAATATGTTGTTTTGATAAATATGTATTCTACAGATTCGAACATAACATTACAAATTTGCGATTAGCCTCGCTTGGCGTGTGAGTGCCGTCAATCGTGTATTAACCTGGGGGAGCCTCATGCGCATGCGCGGCAACGAGCACCTGGGGGAGCCTCATGAGGGGGTAAATGAGCGTAGAGCGCTGGTATTCACGAAGGAGAGCGCTGGCCAACGCTGGCCAATCAGAGCAACGCGGAAGGACATGTTGGTTGCCCAAAGTATTCACGCGGCCGGGCAGCTCGGCTCGAACGGCGGCTGAGTTATCCGGAGAGTATCAGTGCTTTGGCATATTGCTCCGTAGAGGAAGAAGAGAAGAATGAATGAATGAAGAGCCAGCTGACTTCTACTCTACTCTACTCTCTCTCTCTCTCTCTCTCTCTCTCTCTCTCTCTCTCTCTCTCTCTCTCTCTCTCTCTCTCTCTCTCTCTCTCTCTCTCTCTCTCTCTCTCTCCTGATACCCATCTGACCACTGACCAGCTGGTTGTACCTCTCAGTCGGGCCAAGGGTCTCTGGAAAGACTATCATCAGGCCGCTGGCCATTCTAGTGCCGAGAAGGTACTCTCCTTGCTACGGCGACGGTTCTTCTGGACAGGCATGAGCAAGACAGTGCAGCTCTGGACCAAGGACCACGTGTTTAGTCAGCAAGGCCGGACCAGAACAACAGGCGCCTCTGAGCTCCATCCGGAGTAGCTACCCGTTTGAGGTGGTGGGTTTGGACTATCTATCCTTGGGCCAGCCGGCCGATGTCTATCCCTACATCCTGGTGATGACTGACCTGTTCTCTCGCTACGCCTTTGCCGTTCCCACCAAAGATCAGACGGCGTCCAGCACAGTCAAGGCGCTATGGACAACGCTGATGCAACCCTTTGGGTGTCCGGAACGGTTTTTGACGGATCAGGGGGCTGCGTTTGAGTCCCAGCTGATGCAGCAGTTGTGTGACATGTATGGGTGCGTGAAGAGCCGCACGACTCCGTACCACCCTCAGGGCAATGGGGCCTGTGAGCGCTTTAACCAAATGCTGCTCTCTCTACTGGGCTCCCTCGACCCCGACATCCAACCAAACTGGCACCATCAGCTTCCATACCTCGTCCAAGCCTACAATAATACCATACACGCAAGTACAGGTATGACTCCTCATTTTGTAGTGTTTGGTCGCCATGCCAGGTTGCCAGTGGACTTGATACACGATGTCTCACCCCCGCAACGGAGAGCCACCCTGGAGGGATGGGTTCAGGGCCATCACCAGACACTGACGGAGGCCTACGAGCGGGTACAGGCGAATGTGACCAAGAGGCAGCGGTGGGACCAGGCTCGTTATGACCGAGGGGCGCGAGCAGTACCCTTGCTGCCGGGAGAAGGGGTCTTGATAAGGAACTTTCGTCGGCGGGCCCAGGGGAAGTTGGCACCCCGGTGGGTACCCAGACCCCATGTGATTATCGGACAGCCCCGACCCGACCAACCCGTGTATCTGGTTCGGCCGGAGGGTCAGGAAGGGCCTGGTCGCACCCTGCATCGGAACAATCTCCGGCCCTGTCCAGCGGGGGTGCCCTCATACCCTGATGAAGTGCTGGAGGGACCGGCAGAAGGTATGGCCCCCCTTGAAACCCAGGGTCTCCACTTCCCCTTCCTGCCGCCCCCAGCGACCGGCCAGGGCGGTTACATCCTCCCGGTCCCAGAGCTTCACTTTGGCCCCGCTGTACCGAGACCTGCGGAGGAACCCCCGTTACCTGTACAGCTGGAGGCAGCCGAGGCTGCAGTAGTCCCCCTGGAGGTGATACCGCCTCGACGATCCCGGCGCCTGGAGTCAAGTGGGGGACCTGTCGGTCCTGGAGAGGTGGAGGTACCCATCGATCCTGAGGAAGGAGGGAGCAGCCGAGGGAATGGAAGGGCCGAAGCCGGGCCTGCAGTGGTCCCCCTGGAGGCCAGACCGCCTCGACGATCCCGGCGCAGCAACTTGGGCAAACCCCCTATCCGCTTGGTCCAGCTGTGATGGCCGGGACAGCCATCGAAATAGGGGGGGGGAAATGTCGCGGGTGGGGGTATAGGGGTATCTGTATGGGGGGTGTATATACCTGCGGGAGCCAAAGAGGAGGGCGTGTCCCGGGATGGTCTGGAAGAAGACCTAAAGGCATACCTGGCTGATGGAAAAGGCAAGTGAATATCAGCTGATGATATGTGAAGTACCGTCACTGTACTGCACCATGCTGTCCCTGTTGTTTTGTTTAGACGGAGTGGAGTCCAGGAGGTCCTGACGGGAGCGGAGAGAGCCATCTTGGGAGGATGGTGATTTTGTGCAGACGACAGCTACAGCAGGCGAGTGCAGGACCACCAGGGGGGGGGTAGCGTATGTAAATGTTATACAGGCTACACATGTGTGCCCTCTTCTTCTTACGCAGCTGGGGAGCGTCGTTGGAGGGAGCGCGAGGTGATTGGCTGGCTGGCATGACGGGGGCGGTGCCCGGAAGTGCCGGCGCTACTGAAAGGAGAATCAATGACAGACAGGGGCAGAACGAAAAGGGGAGTCGAGAGGACGGTAGCAGAGGACGCAGGGCTAAAGAGTACGAGGACACGCGGCTCTTTTTGTGTTTTTACCTTTCCTCCAGTGGAACCAGTGCATAGCGGCGACTGCGGTGTTTCCCCCACAGTGGAAACGAGTGGAGCTTCAGACCGGAGAGACATTATCGCCACACCGGGCGCCGTGAGTAAATAAACGCAAGACAGTAGAATACGTGCCTAAACAAACAAACTATTTTCCCGAGTGGTAAATGAAGACATAGACGAACAGTGACTGCATTTGAATTAGGAATATTATTAGTGGCGTGAAGCTGAAGATTATCGGAACGGCATACAGTAAAGCCAGTAATGCTGTCGAAGACTGGAACCTAGTATTGTGGATTCTCCATCCTCTGTGAAATACCTTTCTCTCTTTTCTAAATCATATGGAGGATATCTAATCCATTGTGCATTTTGATGAACCCGTGAACGGGGGGACCTTGCTCTTACTGACTGTGCTTTTCATTGCAGGCGGAAGGACATTATTGCACGCCTGGTGCTTGGAGTGCCTAAAACACCCCAGTACAGACCGAACAGTTTTTAGCCGAGAGGGGCTACGGGAGCGGAAGGAGGTGGCGTCCTTCCGGCCCTCAGCTTCGGGCCCCGGTTATCATTAACCTTTTTTGTATTGTTTGTAACTCAGCGCTTCCACTGCCCCAGACCTAGGTTAGGATATGGGAGGAGTATTCTAGGCCTGGTCACAACCCCTAGCGGTGAACAACACCCACTATCCTATCCAAACCCCCTTAATTTACCGTGTGAACACTTAGTGTGTATTTATCTACCTATATTCTCCCTAAATCAGTTGCCGTGGCTCCCCGAGGGATAGTGTGATATCGATACTTATTTCAGGCTGTTTCAAGTTCAAGTTTCAAGTTCAAGTTTCAATAGTTGTCATACAGAAGTACAGAATACTTTCATACAAAATGCTTCTTACTGTTATGCTCCAGAGACTGTGCTAGACAAGATAGTATCAAATAACATAGTATAGCATGTAGTTTAGAAGAAGAAAATGAGGTCACAGTGTTCGGTATAGACATATGTACAATGTTCTGAGTTGTTTGCAGTGAACCGTGTGGTATAGTTTGATTCTAAGTTGACGTTTGATAGTCATAGACCCGTGTGCAGGGCACTCTTTTTCCTTCACGTGTGTAGTGTCTCAGGGGCGGGGATAGGTGGTGTGGGTGGGAGTAACAGTCTGGGGGTGGGTTTACGGGGCATGGAGCACTTCCTCCTTTTAAACTACCTTAGGCTTAAGAGGCGTGGGTCTTTTAAATAGGCTAACGACCAGTTATTTATATCAAAATATAACCTTGTATTAAACTATCTATTTTTATGCAATAAAAGCTTTCTTACTGTTTCTCGGCGCATTCTCCCGTGTCTGTTTGTGGTCCTGGGGAAATTCATGGTGGTAGGTCGGCTGGCCCCTTTGGGAAGAGTATCCGTGCATGTGCACACCTTAGCTTTAGACCTGGATGCTTCCTGTGGGGGTCAGGTGACATGAGTACTGTGTGTAACTAGGGGGGCTATGAGGACTATGTGTAACTAGGAGGGATATGAGGATTGTGTGTAACTAGGAGAGACATGAGGACTGTGTAACTAGGAGGGATATAAGGACTGTGTCTAACTACTGTAGGAGAGATATGAGGACTGTGTGTAACTAGGAGATATGAAGAATGTGTGTAACTACTGTAGGAGATATGGAGACTGTGTGTAACTAGGAGATATGAGGACTGTGTGTAACTAGGAGATATATGAAGACTGTGTGTAACTAGGAGGGATATGAGGACTGTGTGTAACTAGGATAGTTATATAGTATAGCTTACGCTCTGCACTCTGGTGGAACCCTATCCCTTATCAATCTAATACTGAATACATTTCTTCACATGTACACACCCATCCGCCTGGCCACACCCACATCCGCTCCTCTACATAAGCGGGGACGTGGCCATACTAACAGCTCCTTCCCTATTTTCCCCACCGACAAGTGTCTGTATACACCACTTGAGTTTAGTGCCGAAATAGTTGTTGGAAAGGAGCTACGTGGACATTGTATCTTATTTTTCTCTCTCTCGCCAATTTACGAGAAAAGCTAAGACATAATGTTTGCACCTTAGGAGGGTTTGGACGCTCGCAACGTCACCCTTCACCAGCGCTTCACCATTGCCGCGTCCTCCGTGCGTCGTGGGGCGTCTCTGGCTCCGCGGTCGTGGCAGTCAGATACGCCCGGGCCATTGAGGCTCCATCAACCGTGAGATGGCCTGGTTCCGGCCCTGGTTCCCCCGCCAGTGGACAGTCGGCCAATAGGCCGACAGCTCCTCTGGTGGCAGGGGATTTGCGACGCAGACTCTTCGCCTCTGCTCACTCTCGTCGTAAGGCGGCGAGCCGCAGTGGCGAACGGCCAGGCTTTGATGTTGTGCTGGAGCCGGACGAGAGTTATCTTGCCTCGTCTCCATTTCCGATGGAGACTAAGGATTATATGGAGGGGGCGAGAGCTCTCTTGTTCGAAGCCCCAGTAGAGACGTATCACTCTCCCCCTCGGGGAGTGGCAGGGAGTGTTGCGATTCCTTGGGGTCCCTCGTACTCCAGGGTTGGGTTAGAACCTCCGACCCTGAGACAAGATGCCCAGCTATCTGCCGCGTCGGATGGTGGCGCACGTGGCAGCCTCCCGTACATGAGGGACGCGAGTGACGTGGAGGGAGGTACGCAAGGGGAGTTGCTTGCCTTGTTCCATGAGCTCATGGCGGCCGCCGCAGCCGCTAAATGGCTTGGCGTTGCCGCAGCCACTGCCGGCACCTGTTCCTGATGACATGATAGGTAATCTCTGGCAACGTCATCCTGTGAGAGATGGGCGTTGTCTGCCCATTCATCCCGTCAATGGAGGCCTACGTGACACAGGGACAGGTAATCTCCCGCATTGTTGGCCTTACCCCCGCCTACGTGCCAGTCACGCGGGTGGCGGGTTTGGTCCGGGGGCTAAAGGACGGGGTGCCTCGGCTTGATAGCCGGATGGCATCCATACTTTGTCCCGAAATGGTGTGGGAGCCGTTGCAAAAGCCGGTTCCCCAAGGGAAATCGGCTAGGCAGTTGGCTAATTGGAGTGACCAGGTGTACATCGCCGCGACTCAGAGCCTAGCTGTGACCTCCAACATCGCACAGCTAGCGCACTACATGTCGGGGATGATGGCGGGCGGGTCGGTATTGGATGACCATCAACAATATCTTCACGCCCAGGCAGCTGGAGCCATCCTGCACCTAACCCAGCTGCAGGCGATAGCCGCGGGAAAGGAGCGCGCCCTGGCCACTCTATCCCAGCGCCACCTTTGGCTGGAGCAAGCGCGGGTGCCGGAGCAGAAGAGGATTCCGCTGCTCACGGCCCCCCTCTCCGATGCTGGGCTATTCGGGTCGGCCATGCAGCAGATGACGGCAGCCTGCAGAGAGATGGAGGAGGAGCGCTCTGTGCTCCAACCCCATTTCACCCGACCTGATGCCACCGGTGATGTCCGGAAGAAGCAACGCCGGCAGAGGACCGCGACCGTTGCCTCCGCCACCACCGCCGCCGCTGCTGGACCTTTGGCAAAGAAGGCCAGGAGTGGAGGGAGTGCCTCGTCCGCTGCAGCCGCTCCACACCCGGAGGTAACGGTAGCGTTCGGCGTGACCAGGCTCCCCAGAACCGTTCCTCCGGGGGGGGGGGGGGGGGGAAGGGACAGGGGTAAACAGGGGAGTCACTAGTGGCGCCTGCTGTGTGCAGAGCGTGGGGGCAAGCCGCTAGTGACTCCCCTGTTTACCCCTGTCCCTTCCCCCCCCCCCCCCCCCAACATGATTTTGTTATTAAATAAAAAGTCCCTCCTGGTGAGGGACTGTTTTTTGTTACAAAATGTGTGTTTATTCACTATATATTGGGGATACGATGTATAAACCCTCACCTAGCTGTGGGGTTGTGTGTTTGCTTAGGGAGTAGGACAGTTTTCTTGAAAATAGTTTTCTGGTCGCTATATATATGTGTGCTTAGCAAGGCCTGTGGCTAGCACTCGGTCGAAAGACTTGTCTTCCCTCATCATGAAGAAGACTGTGTTCTTCACAACCAGGTTAGAGTGTTAGCCTACAGAAGTAATCACTAGGGATGTCCGATATTATCGGCATACCAATATTATCGGTCGATATCGGCATTAAAATGTGATTTCGGAAAATATCGGTATCGGTTTTCAATTTTTTTATTTCAATTTTTTTTTATTTCTATAACCTTTATTGACCCAGGCAAGCAAGTAAGAACAAATTCTGATTTTATTTATTGTCAAAAGTATGCATAATGTTGTGTTAATTCCACAACAAGAGATATGTAATGTTAATTACCTGAAATTATTCCATTTTTTGGGGGGGGGGGGGGACCCTGCATATATCGGTATCGGTTGATATCGGTTGATATCTGTAACTGAGGGGTACAATTCCCTGACTGTATTACTAGATATGATACTTACTACCACTACCTTTGTACTTAATATTCGGCCACCCAGTACACGGCATAAATATATTATGATGAACACTGTCACGTAGATGAAACGGATCCAACACAAATGTACGAATTAGAAATAGGTCTTTATTTCTACACAGCGATGGTGTGTAGAGCAAGCACTTAATCAAATCAATCACATTTATGAATGGAATTAGTATGCACTTTTATGGCAAGAGTATTCGTCGGTATATCAATAGAGAATGTCCAATCTCTGAAGGCGCAGGTGGTACATATACGACCTGGAATAGTTTAAGGAATAACAGCAATGATACTTTAATGATTATATACTGGATACACTAGAGGGGGTTAATCCGGTCGCTTGTAAGCCGACAGGAGTAGGAAGGGGGGGGGGGTAGAATCCGGCTGCCTCATCCGGCCAAGGGTATCCCAGGTGAACCCACTGTAGTGCCGTTCAATGCGCCGGCGATCCTTGGACCACAGATGAAAGCAGGTGGACTCTTTGTGGGCCGGCGTCATCCGGTCCACGGAGGAGAGACGTGAAGCGACCTCGTCTTGCAGAGCGTCTCCTCACCTTGCGTCCTCTCCAGGGGGGGGGGGGTTCCAACACACGGCAGTGTCGGGGGTCTTTATCCATGGAATAATCAATGTATACAAAGCATAATCCGTGCCTGGGAAGGCGGGCTGTCGTCGGTAGAATAATCCGGTATACAGGTCCACTCGCTCGTCGGCTCTGGGGCTCCTCGGGTGCAGCTTCACGTGGGGTCAACCACCCTGGGTAAGCAGCCAGTTCTCTGCCCGAAACGATGGGGTACTGACTACGGTAGTATTCTCACCGCACGAAGCACTATATATTAACAGACTATTATTAGCTTAATAGACTACGTCCAACTCGACGATATAGTGCCAAATATGACTATTCAAATATTAATATACACGATGTCTCAATACCGATGGTAGGCGAACTTGGCCTTACTCCCACACGTGGCGTCGCGGGGAGGCTTTACGTCTGTGACTCTATTGGAGGGTAAGAAACTGGACTGAAAAGAAAGTCCTACTTTAGTAGCGCAGTATATATACGCACTATGAACAAATAGTCCCATTAGTGGTGCGGTAGCCAGATTCCTACGCGGAACTAGGACTTGTTCGTACATGTGGAGCGGTACGTTTGAACTGGGTCTGAGGGGTATGGCAGCCTGGCACCAAGGTCTCGACCAATAGTAGAATGGAGACTATTATGGGATGTTCAGTAGGCTAGAATGGATATTCAATGCATATTGTACAAGGAATATACAAGGGATATCAGGGAATATTAGAGAATATACAAATACAATTAAATATATATATATAAATAAATATATATATTCGGTTTAATCTGGCCCTTCACAACAGCCACCCCCTGATTGGTCCCAGACCTAATCAGTTAAACAGAGACAGATTAATCGCGTTGTCTATTTAGTATTTACACATAAGGGTTTGCTGTAGGGGTCAGTCAACTTCACAAAGTCATAGGGTTGTAGGGTCATGGTCATCATCGATTGTGTCTGGGAGTCGAGGCAGTTCTATGAGCCTCGCCACGGGACGGGTGTAAGTGCGACCCTGGACGAGCACTTCAGCTGCTCGGACCTTGCCGTCGGCACCGGTGATCACTTTGCTTACGCGGCCGGCCGGCCACATAGCTCTGGGCAGTGATTGATCAATAATCATGACGACTGTTCCTTCTGTCAAATTGTCTCTCTCCTTTACCCACTTCTGGCGGGTCTGTAGAGACGGTAGGTAGTGCAGTAGGAAACTGCTCCAAAACTTGTCGGCTAATACTTGGCTGTACCTCCACATTCGTCGGCCGTTCGCTTCTTCAGGCCGGTACATTGTCTGGGGTAATGCAGGATCTAGCCGCCCCATCAGGAGTGTGTTGGGGGTAACTGGGTCGATATCCGCCACATCACTGGAGACATATCCGAGGGGCTTCGAGTTAAGTACTCCCTCAATCTCCGTGAGGACTGTCATTAGGACTTCTTCCGCCACAGTCTGGGCCCCAAGTACTGCGTACAGGGCTGTCTTTATGGAGCGCACTTCTCGTTCCCAAGTGCCACCGAAGTGGGGTGCGTTTGGGGGGTTGAATTGGAAATCAACCTGTGCTGGAGCGAGGTGGGTCTTAAGTTCTGGGCCCATAGCTTGGAAGCTCTCTCTCAGCTCTCTTTCGCCGCCTTTGAAGTTTGTCCCATGATCGGACAATAGGGTAGACGGTCTTCCTTTCCGTGATGTGAATCTACGGAAGGCCATAAGGAATGAGTCTGTGCTCATGGTCGGGAGAAGCTCGATGTGTATCGCTCTGGTGGTCATGCATTTGAATACAATACCCCACCGCTTCTCGGTTCCTCTTCCTTTCTTTATGTGCAGCGGGCCAAAGCAGTCCATACCCGTTGAGTGGAATGGCTTGTCACCGATTCGGAGGCGACATGGAGGAAGGTCAGCCATCCTTGGTATGCTGGGCTGCGCGCGCCACTTGCGGCAGTCTAGACATGTTCGCTGGAAGCGTCGTACCGCCTCTCTTCCTTGTAGGATCCAGTAACGACGTCTGATTTCCGCGAAGACTCTTTCTGCTCCTGCGTGATGTACATCCTCATCGTATTTCTTTATAATCAGCTCTGTGACCTTGTGTCGGCTGTTCAATACGATCGGGTATTTAATGTCATCCGGTAGATTGGGGGCTCTGCGTAGGCGACCACCCACTCTGATGAGGGTATGAGCGTCGCTCTCGGGGGCCAGATGAATTAATCTGCTGTCGGATGGGACGGGCTTTCCTCCCTGTAGACAGGCCAATTCATCGGGGAACGAGTCTCTCTGGGCTCGCTGCAGTAGAAGCAATTCTGCTTCCTCGTAGTTAGCTGCTGACATATCAGCGGGGGACTTGCACTCCGGGTGGTACCGCAGGAATGTTCTTTGTTGTGCACTCTCTATGGACGTGCAATCGTCTATGTTAGGGTCGGTGGAGGCTACGGTGCTCAATCCACAGAACACAGACTTCTTATTTTCCACCTCCTCTGGACTTGCTTCCCTCGGGATAGGCATGGGCCACTGTCCTTCCGGGAGTCTTAGGAATGCGGGGCCGTCACTGTAGACATTGCGACGGGTGAGGTCATCCAGGGGCATCCCCCGGGTGATGACGTCAGCTGGGTTCTGTTTTGTATCAACGTAGCGCCACTCTGTTTCTCCGGTTAACTCTTCGGTTAAGTCTGGAATCTCGGTGACTCTGACTCCCACGAAGACTTTGTACTTGCATGAGTCCGATTTGATCCAGGCGAGTACCGTCGTGGAATCTGACCACAGGATTGTTCTAGACACCGGTATGGTGAGCTCACGTTGGATGAGCATGGCTAGGTGCGCTCCGGCTAGGGCTGCGCAGAGCTCTAGACGTGGGATAGATTGTTGCTTGCGTGGGGCTATTCTCGAGCGGGCGAGGACAAATGCTGTGTAGATCTCTCCCCCCTGGTCTTGGGCCCGCAAGTAGGCTACTGATCCGTATGCGACCTCTGAGGCGTCACTGAAGACGTGTAAGTCCATTTTACATGTCTCTGGCCTCACCGTGGGTGGGAAGTAGCTTAGGCGCATATTAACGCCTGGGAGTGAGTGGAGCTCCATCTCCCACTCTCTCCAGGTGGATGCTGTGCGGGAATGGGGTCGTCCCAGCCCTGGTCCTTGTCCCACAATGCTCGTACAATCATTTTTGCCCTGGTGGTGTACGGTAGAATACATCCTAGCGGGTCATATTGTCGGGCGAGTGTTGTGTACACACTCCGTCTGGTGGTCGGCACCGCCGCCGGCCTTCCCTGCTCCGTAGTCAGGGGCTTGTGTCTGTAGTGAAGCGAATCTGTTTTGAATCGCCACACCAATCCCAGGGTCATCTCCTGGGCTTTTCCCGGGATTGCAGCCATCCAGGTCTCGCTGCTGGCTGCCTTGTCCTCGGAGGAGAGGCTGCGCAGTACTTGCGGATCGCTGCTGGCCCACTGCCTGAGATCAAAGCCGCCTTTGATCAATGAGGCGCGGAGTTTAATCAGGAGAGCCTCGGCTTCTTCTTGGGTTGAAAGGCTTTGTAGACAGTTGTCTACGTAGAAGCTGTTCTTTACGCTGTGTCGGACCTCTTCGTCCGCTGCTGGGTCCTCTGCTACATGTTTCTGTAGTGCAAATGTAGCACAGCAGGGGCTGCACGTCGTTCCGAAGGGGAGGACTTCCCATTGGTAGATGGCTGGGTGCTCATCTCCTGGCTTCTCTCTCCATAGGAACCGTAACAGGGGCTTGTCCGCCTCTACTAATCTCACCTGCAGGAACATTCCTTTAATGTCCCCGCTGATGGCCACCTTTTCCTGGCGGAAGCGGAGTAGAACGCCGAGTAGGGAGGGGCCGAGTGTGGGACCGGGCAGTAACTCTTTATTCAGATTTTGGGACCCGATCTGGTAGCTGCAGTTAAATACTATGCGGTCTTTACCGTTGTGATGGACCGTGTGGTGAGGCACGTACCACGATTCAGTGGTCTGGTCAGCCTCTTTAATGTCCATCTTTGTGACGTGTCCCGCTGTGATGAGCTTCTCAATCTCAGCGCGGTATACACTCTCTTGGGCGGGGTTCTTGGCTAAGCGCCGCTCCGTGTTCAGCAGGTACCGTTCTGTGGCGTCTGTCTTGGCGTGGAAAGTAGGCATTCCTTCTCGCCGCAGGAGTGGCGTGGCGTATCTCAACACGCCGTTGACCGGGACTCTCTTGGTCCCTGTCTCGAGGAGGTGAATGGCGTAAATGTCATCTTTAGAGCGAATGTCTTTCTTTCCGTTCTTAAAGGGCATTTGTTCCAAGGTCCATAGCCGCTCTACGTGTTGCAGGAGTGCGGTTTCTCCCTCTGTGACTCGGGAGTGGAGACATCTAGTGGCTGTACTTCGGTTGAGAGATTTGGCGAGCGGGCCTTGGAGAGTCCATCCCAAACGGGTCTCGACTGCTGCAGGACAGCCCCGGGGTCCGGTATGAACCCGGTCTATCGGGACAATGAGGTCTGCATGGTCAGAGCCTATCAACAGGGTCGGCATAGCATTGTCTATGAGCGGGATCGGTAACTTGCGCAGATGTACATATTTCTCCATCAGCTTGGCGACGGGGTATGTGTACCGCGACAGTCCTATTTCTTGGCTGGTGAAAGCGTCTGCAATCTGGTACCGTCGCTCAGGCTGGCCGCTTGCTGCGATAGAGAATGAGACATTCTCGCCCTTTATCGTCTTCAAATCTCGTCTTATTGTCCGAATTGTCATTTGGGTTTCGCTTCCCCGCAGCCCTAGCTGGGCCGCAGCGGAGGCGAGCAGCAGGGTCTTCTCTGACCCGTCATCGAGGACGGCGTAAGTGTCCAGGACTTTATTCTGGTAGCTTAGTGTCACACGCACTACTTTTAGGAGTACTCGGGCTCCACTGCTGCTGGCGGGATCGATGTACATGACGCTCGCTTTGCGGCTGGATGGTGCGGGTGAAGGGCGCCGTCTGTTACTGTCGTGAAGTATGTCCAGATGGGCTCCATCGCACTTGGTGCACCTTTTCTTTAAGCGGCATTCGGCTGCCATGTGTGAGCGCGCACAGCGAAAGCAGCGCTTGTTGGACTTTATCCATTGACTGGCTTCCTCCGCGTTCAGCTTGGGGAAGGAGTCACATTGCGCTAGCCAGTGTTCTTTCTCACAGTAGGGGCACACTATCTTCCACTTCTCCGTTCTGGAGGGGGTACTGTGGCTCCTGCTGCTCGGTACTGACTCCGATTGGTGCATCACGGTCACCGATCTTCTTCCATCATTTAGTCGTCTGGTTCCTTCTCTGGAGCCAGGGGTGCTCCGTCCGAATGTATCTAGCCGTAGGCTGCTGACTTCTCTCGCCAGGAAGTCTGCTAGATCGAGGAGGTTCGGTTCGGGGCCATTCGGGTCTCTGTGGTCCCTCTGCCGCCTAAAGCGCTCCTGACGAGCGGGCGGCAGCTTCTCCAGAATCCTTTCCACATTTGAGTTGGCGTAAAGTTCATGCCTCCCCTTCTCTCTTTGCGCTCCCAACATCCCTACCAGGGACTGCACTCTGATGGACAGGTCGTCCAGTGCTCGATTGTCTATTGCTGGGGGTAAGCGGTCGATGTGTCGGATCTCCTGGATCACGTAATCCCATATGCGCCCATACCTCTGGTCCAATGCTACCAGCGCTGCTGTGTATGGGGTGGTGGAAGTCGCGTAGGCGAGCGCTATATTATGTGCGCGGGGCACCTTTAAGTGCTTCAGTAGGATGGCGTATTTGTGGCGTTCATCCAATACATCCACCAACATGGTCTCCAGACACATGCGGAGTTCTGTATACTGGGCCCGGTTCTCTTGGGTGAAGTCGGGTACCATAGGCGTGCCAATGTATGACGCTGACTGTGGATACATTGGCGAGCGTTGGGGGAGAGGCCTCCTAGGCGAGTCTCCTCCCGCTCCTTGGTATGGGCTGGTACCGGCAGTGTACCATGGCCCGCTTGTCCAGGTGCTGTTCCTCGGTGCGGGTCGTGCGTCGTGCTCACCCGTGTATAGAGTCGGGGGTCTGTAGCGCAGCTCCGCGGGAGTATAGCCTGGGCTGTACCGGACCTCCTGGTCCGGTAGAGTACTGTGCTGTCTTCGGGCGTGGTTCTCCTCCTCTTCCTCTTCGTCTTCAGTTAGGTCATCCAGTGCTTGTAGTCTCTGGTTTAGCCTCTCCACAGGATATGCTGCTCCTTCCCGGTTGCTAGGTCTCGCTTGGACCGGTGGGGGGAGGTGGTCTGTGGGGGGTATAGACCTCGTCTGTTGGTCAAGTTCAGGGTTGTTTACTCGGCTAGGGGATGCCGCCCTGGAGGTGTGTCTAGACGAGTTCCTGGAGCCTCTGGCGGAGGGAGAGGGTGTTGTCCGTCTGATCAGCTGTTCTATTAGTTGCGACTGCTGTCTGTCGCGCGCTGCGTCCCGTTGAGCACCGGCTCGTTCTCGGGCCACATTCTCTTCCATCTGAATGCGTCTTATTTCTAGACGTATCTGCTCGTGTTCGCTTCGCTGCTGGATCTGCATTCGGTCGCGTTCAGCAGCGGCGTTCAGGCTGATGAGGAAGGCCTGCTGTAGGGTCCTCTCTGCCTCGCTGGGAGAAGGCGGTTGTATAGGGGAGCCTTCCCTTGGGGTACTCCTTGCGGAGCCTTGGAGCTCTATCTCCACGGTGCTCTCCCCGTCTTCTTCCGTGCCGAGTTCTCTCTCGGTAGCGTTGTATTCCTCCCGGGACTCATCGGGGACTACTTCTTCAGTACTGGCGGGGTGTGAAGTCATGTCTGGTTCCCACTGGTCCCCACCGTGAACTTGGTCAGTTACATTAGAGCCCGTAGGGGCCTCTATGGTCGGGGTAGTCTGGGCGTTGGGGTTAGACATACTTTTACTTTCTAGTTTTACCGCGTTTACTGTTAGTAGAAGACTAGGTTGTTGACTGACAGCGTAGGCCTCTAAGTACTGAGGGAGCCGTCGTTCGCGCTGCGGGCGTTGGTTAGGAGGATCGTTTCGTGGAGTGTTCATCATAGGCCATTTCAATATTAATAACACTATATTAATATTACACTAATTACCCTCCGGCTCGAAGGACCAATTGTAACTGAGGGGTACAATTCCCTGACTGTATTACTAGATATGATACTTACTACCACTACCTTTGTACTTAATATTCGGCCACCCAGTACACGGCATAAATATATTATGATGAACACTGTCACGTAGATGAAACGGATCCAACACAAATGTACGAATTAGAAATAGGTCTTTATTTCTACACAGCGATGGTGTGTAGAGCAAGCACTTAATCAAATCAATCACATTTATGAATGGAATTAGTATGCACTTTTATGGCAAGAGTATTCGTCGGTATATCAATAGAGAATGTCCAATCTCTGAAGGCGCAGGTGGTACATATACAACCTGGAATAGTTTAAGGAATAACAGCAATGATACTTTAATGATTATATACTGGATACACTAGAGGGGGTTAATCCGGTCGCTTGTAAGCCGACAGGAGTAGGAAGGGGGGGGGGGGGTAGAATCCGGCTGCCTCATCCGGCCAAGGGTATCCCAGGTGAACCCACTGTAGTGCCGTTCAATGCGCCGGCGATCCTTGGACCACAGATGAAAGCAGGTGGACTCTTTGTGGGCCGGCGTCATCCGGTCCACGGAGGAGAGACGTGAAGCGACCTCGTCTTGCAGAGCGTCTCCTCACCTTGCGTCCTCTCCAGGGGGGGGGGGTTCCAACACACGGCAGTGTCGGGGGTCTTTATCCATGGAATAATCAATGTATACAAAGCATAATCCGTGCCTGGGAAGGCGGGCTGTCGTCGGTAGAATAATCCGGTATACAGGTCCACTCGCTCGTCGGCTCTGGGGCTCCTCGGGTGCAGCTTCACGTGGGGTCAACCACCCTGGGTAAGCAGCCAGTTCTCTGCCCGAAACGATGGGGTACTGACTACGGTAGTATTCTCACCGCACGAAGCACTATATATTAACAGACTATTATTAGCTTAATAGACTACGTCCAACTCGACGATATAGTGCCAAATATGACTATTCAAATATTAATATACACGATGTCTCAATACCGATGGTAGGCGAACTTGGCCTTACTCCCACACGTGGCGTCGCGGGGAGGCTTTACGTCTGTGACTCTATTGGAGGGTAAGAAACTGGACTGAAAAGAAAGTCCTACTTTAGTAGCGCAGTATATATACGCACTATGAACAAATAGTCCCATTAGTGGTGCGGTAGCCAGATTCCTACGCGGAACTAGGACTTGTTCGTACATGTGGAGCGGTACGTTTGAACTGGGTCTGAGGGGTATGGCAGCCTGGCACCAAGGTCTCGACCAATAGTAGAATGGAGACTATTATGGGATGTTCAGTAGGCTAGAATGGATATTCAATGCATATTGTACAAGGAATATACAAGGGATATCAGGGAATATTAGAGAATATACAAATACAATTAAATATATATATATATATAAATATATATATTCGGTTTAATCTGGCCCTTCACAACAATATCGGTATCGGAAATTAAGAGTTGGACAATATCGGTATATCGGTATCGGTAAAAAAAGCCAATATCGAGCATCCCTAGTAATCACATTATGTAGCTTGTACCGAGGTCTTTTGACCCTCTCTTTAAACGTCTGTTTTCTCTTTACTTGGTGAAGTATATAAACACGGGTGACGTGTTCGCACATGAGCCTAAAGCCTTGTATAAAAACCAGTTTTTCGCAAACGGGTTTATCGTCCGTGGCTGGCGTGCAAATGGTTGAGCTTATCCTAGTGGATATACGCTTTTCATGTAGCATGCTAGGTAAACTGGTATCATCGCTGCTTGTTTGTTTTCATCATATGGGGTCATAAGGGGGTGAACTGATAAACTCCTCCCCCCATTTTTTCTGATTGGCCAGGGGGTTGGACCTCCTGTTCTTCGGTCTTCCTGTCACGCTGTTGGGTCAGCGCGTCACAAGGTGGGGGGGAGGGAGTTCCCTGATCCCACGGCATATTTGGGCAGGTGGGTCACGGAATTTCCCCGGCCATAGAATACGTCAATGGGCGCGTTTCTATTGGTTGTGAGGCTTCCGTGAGTTTTTTTTAGGCTCCATGTTGTGGACCGCTGTCATTGTCAAGATTGAGTTATGCGGTGCGTTGGAAACTTTGTTTTCTGCTCTGCTCTCTATTGCATTTGTGTTGAGCTTTTGGTCACGTGGCTCAATGTTTACATATATCTTTTCAATTATTACTCACGTGGGAGGTCTCTCTGGGGGTTCCCTGTCTCCTCTTTTTATACAGAGCAGTGTTGGCAGGGTTTCTTTCCCTCAGATGCGTCATATGGGGCCCATATCTGTGTCTTTTTGCCAGCTTCCTACTGCTCGTCCCAGGCGGCATGGAGGGAACGTTATCTGGGTTCTTGTTAGAATTACCATTGATGTGTTTTGGGTCTCGACGTGTACATAGCGCTGGCCCTGGGTGCTTCAGTGTGGAACCACGCATAGGCTGGCGCGCCTTGGTTGCGTTTTTTGTAGAGCAACTGGGATGGAGATTTGATCTCTTCCGAGCGCCAGTGTACAAGGTTAGTCTCGATGAATTCTCGCTCATCTCTGGGGGGAGATGACGGAGTAGATCAAAACATTGGCGGAGGGGTCTCACGCCCATGGGGTGGGCCACCGGGCACGGTGCGTTCATGTTCTGACCGTCTTGGTGGCGCCCTCTGTGATGTTTTAGATCGACGCGCGTACCTACCCCTCTTAGGACTGGGGATGGTGGCGTGATTAGGACACGGGACTGGTTCTGGTCGCGCCGGACCAGGTCAGTTAACCCGTTGTCCGCCGGGGTGCAGATCTGCTGTTCTGGTACCCTGAAGGACTTTGTGCTTTTTTGGGGGGGAAATGCCGGGTTGGCCCGGGCGTCGCGAGGTTTGATGTTATGGAGGTGTGTTCGTGATTAGGTCACTACGAGTTATCCTTCACAGTTGCTTGGTCCATATTGTATTGTATCTTGCGCTGTGCTAAGGAGCCTGGTCCTTCTCCATTATTTTTCGCCCCTCCCTTCCCCTGTTTGGCGGGGCTGGGAGGGGGCTGTCGAGGTGGTTCTATTGTACCCCTCTGGCATCCCTGTTGATCCCTGTCTGAACTGTTGGCCTGGATTAACCCCTTCTTGAAAACTGAAACACTTGTACTGCCTGTATAGCCGGTGTATACGCGCAGTTGTGTTTTTGAGTTTTTTCTTGGGGGGGTTAAGGGAACAACCGCCTCCTGTTAAACTAAACATAGGGGGGTGGCTGGTTCCCCGGTGTGTTGGTAGCGGAGTCGACTCTCGGGTTTAGGCCGGGCTTGACCCCGTCTGCCTGCACTTTACATGACGTCTGATCAATCATGTCAGCCTTCTCTACCTCTGCCTCTCTAGGGGGTCGGGTTTTGTGGAGGCTGCGACATGACCGTCTGGTGGAGTCTCGATGCTACGGCATCGTTGGCCTCACCAGGCCCCCTTTCCGGGGGGTCCTGACCCTCAGGCTGTTCCTGGGGCTGGGTCCTCCTCCGCGCTCCGCTGCTATGGCCTTGCCACGGGGTTGGGTTCTTGACCTTTGACCCTGTGATATTAGGGGCTGTAACAGTTTTTATTTTCTTCTTGTTCGTTCCCTAGTGGCATGTGGGATGCGCGCCTGAGTAGTCGCGGGTCCTTCTGTGTAAAGGTAAGTCCCACGATCTGCTCACCCTGTGCGTTAAACCCTCTTCGCACAGTCAGATCCGATTCCCTCCCGTCCCCCTCTAGGAGGGTCCGGGGGCTCGGGTCCTCCCCGGTTCTGATGGTTGTGGGGGGGCTCAGCGGGTACATTTGTCAAGCTTACACTCTGCTCAGCTCCTGTGTTCCACCAGAGTGCAGAGCGTAAGCTATACGATATATAACATACGGTTATCCTATAACCATAGTTATACGAGTATAGCGAGCGCTCTGCACTGACTCACTGAGGACCCCGTGGTCTTCGCCTTCGGTGGTGAAAGACTTGGGAAGGAGCTGTTAGTATGGCCACGTCCCCGCTTATGTAGAGAAGCAGATGTGGGTGTGGCCAGGCGGATGGGTGTGTACATGTGAATAAATGTATTCAGCATTAGATTGATAAGGGATAGGGTTCCACCAGAGTGCAGAGCGCTCGCTATACTCATATAACTATGGTTATAGGATAACCGTATGATATGAAGACTGTGTGTAACTACGAGAGATATGAAGACTGTGTGTAACTAGGAGGGATATGATGACTGTGTGTAACTAGGAGGGATATGTGAAAATACATGTATAATGTAACCTGGTTACTTTCACATTACTTACAAAATATATTATATTATATAAATATATATAGATTTTTAGAAACAGAAACTATTCATAATTGATATAATTTCAAATCAGTCTTCAATGCAGTGATGATTAACATTTTTATTATTCATTTCTAAAACAATTTTATGTATTTTAGTACATTCTTTTTTGTATCTACTTTTTCTCCCCACTTTTCAATTTTTTTTCTCCCATCCCAATTTCGTATTATCCAATTCTTCCCTCCCCTGTCTCGAACGTTGCTAGACCATGCCTCCCACTGGTCGGCTGCAATGTGGACGAAGCCTTGCATCACGTGTCCCCTCCGGTGCACGAGGAGACAGCCGTCGCATCTTTTCACCTGCACAGCGCGATCTCTCAGCTCACGCTGCCCCCGATACTTCCTGATTCTGCTGTACAGGCGCACCAACCGACCTGTAGGAGTCGCTGTCCACAACGTCCGATCCCCACCCACCGGCTTTCCCACCCCCTAATACTGCCAATTGTATTAGTATGAACGACCAGCCAAGCCAGAAGCAACGCCGAGAGCTGGGCTCGAACCCAGCATCTCCTGCGCTAGTGGCGAGCGCCTTGCCCACTGCGCCACTTAGCCGCCCTGTATTTTAGTACATTCAAATGTTTTGTTTGTGTTTATTACAAGAGTAATCTCAAAAAGAACATATTTCGGTTAAAATCTCAAAAAGGACATATTTCGGTTAAAATCTCAATAAGAACATATTTCAGTTAACATCTCAATAAGAACATAATGTCGGTACAAATCTCAAAAAGAACATATTTCGGTTAAAATCTCAATTAGAACATATTTCGGTAAAAATCTCAAAAAGAACATATTTCGGTTAAAATCTCAATAAGAACATATTTCGGTTAAAATCTCAAAAATAACATATTTCGGTTCAAATCTCCAAAAGAACATATTTCGGTTAAAATCTCAAAAAGAACATATTTCGGTTCAAATCTAAAAAAATTCATATCGGTGGGCCCGGGTTGACTGACGGCTCCTCTGATCAATCAGGGGGCTCAGGAGTCAGTCAGCAGGGAGATTATCCAGTCTGTGAGGGCGGAGCCATCCACTATAGCCCCGCCCACTGGGTTGAAACAGCGTTCCAGGTCACCAAGGTTCTCCAAGGTGATGTCAAATGGTACCTGATACACACACACACACACACACACACACACACACACACACACACACACACACACACACACACACACACACACACACACACACACACACACACACACACACACACACACACACACACACACACACACACACACACACACACACACACACACATACACACACACACACACACACACACAAATAAATAAACTGAAACTGAAACACTAGCTTAAGAAACACTGGTGAGGGCACTACATGAGTGTGTGTGTGTGTGTGTGTGTGTGTGTGTGTGTGTGTGTGTGTGTGTGTGTGTGTGTGTGTGTGTGTGTTAGTATGCAATGCATGTATGCATGTATGTGTATCTGTGTGTGTGTGTGTGTGTGCGTCTGTGTTTGTGTGTAAGTATAATGTGTGTGTATGAGTGAGTGTATGTATGTGAGTGAGTGTGTGTGTATGTGTGTGTGTGTGTGTGTGTGTGTGTGTATGAGTGTGTGTGTGTGTGTGTGTGTTAGTATGCATGTAAGTGTATCTGTGTGTGTGCGTCTGTGTGTATGTGTTTGTGTGTAAGTATGTATGTGTGTGTATGAGTGAGTGTATGTATGTGAGTGAGTGTGAGTGTGTGTGTATGAGTGTGTGGGTGTGGTTTTGTATTTGTATGTATTAGTATTGTAACAATACAATCATTCTTTCACATATCTAGTACAGTACCTCAGAGTGTGTGTGTGTGTGTATGTTATATCTAGTACAGTACCTCAGAGTGTGTGTGTGTTATATCTAGTACAGTACCTCAGAGTGTGTGTGTGTGTTATATCTAGTACAGTACCTCAGTGTATGTGTGTTATATCTAGTACAGTACCTCAGAGTGTGTGTGTGTGTTATATCTAGTACAGTACCTCAGTCAGTGTGTGTTATATCTAGTACAGTACCTCAGAGTGTGTGTGTTATATCTAGTACAGTACCTCAGTCAGAGTGTATGTGTGTTATATCTAGTACAGTACCTCAGAGTGTGTGTGTGTGTGTTATATCTAGTACAGTACCTCAGAGTGTGTGTGTGTTATATCTAGTACAGTACCTCAGTCAGTGTGTGTGTGTTATATCTAGTACAGTACCTCAGTCAGAGTGTATGTGTGTTATATCTAGTACAGTACCTCAGAGTGTGTGTGTGTGTTATATCTAGTACAGTACCTCAGAGTGTGTGTGTTATATCTAGTACAGTACCTCAGTCAGTGTGTGTGTGTGTTATATCTAGTACAGTACCTCAGTCAGAGTGTATGTGTGTTATATCTAGTACAGTACCTCAGTGTGTGTGTGTGTTATATCTAGTACAGTACCTCAGAGAGTGTGTGTGTTATATCTAGTACAGTATCTCAGTCAGTGTGTGTGTGTGTTATATCTAGTGCAGTACCTCAGTCAGTGTGTGTGTGTTATATCTAGTACAGTACCTCAGAGTGTGTGTGTGTTATATCTAGTACAGTACCTCAGTCAGTGTGTGTGTTATATCTAGTACAGTACCTCAGTCACGGTGGAGAGTGAGTCTGGCCTGAGAAGCTGTTTGATGGAACAGCAACAGTTTAGAACTTTGTCCTTCAACACCTGAAAACACACACACACATACACACACATTCATTACATAAGAACGTAGAATAAACATTTACAGACTTTTTTTTTTTTTAATGGGCTATTTGCATGTTCTTGGTATCTGATTCTAGGGACATCTATGGATCTCAGAAGGAGCTTCTATCCCCAGGCCATCAGGCTGCTAAACGAACAATAATCGCTAAACGAACAATAATCACTATGCAACAACCATCAAATGCACACAGCACACACACCCACACGCACACACACACTCACTCAAACAAACAACACACTGCAGCACCCACTCTCCACACTTTAGATCACACAAACACACTTACACTTTATATTTATTGATAAAGGATTTGCACTACAACTCGTACACCTACTGTGAATTGTACCTAAACTGCACCTCGTCCATTTATGCCTTGCACTATATAGTATTGTATATTAGTACACTGCACAGTATTGTATATTGTATGGTAACTACGTCTACGAACATTGTACATATGTCTAAACTGAACACTGTGACCTCTTTTTTTTTCTTCTAATTTTTACTATGTTTTTATTTCATACTTATCTTGTCATGCACAGTCTCTGGAGCGCAACAGTAAGAAGCATTTTGTACAAAAGTATTCTGTACTTCTGTATGACAACTATTAAAGAAACTTGAGAAACTTGAACTTGGGATCTCAGGGAATGTATTCCCAGTGTCAGAAATACTGTGTCTGTTACTAGGCTTGAGTAAATTGTAATGAACCAAATGAGAATATCAATTCAAATTTTCTTTTTATCTTTGACTGTGAATAACACCATGCTAAAATTGACCAGACCTGAAAAATCTAAGGAAATAAATAAAGGGAAGATGATTAAACAGAAGGTTTTGTAGATACAGTACTGAATTCTGCCATTCGGACACATGCAATTTGAAATATGATTATAGAATATGGAATATCAGGCCTAAAGTGGATGTATGCAATTAAAATGTGATTAATTAGATTAATTCATTACAAATCCTGTAATTAATTAGATTACATTTTTTAATCGCCAGACAGCACACATTTTTATTATTATTAACCTGTGTGATGTGGTGCAGGGAGGTCTGTCCAGAGGTCTCTCTGTAGGTCTGTGTTGGGCTCTCTCTGGAGGGCTCTCTGGAGGTCTGTGTTGGGCTCTCTCTGGAGGTCTGTGTTGGGCTCTCTCTGGAGGTCTGTGTTGGGCTCTCTCTGGAGGACTCTCTGGAGGTCTGTGTTGGGCTCTCTCTGGAGGTCTGTGTTGGGGTCTCTCTGGAGGTCTGTGTTGGGGTCTCTCTGGAGGTCTGTGTTGGGGTCTCTCTGGAGGTCTGTGTTGGGGTCTCTCTGGGGGTCTGTGTTGGGGTCTGGTTTGGCTGCCGGACACTGGGACTCTGAGTAGACAGAGTCATGTTGGCCGACGCCCACATCTCACACAGTGCTGCATGGACCACCCTTGCACTGACACAATCAAATAATAAAAGAAAGTTCCGTTAATTAATAACAGCGTTTAAAAAGGTTGCGTTCATAAATAACAGCTTTTTAAAAGGTTGAGTTAATAACAGTGTAATAACAGTGTTTAAAAAGGTTGGGTTAATTAATTACAGCATTCAAAAAGTTAATTAATAACAGTGTTTAAAAAGGTTGAGTTAATTAATTACAGCATTTAAAAAGTTAATAACAGCTTTTAAAAAGGTTGAGTTAATTAATAACAACGTTTAAAAGGTTGAGTTATTTAATAACACTGTTTAAAAAGGTTAAAAAAATAAATAAAAAAAACATCCTGTCCTTACTTCCAGGTCTATTACACAGAATCATCTGGAAAGTCATCCATTCACTTTTGAAATACTTGGTAGAGTATCTTAGCCCATGGCTGCTGGTTCTGGCACAAGTGCATAACTGGATTCTCGTGTGATCTCGCAATCTTAGAATAAAGTGCAGCCTACACCACTGAGTAGGTATGATTTCTCATAAAATATAAAACATGTTCTGAATGTGTGTGTGTTGTACCTGTCTCTGCTGATGATGTGTTCTCCAGACTGCAGGTTCTCAGACTCAGGACCACTGTTATAACTATATAATAAACACACCTGGACACACACACACACACACACACACACACACACACACACACACACACACACACACACACACACACACACACACACACACACACACACACACACACACACACACACACACAGTGTTGGAAGGACAAAAAAAAACATTATATTAGTGTGTGTGTGTATTACAGTGTATGTGTGTGCATTACAGTGTGTGTGTATTACAGTGTGAGTGTGTGTGTGTATAACAGTGTGAGTGTGTGTATGTGTGTGTGTGTGTGTGTGTGTATGTATTACGGCGTCTTGGTGTGCAGGCTTCATGCTGAGGTCAGATTGGTACCACAGCAGACACAGCTGAGAGGAGGTGGAGACAGTCCAGGAAGACAGGTCCTCCTCCTCTAGACCCTGAGACGGAGACAGAGACAGTCCAGACCCTGAGACAGAGACAGCTGCAACACAGATACAATACAGAGACAGAGACAGGGGACAAGGGGGGACTGTACAATCCCTTTAAAAAAAAGTGTATTTGGCCAGGCCGTCTTTTCATATAGAGCATCCCACCAATGGAACTCAATACCTCAAACAATTAGAGTGTCCACATCATTTTCCCCCTCTACCACAATTAGAGTTTACCCAAACCAAAAGCCTTGGGTAGACAAATCCGTCCGCGAAGCTCTGAAAGCATGCACCTCAGCATACAATGCCGGGCTTGTGACAGGCAACATGAATGACCACAAGGTGGTGAGATACAACGTAAGGAGGACAGTAATAGAGGCAAAACGGCGCTACAGGGATAAAATTGAACTTCAATATGAATAGGCTGACTCTAGAGGTATGTGGCAGGGCCTCAGAACGATGACAGATTACAAAGACACCTCCCTCAAGCTGAACAGTGACATCCAATTGGCAAATGATCTCAATATCTTCTATGCGAGGTTTGAGGCTGTGAATAACAACACCAGCCTACAAACCACTGCAATGGAGGGGGGGGGGGGGGGGGGGCACTGCCGATGGAGACTCAGTATTCAGGATAGCAGAACATGAGGTGAGGAGGACCTTTAAGAAAGTGAATATCAGGAAGGCAGCAGGACCGGACGGTATCCCCGGCCGCGTCCTAAGTCTGTGCCGACCAACTGGCCCCGGTATTCACTGACATATTTAACCTGTCCTTAGAACAGGCTGTCATCCCCACCTGTCTGAAGAAGTCCACCATTATCCCTGTACCCAAAAAATCCAAGCCTGCTTGCCTGAACGACTACCGCACTGTAGCTCTCACCTCCATAGCCATGAAGTGCTTTGAGAAGCTAGTGAAGGGCTACATCTGTTCCTCCCTCCCCATCAACCTGGACCCCCTGCAATTTGCATACTGCCCCAACAGGTCCACGGAGGACGCCATAGCCCATGTGCTACACACAGCAGCATCACACCTGGACAAGAGGCAGGAGAACTATGTGAGAATGCTATTCATCGACTATAGCTCAGCATTCAATTCCATAGTCCCCTCCAAACTCATAGCCAAGCTCAGGGACCTGGGCTTGAACTATGACCTCTGCCAGTGGGTCTTGGACTTCCTGATGGGCAGACCCCAGGTGGTGAGAGCAGGCAACTGCACCTCCTCATCCATCACTCTCAACATAGGGGCCCCCCAGGGCTGTGTTCTGAGTCCCCTCCTCTACTCCCTGTACACACACGACTGTGTGGCACAGCGGAACAACAACACAATCATCAAATTTGCTGACGACACAGTAGTGGTGGGCCTGATCTCTGCAAATGACAAGAGGGCCTACCTGGAAGAGGTAAAGGTTCTAGCGGGATTGTGGACTTTATGAGATCGGGGGTCAGGGACTACAGCCCCCTCAGCATCGACGGGGCACCGGTTAAGAGAGTGAACAGTTTTAAGTACCTCGGAGTCCACATATCCGAGGATTTGACATGGACCACACACATTGTTATCAAGAAGGCACGACAACGCCTCTACTTCCTTAGGCGCCTAAGGAAGTTCAAAGTGAGTCAGAAGATCCTCAAGAACTTCTACTCATGCACAATAGAGAGCATCCTGACTGGCAATATCACCTCCTGGTTTGGGAATAGCACTGCACAAGACCGTAGCAGACTACAGAGAGTGGCCCGTTCAGCCGAACGCACAATTGGAGGGGGGCTTCCCACTCTCCAAGACATTTACAACAAGCGCTGCATGGGTAAGGCTAAGAGAATAATCAAAGACCCCAGCCACCCAAACAACTGCCTCTTTGAAATGCTGCGGTCAGGCAAGCGATACCGGAGTCTCATGGCAAGCACAGAGAGACTCAGAAGGAGCTTCTATCCCCAGGCCATCAGGATGCTCAATGAACAATGAACAATAACAGACCATCAAATACACCCACAACACACACATCCACACGCACACACTCACTTTAAATAAACAACACACTGTAGCACCCACTTTAGACACTAACACACTTTATATTTATTGGCATCAATCTCATGCACCTCATTGCACCTCACCACCACAAGGTGGCACCACAAGCTAAGCTATACCTCACCATTTCTATACTGTACTGTATCTGCATTATATAGACTGTACATATACTGTATATATGTATATTGAAAATGTTTTACACTTGTTTACGTACTTGACTTTCTATTTTATACTTATATTATACTATTTTATACTATCTTGTTATTTCATCTAGCACACTCTCAGGAGCAAAACAGAAAGAAGCATTTCATGCAAAAGTATTCTGTATTTCTGTATGACAACTAATAAAGAAACTTGAACTTGAACTTGAAACTCATATCATTCATTCAAGTGCAGGGTTAAGGATTGGCTCATTGATAACCAGAATTGTCATCACTGAGGTGTCTGTGTGTGTGTGTGTGTGTGTGTGTGTGTGTGTGTGTGTGTGTGTGTGTGTGTGTGTGTGTGTGTGTGTGTGTGTGTGTGTGTGTGTGTGTGTGTGTGTGTGTGTGTGTGTGTGTGTGTGTGTGTGCGGGAGCTAGAGCAGGAAAACTACACCCTACAGGCCCAGATGAAAGCCATGAAGGAAGATACAAACAGCCGGGAGGAGTTTCTATGCAGAGAGATAGAGGAAGTAAAGCTACAACGACAAGAAGAAAGAATACATACATTTCCCCCCGATCATAAGCGGTCCTCTGCTCCAACACCCACCACCCCCCCCCCCCTACTGCCAAACCAGAATCTACCGCTCCCCCCCTGACCCCACTAACTCCTCCCAGCCTGACACCCACTGACATGCCTTCTGACTCAGACCCCCTTCCAGCAGCCCAACCTCCACCCGAGCCACGGCCCCAGTCCACCAGACCAGCCCAGCCCGAAGCCCAGGTAGTCCTCCTCATGGATTCCAATGGCAAATACCTGGACACAGCACGCCTATTCCCGGGCCTCAAGGTGACAGCCAAGCACTGTCGGAACACAGGCCACGCCATGGAGCTGCTCAGACAGGACACTCTAGGGAGCACCCAGTACATGGTGGTGCACACGGGCACAAATGACCTCCACTATCTACAGCATGGAACTGCTGAAGCAATGACAAAGGTGGCTGAGAAGGCCTCCAGGGAGTTCCCACATACCAGAGTAGTCATCTCCACCCTCCTCCCCAGGATGGACACCCCCCCACACATCATTCATGAAATCAACATGGAGACCTCAAGAAACTGTGCTGCCCTCCAAAATGTCCACCTGGCCCACCACACAAACATCGGCAGATGGGACCTTCATGATGGGCTACACCTAAACAACGCGGGAGTGAGGACATTTGCAAAAACATTAAAGGATGCTGCCCTCGGACGCAACCGCAACAGACCCAGTCACACACCGGCCTCTCCGAGAAAGCACAGGCCTACGAGATACCCACGAGGAGTCACCCCACAAACCCCTGCAGCACTCCATGCCCCACCTATACCCCACCTTTCCACCCCACCCAGTGAGAGGAGACATCCCCCCAGCCGACCCCTCAACCGCCCCCAGCAGCAGATGACCTATGCACCCGCCCCACCCACACCCCACCCTTCCAACCCACCCAGTGAGAGGAGACGTCCCCCCAGCCGACCCCCTCACCGTCCCCAGCAGGAGATGACCTATGCATCCGCCCTGACCAGGCCCCCCCCCCCACCCACATCAGAGCTGAATGAGATCAAACAAATGTTATACACGCTATGCAGTAAACTTCTCACTACAAGCTAGCAGTCGACCCAAAAAATAAAAAAAAATAAAAAGCAGGCCAATTGCCTGCTGTTGCCTTTGTTGTTGTTAAATTTGTTCTGTGATGTTTGTTCATTGATTGAATACCTTTATACCCTATAACCTTTATACCTTTTGAACACCTTTATATATATTTTTCATTGATTGAATACCCTTATACCTTATAACCTTTATACCCTTTGAACACCTTTATATATTTTTTGTACAAAAATGCAATCATTTGCTATCAGTTGTTGCAACATACAGGGTCTTTGCTCTTCAACATTCGGCCTGAAGAGTAGAGACTCTGATTTTTTACAGGCTATAACAAACAATGACCTCTTAATCCTAACTGAGACATGGTGCAGAGAAGATGTAGACACACACTGTCCTCCACACTATAGAGAGGTCATTTTGCCATCAAATAAAACAAAACATATTAGTCAGGGCAGAGACTCAGGGGGATTGGTAATTTGGTACAAATTACAACTCCACCAGTCAATACAGATTCTAAAAACCGGGAACAATCATATTTGGTTAAAACTAAATAAAGAAGTAATCCCCTCTCAAAGAGATCTATTTATCTGTGGAATATACGTACCACCCACTGGGTCTTCATATTACTCAGACGACATCTTCTCCAACCTTGAGTCAGAAATATGTCTTTATCAAAGTCAAGGTCATGTGCTTGTTTGTGGTGACTTTAATGCCCGAACGGGAACCCACCCCGATTTCACCAGTACACATGGTGACAAATTTATATCTGACCACACCATATGCAACCATGTAAACCCGTCCCCTAGAAATAACCATGACACCTCCATAAACAAAAATCGGAGTCTCTACCTTGTCAATGGGCGTGTGAGAGGGGACTCACAAGGAAGGTACACTTACTGCTCATCCCTTGGCAGCAGCACAGTAGATTACATGATAACAGATCTGGATCCAGTATCTTTCAGTTCATTCACAGTCAAACCTCTGACCCCACTCTCCGACCACAGTGAGATCACTGCATACATGAAAAGAACTGAGTCTCTCAAAAATCCCCCTACACAGCCCAGTAAACTACACAACATCCCCAAATACTACAGATGGTCCCAGAACAACATGCAAGACTACCAGAGAGCCATCGCCAGTGATGGGATACAATCACTGTTAGATACGTTCCTAGCCACGCCATACTCTAACAGTGTTGAAGGAGTCAACCTAGCTGTAGAACACATAAATTATATATTTGAAAGAACTGCAATAAAGTCCAAATTAAAATGATCAGGTAACAAACAGAGAAAAACTAAAAAGGACCACTGGTTTGACAAAGAATGTAAAGTTCTTAGAACACAGTTAAGAAGAATATCAAACCAGAAACACGTAAACCCACACAATGACACCTTACGCCTCCAATACTGTGAATCACTGAAACACTACAAAAAGACCATCAGAATTAAAACGAACAATCACGTAAATAAACAATTATGCAAAATAGAGGACTCTCTAAGCTCTAACTCCTTCTGGGACCACTGGAACTAATTGAATAAAGATAAGCCGGAAGAAATGGCTATTCAAGATGGGGATGTTTGGACAACCCTGAATACAAAAACGGAAACCAGCCAGATATGTGAAAAATTACAAAAATCGGAAGATATCATAAAGGATAATCAAAACCCTCTAGACTTCCCAATCACAGAACAAGAGCTGAAATCAAAACTCCAGTGCCTTAAAGCTAGAAAGGCCTGTGGTACAGATGGCATATTAAATTAAATGATTAAACACAGCTCTGAAAAATTCCAATTGGCTATTTTAAAATTATTCAATTTGACACAAAATGTTGGCTATTTTCCTGATGTCTGGAATGAAGGACTCATAACCCCAATATTCAAGAGTGGAGATAAACATGACCCAAAAAACTATAGGGGTATCTGTGTGACGAGTAATTTGGGCAAACTTCTATGTAGTATCATCAACACCAGACTCATAGAATTCCTTACGGAACACAGTGTTCTAAGTAAAAGCCAAATCGGATTCTTACCAAATTATCGTACCTCTGACCATATATACACTCTTAAAACCCTAATTGACATTCACGTAAAATAGAGCAAAAACAAAATATATTCCTGCTTTGTCAATTTTGAAAAAGCTTTTGATTCAATTTGGCACAAAGGTCTTTTCTTCAAAATTCTAGAAAGTGGTGTTGGAGGAAATACATATGACTTGATCAAATCCATGTACACAAAAAACAAATGTGCTGTTAGAATTGGCAATAAAAGAACACATTTCTTCACCCAGGGTCGCGGAGTCCGCCAGGGGTGCAATTTAAGCCCAACATTGTTTAATATATATATATAAATGAATTAGCAAAGTTATTAGAACTTTCTACTGCACCCGGTCTGACTCTGCACGATACCAATGTAAAATTACTGATGTATGCAGATGATCTGGTTCTGCTGTCAGCCACTAAAGAGGGTCTACAACAGAACCTAGACATCCTCCACCAGTTCTGCCAGACATGGTCTCTGAATGTAAACATGAAGAAGACTAAAGTCATGGTATTTCAAAGGAGACACGAGTCTCAGAGTTCACATAATACATTTAAATTAGGCACACACATATTAGAAAACAAAAAAAGCGACCCATATTTGGGATTGAAAATAAATCATAATGGTAACTTCAATATGGCTGTGAATGAACTGAAGGAGAAGGGAAGAAGGGCTTTTTATGCCATCAAAAGGAAAATTCCAATTGACATCCCAATTAGGACCTGGCTCAAAATTCTAAATTCTGTAATAAATCCAATAATATTATATAGCAGTGAAGTGTGGGGTCCATTAACTAACCAAGACTTCCCAAAATGGGAAAAACACCCATTAGAAGTACTGCATGCAGAATTGTGCAAAAACCTACTTAGGGTCCACAGACACACTGCCAATAATGCATGCAGGGCAGAACTTGGCCAATACCCCCTAATCATTCAAATTCAAAAGCGAGCCATCAAATTTTACACACACCTCCAATCAAGTGACAACCACTCCTACCACTACAAAGCCCTTCAGAGCCAAGAGATGAACCCAGATAAGAGTCCCCTCTGCCAGCTAGTCAGAAATCTCTGCCCACAAACGCTTCAGGACAGATACCAAGAAATCTGGCCCAACCAAATAATCTCAAAACAAAAAGAAAATTATATAGAATATTGGAACAAATCAACCAAATCTCAAAGTAAATTAGAATTATATTTGACCCTAAACAGAGAGTACACAGTGGCAGAATACCTGACCACTGTGAATGAGATAAAACTAAGAAAAACATTGACACGGTACAGACTGAGTGGACATAGTCTAGCCATAGAAACAGGCCGTCACAGGCAAAACTGGCTGCCCAGAGAGGCCAGGCTGTGTTCACTTTGCCATCAGGGGGACGTTGAGACAGAACCTCACTTCCTGCTATACTGTGAGAAATACAAGGATCTAAGAGAAGTCTTATTTGATAAAATAAATAAAATTGATGCACAGTTTATCCATCTCCCTGATCACCAAAAGCTGCTATACATGTGTGGGGAGAAAAGTCAGTGTACAGCATTAGCTGCAAAATATGTAGATGGTTGTCACACAATAAGAGAACAAGCTCTGTAAATGTATCTGAGTGGCCACACTTGAAAAATGACTACCCGACTGAGTGACTATTTTGTAAATTAATATGTTCCTTGTTGATTGTCCTTACTGTTGTTACTAATATTATGATATTTTATTGCTTAATATAAATGTTATTGTCTGTATGTTGAACTTGCTTTGGCAATAAGTATGTTAATAGTTCATGCCAATAAAGCCTATTTGAATTGAATTGAATTGAGAGAGTGAGACAGAGACAGAGAGAGAGAGAGAGAGAGAGAGAGAGAGAGAGAGAGAGAGAGAGAGAGAGAGAGAGAGAGAAAGAGAGAGAGAGAGAGAGAGATAGACAGCTACAACAGTAGAGTGGGCCAATTGTTACATCACTTCTGCATCTGCATTCATTCATTTATTTGCATTTATTTTAAATTTGTTGGACTTCATGGTCTTTTTGTTTTGTTCTTGACTTATTGTGATGTTTCTTCTTGACTTGTTTAAAGAAGACGTGTCCGGCCCATGGGGACATTAACGTGTGTTGTCGGGCCTTACAAATAAATTAGATTTGATTTGATTTGCAAGCCCTCAGGCTAGCAACGAGGATATACTGTACATAACTACATAACTAAATAATTACATAATTACATAACTACATAATTACATAACTACATAACTACATAATTACATAACTACATAATGACATAACTACATAATTACAAACCTACATAACTACATAACTACATACCTACATAACTACATAATTACATAACTACCTACATAACTACATAATTACATAACTACATAACTACATAATTACATACCTACATAACTACATAACGACATAACTACATAATTACAAACCTACATAACTACATACCTATATAACTACATAACTACATAATTACATAACTATATAACTACATAATTACATAACTACATAACTACATAACATGACATGGCACTATGGGGGTAGATTTCTATCAAAAATAAACAAACGCAAATTTGTCTGCTTAGATTTACGTACAGAATTCGAAGGACACACTTGATCTGCTTAGATTTACGTACAGAATTCTAAGGACACGCTTGATCCAGGGTTTCCGTTATCCGTTAATTACCGGTATTTGACCGGCAAAATCTGTTGAAGTCCGAATATTTAAATCTCTCCGGTCATAATGTCCGGTGAAAATAATTCCCTCTAAGCACAATTTGATTATTTGAATTGTATTAAAATAGGCTAAAATTAAATAGCCTATGCGATGAACGAAACAATCATTACATTTGTTTCATTGTTGCTTCACTCTGATAAACCGCGGTTGGCGCCGCTCGGATGTGAATCTTTTTTTCTTTCTTTTTTTGAGCCTGTCTGGCCACCATAACGACAAACAGGTATACGAGCGAGAGAGAGAGATGGCCAAACAAGCTAAGCTTAATAAATATTTCATGAAACCAAGCACAAGCAGGTCTAATAATAATGACAACGAAGATGAGTCTTCTGAAGTCACAGAGACCGCTGATGCCGTGGTGGCTCCCGCGAAAAAGAAACAGAAATGTCGAGCGTTCAGGCCAGAGTGGAAAGTTAAATTCTCCTGGCTGAGGTACGACATTATAAATGCGGAAGAAATTTTTTTTTGCGAAAAATGCATGCATCTATTTCAAATAGCGCTCTAGTAGTCTAGCCTCTATGACAGGGGTGGGCAACTTTGTATATGGTGAGGGCCACAAAATGTCCACAATCAATCTGGGGGGCCGCATTGTTTATCGGCAGTCCCGCCAGTAGTACCCCATCACTCAAATAGCCCATAATAGTCACAGATGTGATAAATAAGGTATATAAACAATTATAATTTGTTGTAACTTTGTTTTTATTCCATTTCAAATGCATTTAGTAATGCAATTTCAACTTTATGAATTTATAAACAGCTGAATTTAAAAGTATTGCTGTAACCCCAAATATATACAAACATGATCAATTATAATTAAGGCTTCTAATAAAATAAATGTATGAACTTAAAGCCCACTGCTCAACAAACACAAAGCAGCATTCCTGCTGCATTTCACTACAACAGTAAATCAAAAGTGCAATAATAAATTATTTTGTTAAATGTATAAACTTTTATCCTGCTACTAAACAAAACATTATAACACTGAAATGCATGTTATGGATATGAAGCACTCAGGAATGTTTTGTTTAGTAGCAGGATACAAGTTTATACATTTAACAAAATCATTTATTATTGCACTTTTGATTTACTGTTGTAGTGAAATGCAGCAGGAATGCTGCTTTGTGTTTGTGTTATTAGTGTTATCTGAACACTACAAAAGTAAACAAGTAAAGTGCAAGTAAAGTAAAGTGCAATACTACATGCCTCCCATTGACCCTTTATCAAACTGGCATGACATTCACCCTCGCCCCACAGTGGGTCAATAATGGTTATAATAATAATAATAATAATAATAATAATAATAATAATAATAATAATAATAATAATAATAATAATAATAATAATAATAATAATAATAATAATAATAATAATAATAATAATAATAATAATAATAATAATAATAATAATAATAATAATAATAATAATAATAATAATAATAATGGTCCCCTCTCTACACCTCTCCATCATCTCCCCCCCCCCCTCTCTACACATCTTCATCATCTCTCCCCCCCTCTCTACACCTCTTCATCATCTCCTTCCCCCCCTCTACACCTCTTCATCATCTCCTCCCCCCCCTGTCTTTAATGAGACACTTGTGGTCTCTCCATTTGGCGCACAATAGCAGGAATGTCAACTTCAATGTTTGTGCATGCAATCTGTATCAGATGAAATAATGTTTCATCCGACAGCCTGTTTCTCTCCTTTGACTTGATGTGCTTCATGTTTGAGAAATTGCTCTCACGTATGTATGTGCTCCCAAACATACTGGCCATAGAGAGGGCAAAGTCCCTGAGGAGTGGGAAGCGGGGCTCAGGTAGCAGTTTCCAAAACGAAATTCCCCTCTCATTTCTCTTTGCTTGAAAAAAAGGATCTGACTGTAGCTTGCACAGTTCAAGCTGCAACGGTGGGGGCTGCTCTGACACCGTAGCGGTGAGGGGGCCGGCAAACAGCGCTATCCGTGACTGCATGCCGTTGAAATCTTCAAACCGATCATTGAATTGCATTTGCAGTGTTTCAATGTCGCTCCTGTACTTTCCGACGGCTCAGCCATCGGATTTCTGTGTGTAGCTGCAAGTCGCCATAATCAGTGTCCATCTCTTCCAAAAAGGAGACAAACTTTCTATGGTTTAGTGACCTGTTGCCTCCACAAATTAGATTGGTAACCTTGGTAACCAAATCCATAACATGGCTGTATTCAAGCTTATAGGAGAGCCTCCTATATCAGATAAAAAAAAGAAAAACGATTTAACGACTCTCGCATATAATTTGACTACACTCGACTCGCATTGGTCATTATAGTGACGCACAATAGATGGAAATTATGTTAGCGAACTTACCTGATGTATAATGCAGTGCAGCATTGGACACTCAACGCCACTCTGCCTTAGAAGCCCGGCGAATCCATCGGTAACAACAGCCGACAGTTTATCAAAACCCCCATATTGCTGCACGGCACTTTCAACAGCGTTGAATATGTGCACACTAGGGCTGACCCCTATTAGTCAAATAGTCGACTAATCGATCGAAAGGAGCCATTGTTGACTGCCAACTCTTCTTAGTCGAATACAATAAAAAAAAAAAAAAAAAAAAAAATTATAATTTTTTTTTTATATTGGCCTGGGGCCGCATGGAACGTCGGTGAGGGCCGCATGCGGCCCGCGGGCCGCCAGTTGCCCCTCCCTGCTCTATGATGTACGAGAGATAACATTGATTGAACGTACACAAAGTACACTTTATTGATTGAACCACAAAGAGCATCCCCAGTCTGCTGCTACCGTTGCGAGCCTCGCAGACGTCCACCTGTTCCAATGGGGATCTATCAAAGTCGAACCAACCAGACGACCCCGCTGTTCTCGCAGGTACAAAACGGATAGGCACAACGAGAGACGGGGTGAGTGAGTGTTGACATTTTTTAATCATATGCAACTGGTTGACCGCCGTGTCACATAGTAATGCATATTATTGATTGTAACTAAATGTAGGCTATAATGAAATCAACAAATGCGTTACGAGCATGTGGCTCGTCCTCTCTGCATGTGGCGACGAGCTAGCAAACGAGGCAATGTGATGATCAACTACAGTTTGCTGTGTGTGTGAACATTATGATATGTGTGTGTCTGATACAACGACTCGAGGTGAAGCGATGTCGACTCGAGATTCATTTGGGGGTGCGTGTGACAGCTGCTGCAGCGCGAGCCTGCGGGGCGGATGCTGGATTAGCGTATCGCACTCCAACTTGGGAGGCGAGAGATAGTAATTTGATTCTGCAAATCAATTTCTCATTCTTCACTTGATGTAATTAATACAAATGTCCAATATAACGGAATTCGTTAGCTCATAAAAATGTGATTATAACAGACTGCTGTTTAAAACTCTGACCGGAATTTCTCGAATATGTCCGGGGATAGAAATCTTGCAGGACACCCAGACCGTCACGAATATTTTCTAACGGAAACCCTGGCTTGATCTGCTTGGAGTTACGTACAGAATTTTGAGACAAATATTTCGCTGTTTTCCCCGTCTGGATTCGTGTCGTGAAGCTTCTTCTTCTTCGGCGCTACCGAACACGGCCCGATGTGTGTTCGGCTCATGAGCGCTACAAGTTGCCAAAATCGCACATCAAAAAATCTTGTCCGGCCACCACATTTCAACAAACAACTGCATTTTCAACCACTTTACTGACAAGCTAGCAGGAAACTTAGAGGGTATTGGATATAGACAATTAGGTGGGCAATATAGAACCGCTGCCAAATTAGAAATATCATCTATTGTTCAAAAGTTATGATAGTGATAGTAATAAAACAATTCCATCTGAAAATGTACTTGAATGGGTTTATGATGAATATCTGTTTGTGGGTATGCTCAAAGTAAATATATATAGTACCATTTTGAAGATAACAACTAGGGCTTTCAAATGATATAAAATATCTGTATAATTATCATGATTATTGTTATTCATATCTTTCATATTTGATACAGAAATTATTTTTAAAATCTTGTCCGGCTACCACATTTCAACAAACAACTGCATTCTGAATTCATTTAGCCTTGTAGTTTTCTAATCCCATCGTTTATTTGTTCGATTTGTATTGATTAAACATAAGTCAGTTACTGTACATGATACTGTACATGTCAAATATGCTAAGGTAATTAGCTTTTAACTTATTGCTTATTGCTTAATGCTTGTGTCCCCATTTATCCCAGATTAGTTGATGAACACTGCAGCTGTATTATGTAAGAAATACATACCTGCAGTATATAATAATTGTATATAATAATTGTAAAGTGTTTTTTGATGTTTGTTTTTTTGTTTTGGTGTAAATAAAAATAAACTGATCAATTCAAATCATTTTTTTTACTTGTTTGTTATTACACACTGTTCTAAGCATTTATAATGACAGTAACTGCCAGATATTGAAAGTTGAAGTAATCCTGGAAAAGGAGGTAAGATCACTCACTCCTAGGTCATTATTTTGACAAAACACAAAGAAAATCCAGATGGAATTTGTATTTAGTTTTCCCACTAATCACTATAATGTGGTCATAACTTTTGAACAATATATGATATTTCTAATTTGTCAGCGGTTCTATATTGCCCACACAATTGTCTATACCCATACCCTCTAAGTTTCCTGCTAGCTTGTCAGTAAAGTGGTTGAAAATGCAGTTGTTTGTTGAAATGTGGTGGCCGGACAAGATTTTTGTAATAATTTCTGTATCAAATATGAAAGATATGAATAATAATAATCATGATAATCATACAGATATTTTATATAATTTGAAAGCCCTAGTTGTTATCTTCAAAATGGTACTATATATATTTACTTTGAGCATTCATTTTCATAATGGAATGTTGATGCTTAGGGCTAAAGATAATGTGCGATTTTGGCCACTTGTAGCGCTCATGAGCCGAACACACATCGGGGCCGTGTTCGGTAGCTTCACGACACAAATCCACACGGGGAAAAAGCTAAATATTTGTCTCAAAATTACGTACGTAACTCCAAGCAGATCAAGCGTGTCCTTAGAATTCCGTACGTAAATCTAAGCAGATCAAGCGTGTCCTTAGAATTCCGTACGTAAATCTAAGCAGATCAAGCGTGTCCTTAGAATTCCGTACGTAAATCTAAGCAGATCAAGTGTGTCCTTAGAATGCCGTATTTATTTATTGAATTGATTGATTGAATACTTTATTTTGACACAATCGTAGGACAAAAACATTTTAAAAGACAAAACAATAACAGTGTCAACAACGCTGGTCAAAAATGGATCAAACACAATAAAGCCAAGGCTTGTTTCCATTGTGGTCCATACATGGAACATAAAAAGGCACAGAAACACAAATGGACATGTACACTAGACAGGACACATCCTAAAAATTTGTATAAAAACACCTGACAACTCATACAGTTAACTAATGTTAAAAGAAAATCCGCAAACCCTTAAAAGCAACTCATGATAAAAGAAATAAAAGCCAAGTTATGATAAAAGAGATAAAAAACATATTAAGACCAATTTGAGTTGCTGCTGAGCCATGTTTTTAGGGCGGATTTAAATCCGAGAGGGGAGTTCAGGAGTTTTATGAATGTTGGCAGGGCATTCCACATAACCGTAGCTGAGTAAAAAAAATTCATCTTTCCCCATGCATGTCCTGACTCTCGGCGGGACCAGGTCCGTGGGGCTTCCTCTTGTGGCGTGTTTGTGGACATCTCCTACTTTAATAAAATAATTTACTAGGTACTTGGGGACCGTTTCTCTCAGTACTTTAAAAACCAGTAGCATTTTAAGCTGGTGTACCCTTTCTTCAACCCTAAACCATCCCAGACTGCTAAAGTGGGCTGGCGTTAGGTGAGTCCTAAAGTGAAGGTTGTGCAGGAGTCTCACTAGTTTGTTTTGGGAGGTCTGGAGCTTTGTCTTCATTTGTTTGGATATGTTGCTGTATCATGAAGTGCAAGCATAGTCAAAGTGACATTGGATGAGGGCTCCAGCTAGGGTCCTCAGAGCGTTTCTATTTATGAACGAGGAAATTCTAAATAAAAATTTGGTTTTTTGATTGACCTTAGTAATAACTTGTTGTGCCATTTTTTCGTTAGAAAGTTTGTTATTTAAAATAAAGCCCAGGTAGGTGACCTCCTCTTTATCCTCAATAATGTTTTCACCTACTCTAATTTTAAAACCCTGGGATTTCTTTAGGTTGGCGTTTGACCCAAAGAGTATGGCCTCTGTTTTTCCCAGATGTAGAGACAATTTATTGATTGATCTTTTTCATTTCACTGCTCAGGACACTTTCCACTTTAGACTTATCCCTGTCAGAGACCAGGAGTGCCGAGTCGTCAGCAAACAGGAACAGGTTGCAATCGCATGCCGATTTCATGTCATTAATATATATTAAAAACAGTTGAGGCCCCAAAATGCTTCCTTGGGGGACCCCACATGTCACTGGAAGGGACGAGGACAAGGTGCCATTGTTGTCTACCACCTGTTCTCTTCCCTCCAGGTAGGACTTGACCCATTTGGCTGACTTGCTATCAAAGCCTATCGCTCTCAATTAAATCATTACATAAATCTAAGCAGATCAAGCGTGTCCTTATGATTTACGAAACACAAATTGAGAGGTGTGTGTGTGGATCGTTTTTACGATTGTGGATTATACTTTTGCGTTTGTTTATTTTTGATAGAAATCTACCTCGATACGGCACTGCCCAGCTTACTTCTACAGCTGTGAAAACAACTGTTATATTATATATATAAGTCCTGCATATGCAGTATAAGGCAGGGCTTAGTGTGTACTTTTTTTTTTTTTTTTAAGTGTTTGTTTATTTGGACGGGACAATGCAAAATTAATGAACACTGTGGAGTGTAAAAATTGCCGGATTTAGCACGAGGCTAATTTCCATCCGTTGTCCCCAAACATAAAAACAGGACTCATAGAAACAGTAAGAAATGTACAAATACATAACAGCAATACACTGAAATACTAGTGGCTAGAGATATGTCACGTGTTCACATGACTGGTTGGTCTTCAGCCATTTTTTTGTTGCCCTCTAAAAGAAGCAAGGGTGGGGCTTTCCCTTATGGAAATGGGGAGACTGTTCCATAAACCTGTGGCTGCAGTGTGATGGAGGTGGGCAGGGCTTAGTGTGTACCTGTGGCTGCAGTGTGATGGAGGTGGGCGGGGCTTAGTGTGTACCTGTGGCTGCAGTGTGATGGGCGGGGCTTAGTGTGTACCTATGGCTGCAGTATGATGGAGGTGGGCGGGACTTAGTGTGTACCTGTGGCTGCAGTGTGATGGGCGGGGCTTAGTGTGTACCTGTGGCTGCAGTGTGATGGAGGTGGGCGGGACTTAGTGTGTACCTGTGGCTGCAGTATGATGGGCGGGGCTTAGTGTGTACCTGCGGCTGCAATGTGATGGAGGTGGGCGGGGCTTAGAGTGTACCTGTGCCTGCAGTGTGATGGGCGGAGGGCTTGGAGGGCAGCAGGTGGTGTAGCTGGTCATGTGACTGCAGAACAACCCATGTAGCTGAGCCAGACGTGACGTCAGACTAACGTCTCCTGCTAACGACACCAGGCCCTGTACTGAGCCTGGACACCCTGGAAACACACACACGCACGCGCAGGCAGGCAGGCAGGCAGGCAACGCACACACACACACACACACACACACACACACACACACACACACACACACACACACACACACACACACACACACACACACACACACACACACACACACACACACACACACACACACACACACACACACACACACACACACACACACACACACACACACACACACATTAATCTTACATTTCATATGTGTGTGTTCATGTGTGCTTGTGTGTGGAGAGATCAGTGTTCAGTGTTCTGATGGCCTGAGGGAAGAAGCTGAGCCTTAGTCTCTCTGTTCTTGCTGCATATATGCGGAGGCGCTTGCCTGACCGCAGCAGCTTGAACAGGCTGTTGTTGGGGTGGTGAGGGTCTTTCATTATTCTGCAGGCTTTGGATTTGCACCTCATGTTGTATAAGTCCTGCAGTGGTAGTGCAATACGATCCTTTGATCTAGGTCTCCTCTCCATCCCTCGCACCAGGTTACGGACTTTCGGGGACAGAGCCTTCAGCGTGGCGTCCCCTACCCTCTGGAACTCTCCCCCCCCTGAAATCCGCGACGCCCCAACACTGGACACCTTCAAAACTGCTCTAAAAACACACCTCTTCACCAAGGCTTTTCCCCATCAATTAGTTTAGATTAGATTAGGTCCATTATCCATGATCCCTTACCTTCCCTCATCCCCTTTTTCCCCCCTATTTCCCTAGCCCTATTTTTTGTCCTGATTGTGAAGCGACCTTGGGTTCTATGAAAGGCGCTATATAAATTTGATCTATTATTATTATTATTATTATTATTAATACCCGTAGTACGCTCTGCTGAGCGCACCACTCTCTGGAGTGCCTTCCTGTCCTGGGCCATGCTGTTTCCAAACCAGGCAGTGATGTTCCCAGTCAGAATGCTCTCTACAGCCCCGGAATAGAAGGAGTGGAGTATCGGGGGAAGATACTCTGAGTCTGAACTTCCTTAATTGTCTCAGGTGATAGAGGCGCTGTTTTGCCTTTTTTACCACAGTGTCTATGTGAGTTGTCCATGTCAGGTCCTCTGTGATGTGGACTCCCAGGTACTTGAAACTGCTCACCCTGTCCACGATAGCCCCGTTTATCCACAGTGGCTTGTGTAGTCGTCCCCTGCTGTACTCTCCTAAAATCCACGATCAGCTCCTTGGTTTTACCAATGTTCAGGAGCAGGCTGTTATCCCGGGTTCTGTGTTGCAGGCTGACCTGTATGTGTGGTTCTGTGTTGTAGACTGACCTGTATGTGTGGTTCTGTGTTGCAGGCTGAGCAGGTGTGTGTGGTTCTGTGTTGTAGACTGACCTGTATGTGTGGTTCTGTGTTGCAGGCTGAGCAGGTGTGTGTGGTAATGGACCAGGTGGAGCCAGGTGAGCTGAGACTTCTTCCTCTGCTCAAGTTTCGGACGCACACCACCACCTGCACACGCACACGCACACACACACACACACACACACACACACACACACACACACACACACACACACACACACACACACACACACACACACACACACACGTTTGACCATGTTATATACCTTTACCACAGGTAGCGTCTTGCCACAGGGGTAGAACAGGTAATAGTGACTTACCACAGGGGTACAGCAGGTAATAGTGACTTACCACAGGGGTACAACAGGTAATAGTGACTTACTACAGGGGTACAGCAGGTAATAGTGACTTACCACAGGGGTACAGCAGGTAATAGTGACTTACCACAGGGGTACAGCAGGTAATAGTGACTTACTACAGGGGTACAGCAGGTAATAGTGACTTACCACAGGGGTACAGCAGGTAATAGTGACTTACCACCACAGGGAAACAGCAGGTCGTTGATAATGAAGGCTGGCAGGGCTCTGAGTGCTGCTTTAGGCATCCTCTCACCTGAGGCTACTATAGAAGGAACCAGCTGACCACAGCATTGTATCGCTTCACACACCTAACAACAGGACAACAGGAAGAGTATGTTACATTACTGCACAGTATTACCATAGCAATACCTGACAGGGACTGTACAGTACATACAGTATGTAAGGGGTAATATGCCACCAGGTGTGCAGTTATTGAAAAACAATGCAAGACGCTGGGGGTAATTACCCCATTTACCTCCACTGGGGGTAATTATCCCATTTACCTCTACTGGGGGTAATTATCCCATTTACCTCTACTCTGGGTAATTACCCCATTTACCTCCACTGGGGGTAATTACCCCATTGTTTATTGTTTAAAAGGATCCCCATTAGCTGCCACCTAAGTGGCGAGCTAGTCTTCCTGGGGTCCACACAGAAACAGTGTTAATTTTGTTGACTAAAATGATGACGAAAGATGTTCGTCAACGAAGGTTTTTTTCATGACGACAACGAGACGTGACGTCACGTTATTGAAGACCACGTGATGCCAACGCGACTAAATAGTTAATTACATATCGTTGACCACAACTGAGGACACAAAAATGTAATTTACAAAAACCAGGACGAAATTTCTCTTCATGTATGTTGATATTGTTGACTAAAACTAGGGCTGTCCCTGACTAAGGATTTGGATGGTCGACTATGATAGGCCAAAATTTGCCGTTAGTCGACTATTGGTCGACTACTAATAGCATTTTTTTTAAGTATAATATTAAAAAATATATATATATATTTTTTTTTATTCCATTTGGGCTGTGGGGGGTGATTAATGTCTGAAGGAGTCGACTGAAGGCTTCTTGTCCTCTGCAAAAGCATGCAATTGGTCCACTGATGGATACATCTTGATATTTGTCTAGTCTAGTGTGTTCATTAGATGGGTGAAATCCTCTTTCAGTGCCTCTGTGCCTGTTTTCATAGGCAGTTAGCCTCTGGTATGCGTGCCATTAGCGTTAGCCACGATTCTAGGCCTCTTTTCTTTTAGAAATAATGATAAAAAAAATATTTAAAAAAAAGTTTTTATAATCTTTTGTTTGTTTTTGTATTCGACTAAGAGGTTGGCACTCGACTACGGCTCCTTTCGACCGATTAGTCGACTAATCGACTAATAGGGGTCAGCCCTAACTAAAACAAGACGAGACAAAATAATTATAACTTTTCGAATTATTATTTCAGTATCTCCGTTTCCGGCTGTGAGTCTCTGGAGTCAAAGCACGCGCAGGTGACGCAGCGCGTGGGCCTTTCATTCTTTCCCTGACACAGCACGGAGGTCGAAAGCCAGGTAGGTGGCATACTGGAATTATCAAATAGCTCAGCTGAGCCTCCCCCTCACTCAGTCAGACAATGGCGGCCGCGAACCAACAGCAACAGGGTCGTCTCAACAATGATCCATTATCCCGTGGGCTTGGAAGAAAACGAAGACCAGACCTCTGGGCATACTTTAGATATATAGAGCTCGAAGGAGCTACAGAATGTATTGGAGAATTATCCAGCGCCTTTCCTACAGAGATATTATTATTATTATTATTATTATTATTATTATTATTATTATTATTATTATTATAGGGGCACTTACTATACAAGTATTATTTATCATCTGGTGCCACCTAGTGGGCGTTTACTGCAGACTGTGGGACTCCTGGAGACAGAAACTGTGAACAGGTGGGCTGATTCAGAGTCTGCGTGACGCACTATTTAAGAGACACTCATAGCCATATGTTTTGTTTCCCGTTTGTATAGGTAAATAATCTGACTGTTAACTGACGGTAAAGTGACTAATGACTGATGAATACTGCTGTCTAAAGACTACCAGTAATCTAATGGCTACTAATGACTAATGCTACTAGCTACCTGCTGTCTAATTTTTTTTTTTAACTTACATTTTTATTTGCATTTTTGATTTACAAACATCTCAGACAATACAATTAAACAGACAGAAACAATAAAGAAAAAATTATTACATCAAAAAGAATAGTGATGCACCGATGTGAAAATGGTGGCCGATACCGATAACCGACATTAATATTGCTGTTCTGGCCGGCACCGACATCCACCGATGTCGACATCTCTGCACAGAAAACACTTTTTTATGATAATCAAACAAAGAGCTACTTTCCAAAACGCATACTTTTTTTTACTTTTGTAACTTATTTTCAGAAATTACTGATATTTTGAAACAATTTAAGGCCCAAACATGTAAAATGAAAAAATAATATTAAATTTTAATAAAAAAAAAAGAAAAAATTATATCGGCCCATATCGGCCCTATCTTGATATCGGGCCGATACCGATGTGTAAAAAAAACGGCCATATCGGCCGATATTATGTCAGCGGCCAATATATCGTGCATCACTAAAAAAGAAAACAAAAATAAAAGAAAGGGGGTGACATGGGTTCAACGGTCAATTCTATCTTTACCTTGTTTATTTACATTTCAATTTATTTTATAGTTCCCTTGTTCCCTTTTCATTCTTTTTTTTAAACAATATGTTTATAGGTATTTTCTTTTTTTTTCAGTTTAACAGCATCAGTTCAACAGTTCAACAACCATACAAAAGGAAATGCTGCCAACTGCCCCCCCCCCTCCCCGAGTTACAGAAAAATAGATGCATATTAACCCCCCCCCCCCCTGAAAAAAAATATAAAAAAAAAAAAAAAAATCGGCCAGACCCCCCCTCCCTTCCCCCAGACTAGGACCTCGACAAATTCAGTTTTTTCTTTTTTTTTTTACACATTTTGAGAGTTTTGTAAACCCAGTTACACCCGTCTAACAGGTGCCCATACTTCTACACCAAACAAATAAATGTCTACCATTACATCTTTTCTCTTCAAAGAGCAACTAATAACATTTACAGTATCATTCATTGCAATATATACCCTTCAGAAAGACAAAAGGGAGCTTCAATAATAGCCTATATCATCAACCTACTATGTAATCTGTTCTAAGTATTGCCTAAACCCAGCCCAGCATTTATCAAAGAGACGTGGTTTTTTCTTAAGATTGAACATTATTTTCTCTGATGCCATGTACGAAGAGATTTCACTAAGCCACATAGACATGGGGGGGGATTCAGCACTTTTCCACAGCATGGCAATACACTTGTTCCCTGCAATCATGGCCAATTTAATGATCCGCACCTTGCCTCTCTTATCTGGAGAAATGTCAGACATGTCTCCTAATAATGCTAATTTAGGTGTACATGGGATCTCAAGACCTGTGACCTCTTCGAGAGTCTCCCAAATTGAGCCCCAGTAAGGTCTCAGTTTGTTACATTCCCAGAACATGTGGAGCAGGCTACCTGTTTCCGTTGAGCACCTAGGGCAAAGGTCAGAGATAGCCTCATTCATCCTGTGAAGTCTTTCCGGCGTAAAATAGGTTCTATGGAGAATGTTAAATTGCATACGTTTATGTCGAGTGTTATATGAAAAAGATAGTGCAGACTCACATAGTGATTCCCATTCATCTTCATCAAAGGTACAGTCCAGGTCCCGCTCCCATTTGTTCTTGGCATTTAGGGGTATAATTTCTGTACTGGTCAGGATTCTATCATATGTTAATGATAGGATGCCTCTAGTGTGAATAACTCCTTTTAGAATATCATCTATGAGGAGGGGTTTTGGAAGAGTGGAGTTTCCTCCCTGACCTGTACCTATGAAGTGTCTGACCTGTAGGTATTTAAAGAAATTAGTAGTTGGAAGGTGGAAGGCGGCACGTAACTGTTCAAAGGACATAAGTATGTTATTATCAAATAGGTCCCCAAAAGTTTTAATTCCCTGAGTGTACCACTTCTTGGTGATGCCATCTCTAAGTGATTCTGGCAAAGCTGGATTGTTGTGGAAGGGAGTCTTCCTGTGAAATGCAATAAAGCTACCAAGATGTGTCTGAATCTCAAACCATGTTCTTGCTGTGTGTTTAATAAATGGGTTATCTGAACAATTCTTCAGGGTGTGGTACTTCCTGATAAAAGGAATTCCGGCCAGCGGTACGTCCATCGTATGGCATTGTTCTATTTGTCTCCAGGCAGGGGAATTAGTCGACTCATTCTGCCAAATCCACAGAGCCCTTGTCTGTGCAGCCCAGTAATAGCGTTGGAAGTCCGGGAGTTTCAGTCCACCACACTGGGGGGAATTATATAGGGTTTTAATTTTAATTCTAGGGACCTTCCTTCTCCATATGAATGCAGATATTATCCTTTGTAATTTCTTGAAGAAGTTCTTATGTATAGATATAGGGAGGGTTTGAAAAAGATAGAGAAATTTAGGTAGGATGTTCATCTTAATGCAGTTCACACGTCCGATTAGCGAGAGAGGCAGCTGCATCCATCTATCTAGGTCCTTCTCCACCTTTTTAAGTAGTGGGTCATGATTTAGTAAGAAAATTGTATCTATTTGGTTCGGGATTTTTAGACCCAAATATGTTACAAATTGTGAGTTCCACTGGAAGGGGAAATTGGACCTTGGCATTTTTTCGGCTAGTGAGTTAAGTGGCATGGCCACGCTTTTTTGTGCATTAATCTTGTAGCCTGAGATTACATTATACTTTGACAGTGTTTCCATAAGGGCAGGCATGGATGAGTCGAGATTGGTTAGAAACAGGACTATGTCGTCCGCGTATAAAGAGATGACATGGCTCTCAGGACCCACCTTGATCCCACTAATAGCTTTATGTGACCTTATTGCTATAGCCAGGGGTTCGATTACCAGCGCAAAAAGTGTCGGGGAAAGAGGGCAACCCTGCCTAGTACCGCGCCTTAGAGGGAAAGAAGGTGAAATCTCTGAGTTGGTCTGTATCCTGGCTGTAGGGTTAAGGTACAGCATATGGATCATTCTTAGCATATTTGGGCCAAAGTTCATTTTTTGTAGAACAGCGAAGAGAAAGTGCCACTCTACTCGGTCAAATGCCTTCTCCGCGTCCAACGAGATCGCTATGACTGGGTCTTCTATGGATTTGGCACAATGCTTCAAGTTAAGAAATCTTCTCACGTTGTCTATTAATGAGCGATTTTGTATGAAACCGGTCTGGTCCGTATTAATAAGTGAGGAGGTTACTCTCTCAAGTCGAGTGGCTATGATTTTAGTAAATATTTTATATTCGTTGGAAAGGATCGAAATTGGTCTGTACGACCCGCATAAGGTAGGGTCCTTCCCTGGTTTTGGCAGGACTATAATAAGAGCTTGCTCAAGGGTATCAGGTAGTTGGTCATTCTCAATAGAGTAGTTGAACATTTCTAGGAGAGGGTCTATCAATTTGCTAATAAATGCCTTGTAGAAGTCTATGGAGAAGCCGTCCGGCCCTGGAGCTTTCCCTGGCGTCAGTTTTGATAAGGCATCTAGTATTTCTTGCTTAGTTATCGCCTCGTCAAGGACCCCCCTTGTGCCTTTTGTTATCGTAGGTATGTCTAGGTTGTCCAAGAACTCACACATCTCCTGTCTCTTCTCCCCCTGCGAGGAGTAGAGAGACTTGTAGAAGTCTGAGAAGGCCCGATTTATGAGCAGTGGGTTCCGGGTCAACTCCCCTTTGTCGCTTACCCTAATGGCCGGTATACACCTAGCGGCATCCTCCCTTCTAATTTGCCACGCTAGTAGTTTCCCTGCCTTGTCACCCTGCTCATAGTAGCGATGTTTCAACCTTGACATAGCGTTTTCTACCTCTCGCGAGGTGATAGTGTTATATTCTGCCTTTTTTGCCGTTATCTGAACCAATAAGGTCTGTGATTGTAATAGGGAGTGTTGATTTTCAAGCGCTTTTATATCAGACTCTAGTGAGCGTAATTTGGTTTGATATTGTTTCTTTTTCCAGGAAGAGTAACTAATAATGTAGCCTCTTATGTAAGCTTTAAGGGGCTCCCAGACTATAGCTGGTGAGGCCGAGCCCCTATTACTCAATAAATACCAGTCCAACTGTTTGTTAATTAATTTGACAAAATCCTCATCGTTATTTAGAAAATTAGGAAACCTCCAGCGTTTGGAGTTTGTGTGAGAGTCGCTTAAGGCTATTTTAGTCAAAAGGGGGGCGTGGTCTGAGTGTGTCATGGCTAAGTATTCGCAGGACGAAACAAGATGGAGTTTTGCTGTATGTATAAAGAACGTATCAATCCTAGAGTAGCTGTTGTGCATGTGTGAGTAGAAGCTGTATTCCCTTTGAGATGCATGCCCCTCCCGCCATGTATCCAACAAATTAAGATCCATAAGTTCTTTTTTAAGAGCCTTGGCCGCTGAGGTCAAAGGTTTAGGGGTAGGGGAGGATCTGTCCATAGCAGGGTCTAATACCAGGTTAAAGTCACCACCAATTATAAGTTCTGAAGGGGCGCATGTCACTTTAAGAAAAAGGTTCACATAGAAGTTAGGGTCATCGTGGTTCGGACCATATACATTCAGCATAGTGACCAGTTGGTCTCCCATATATCCCCTGACTAAAATATATCTTCCCCCTTTATCCTTTTCAACTAGGTTCGGTTGGAAGGGGATCCCTCTTCTTACCAGAATAGCCACCCCCCTTGCTGACGATGTGAATGAGGAGAAAAATATTTGCCCTTGCCATTGTTTCCCCAGTTTACTGTGCTCTGCGTCATCCAAGTGAGACTCTTGCAGGAAGGCCACGTCTATTTGATGTCTTCTGATGAAGCTAAGCACTTTACGGCGTTTAACTTGCCGGTTAAGACCATTAATATTCCAACTCAGAAACGAGTATGTCATTCACCCATGTGGTTGGTATAGCTGGTTAGTAGGACACTGGGATACCTGAAAACATGGTATACAATACCTAGATGTGTAAACATTATAAACCAATTCACAAAAACAGTCCTGTCTGAACCCCTCCCTTTTCCCCTTAATGCCCCCCCCCCCCCCCCCCCCCCCCCCCCCTTCCCATAAAAAAAATAAATCCCCCTGGCCTATAAATCCTCCCGTAATCTTGCGTAGTACCATACCCTATCCTACCAAGCGGAGCCGGGCTCCCTACCAGGTTTAGGTTAAGTAATTAAAGGTGTGGGTACGAACATCTCCTTTAAGCATTTCAAAACATGTATATATATATACACACCCTTCTTTTTTTTTAATATCTTATTTTTTTTTTCAGGGGTAATATCAACGCTTAAAATGCATAAATGTAATGTGCACACATGTATGAATAAACATGTACACCTACATATACCCATTAGCACATAACCGTCTTGAAATTAAACTTAGTAATATGAACTCACAACAAAAGGTCCCGTGAGGCTTAACAACATCTCAAGTCCAGTGTCGCCAATAACGACATGTATTACCCGGCGGTTAACATTTCAAAAAGTAATTAGAGTATGAGGCTTATTGCCTGGTATGTGTCTTTATTTACCGCTCCTTTATGGTCGAGTGACGACCGCTGGATCACTTCAGCATAGCCGGGTGGTGCTTACTCAGATACGTCTCTGCCGACCCCGGAGAAGTAAAAGTACGTCTGCCCTCCGGTAGCTCCACGCTCAAGTTAGTGGGATGGAGCAGCTTGAAGGATACGTTGTTCTCGTGTAGCTTCTTCTTCAACGGCATGAAGGCTTTTCTCTTCTTGTAGAGGGCCGTGGACATATCCTTGAAGATCTTTATAGTAGAATTACCGTATGCCAGTGATTTCTTTTTCCACGCCGCGTCCAGGATTCTCGTCACATCGGTGAAACGGAGTAGCTGGATCACTATGGCTCGGGGGAGGCTGCCTTCTTCGGGACGGCGTTGGAGCGTACGGTGAGCCCGCTCTATCTCAATGGTTTGCCCGGTGTCCAGCTCCAGTATTTTGGGGAGCCATTCCTGTAGGAAATCGATAGAGCTTTTCCCCTCCACACCTTCTGGGAATCCCACCAGTCGCAGATTCTTTCTTCTCCCTCTGTTTTCCAATTCGTCCAGCTTTTCCCTCAGACCGCAGATCTCCTCCTCTGTGTCTTTCCTATGATCGCTGAGGTCTTGTTGTAGGTAGTCGAGGCTATCACCGAAGCTAGCTTGCACTCCCTCCATTTCCTTAACACGTTGCCCCAGTGCCTGGTTGTCACTGATAAGTCTTTCCACCGAGATGCTTAGAGAGTTCATCTTAAGTTCCATCATGGCTTGAATTCTGTCGAATACTTTCTCCAGTTCCCCAGTAAACCATATCGGCGGTGTTTCATCGTTAGCTTCGATGTTAGCTGCATTAGCTTCCCCGTTAGCCGGTGCGTTAGCTCCTTGCGGTCTCACGCTAGCACTATTGCTAACGCCGGGCGATGTCACCGTCTTCCTGCTCGGTTCGGTCCTTTTGGGTGGCATTTCTTTGTTGGTTATGTGCTTAATAAGCGTGGGTTGACATAAACTGAAGTTAGGCGGAGTATGTTCGATACATCAGGTTTTTCAGGATTTTTGTGTAGGAGCCCGTTCCACTATGTCCTTCCTCTACGCCGCCATCTTCCCCACCTGCTGTCTAATTGACCACCTGCTGGCTGTTTGCCAATGACGTTGGAGTTTTCGAGTGTTTGGATGCTATATCCTAATAAATAACATTCAAGCAGATGTCGGAATTGTTTCCTTTGGTCCGTATTAAAACAGTTGATCGCCTGCACCCTTCCAATGGGGAGATCTAGTTGACGCACATTGACAGTGACTGCTAGATAATTGGACAATTATTTACCGAACGTGCCCCGCTATGAGACGGGACGGACGGAACGCAGAAGCAAGTGCCCGCGTGAGATACCATCTCAGCGTCAAGGTGGAACCAGGACGGAGTGGATACACACGACGGGGCACATCGAGAGGACGCAGTCAGCTCAAGGGAAGTGATAACGTTGATGTTGACTGCTTACTGGGTTGGAATCGCCGTATTCCGCCCACATGCTGACTGCTTGAAGTGGTGGAGTCGCCGAATTCCATCCAATGCTAACTGCTAACACCGCTAGCCATCCAAATGCTAACTGTTAAGACCGTTAGCCATCCAAATGCTAACTGCTAGCCATTAGCCAACCATTGCTAATGCTGTTAGCCAACCAATGCTAACACTGCTAACCAACCAATGCTAATGCTGTTAGCCAACCAATGCTAACACTGCTAGCCAACCAATGCTAACGCTGTTAGCCAACCAATGCTAACGCAGTTAGCCAACCAATGCTAATGCTGTTAGCCAACCGATGCTAATGCTGCTAGCCAACCAATGCTAACGCTGCTAGCCATCCAATGATAGCTAAGTGACTTTATCATGGACACACCTATGCCTTGGCTGTGTTGAACCAAGCAATTACGTTGTTGCTCCAAACGCTGTGAACATTATCATTAACACACCTATGCCTTGGCTGTGTTGAACCAAGCAACCAGTTGTTGCTCCAAACGCTGTGAACATTATCATTGACACACCTATGCCTTGGCTGTGTTGAACCTTGCAATTATATTGTTGCTCCAAACGCCGTGAACGGTACTATTGATGAACTGACCTAAAGTAACTGTTTCATCCGACTGTTTTCAAATTGCTCTTCACATCGTGAACTGTACTATTAATGAATTAACCAAGAACTGTAACGGTGCTCACCAACTCTTTCTTACTTGCTCACTCACATTGTGGACTGTACCTCAAGTTTCAAGTGAGTTAAGCAAACTACGTTTGACCCACCACTGAGTCCCGTCATTAACCCCTGCTGGGGAAAGTGTCATTGTAATTATACTGCTACATGCCAACTGTACAACTGTGCTTCTGACTGTTGACTCCATTGTTTACTACTGCCTGCGACCAGTGACTCTGCCGTAAAAGGAGCTCCAGTTGGGCAACAGCTGACTGGGACAAGATGGAGGGTGTAGATGTGGAAGAACTAAAGAAGAGGCGTACTGCGGCGCAGACAGCTTTCACAAGGAGAGCCAACCAAGTAGCTGACAATGTTGACACCGCATCGCCAGCGGAGCTGGTCAACGACAAGAAAGCTCTTCAAGTAGAGTTTGCTAAGCTCGTTGACACGACGGGAGACTATGTTGGAGCATTGGAGGAGGCCGACGGAGCCGCACATGCTACCGTGATAGCCGACGCCACAGCAAAGAAAGACGCAAGCAAGCAGAGGAAAGCGGCACTGGAGAAGAAGATCTTCTCGGAGGTATGGTCCCGCTTCGTTCAGCCAGAGTTAGGCCCCCTTGAAGTGGAGTTCAAGGAGGCCTTGGAAGAGACAAAGAGACTCAGCACCCAATGGGCACCCAAAGACGAGAGAGCGTTGCAGGGGAACAAATTGGAGAGGAGACTCAACGCCTTCGAACAGATGGTGAGAGAGTGGAGATACTTTCTTCCAACTCCCAACATAGCTGAATTGGGGAAGCGGTACAGGCACCTAGACGAGGAAAGAGCAGCACTAATGGACAGATGGTCGACCCTCCTAGAGCCTGGTGGAAAGGGTGACATTGGAAGTGCTTATGAGGATGAAGAGGAGGAAAGGACACACAACATTGAAAGGAGCGGTGATGTGACCAGCCCACCTGGCGTCGCCAGGGACACTCCTCAACATGCCACTGAAGCTGGCCCCTCCCCGTCCGCTGACGATAAAGGTGCGGTCGCTCATGCCCATTCACCTCCCCAGTGTAACAGCGGTCAAGCAGAGGGCGCTTATTTATGGAAGCCCTCCCTTGCCTCCCGGCAGCCATGAGGAGGCCTGCAACGCCGTCCATCTCCAGTATGGAGTAGGGACCGCAGGAAGTGGGCCTCTCCATCATGTTGGAAGGCAATCACCCCCACGGGTAAGACAACCCGGCAGGGAACCCCGTTTCAGTTCATCCGTCACCATCTATATTCATGCCAACCCCACTGACGTGCCTCAGTCACGAGGTGACCGCGCCACGCCACCAGGTGATGAGGGCGCAACGCAGGAAGGTCTCGCTCACCACAGAGACCACCAGGGGGCCCGACCTAGGATCAAGCTCTCCGCCATCAATCTACCCAAATTCTGTGGGGACAGAAGGACCTATTGGCGCTGGCGGGATAACTGGGAGGACCTCCAGGCGCTGGCAGAACCCTCAGGTTTACCAGTGTGTAAACTGTATCACCTACTGGACAGTGTGGAAGAGCCACTGAGGAAGAAGCTTGGGCTGGATCGCTGCAGAACCGCGGATGACATCTTCAGGCTCCTAGACAACCGCTTTGGGGACAGGAGCGTGACCGCAAGCCTGATCCTCAAGGACCTGGAAGAAGTACCTGCAGTGCGAAGCAACCAGCCTAGGCCGATGATAGACCTGGTCCAGGCAGTGGAAACCGCACTGTATGACCTGAAGGACCTTGGAATGGAGGATGTTATCAAGAACCACTTAACTGTCGCCGCCATAGAGAGGAAGCTGCCTATAGGCATGAGAGAGAAGTGGATCTCCTACGAGCGTGACCCCGCAAATGGCGTCACGCCCAGAAGCTACTTCGGCAGGCTCTTGTCATTCCTGAAAGGACAGGAAAGGATCCTCGAGAGGCTAGCACAGCTGGAGATCGGAACCACCAACGCTGGCGATAGACCAACCCAGCGTGAGATGCTGAGCGACAGAGGTAGTGAAGGACAGTCATTTACCAGAACAACAGTGAGTGATGTCAGGAGGGAGTCTCAGAGGGACCCGTGCACCATGTGTGGAGACAAAGCACATGGAGGGAGAATTTACTTCTGCCCGGCCTTCAAGAAGGCTTCATTGACGGAGAAGAGAGCCCAGGTGAAAAAGGCAGGGATGTGTGCCAAATGTCTCGATTATCACGGGGTTGACAGCGGGTGTAGGGAGAGATTCTTCTGCCATGAGGAAGAGTGTGTGGAAGAGGACGGCCCTGTCGAGCATCATTTCCTCCTCTGCCCCAAGACGCAAGGGAGGAGTGAAGCAACCGAGGAGCCACGAGCTAGGAGAGGACCCCAAGGCCTGACAGAGAAGCAGGAGGAAGTCATCGCTGGGTTTGCGCTCCAAATGGAAGCATTCAAAAAGGCCTTCACGAACAAAACGACCTCCAAAGTGTGCACCGGCAAAAGCCTGGTGGACAAAAGTGGCTTAAAAGAATACCCAGTCCTGATGATGCTCGTGGATGTCACCACAAGGGGAGGAGGCTGTGTGGGGGCCTTGATCGACCTTGCCTCCGACACGAACTATATCACACACAAAGCCGCCAAAAGACTCGGGCTGACCGGCGAGCCAATCACACTGGTCATGTACGGTGTGGGGAAGATGGAAGTCAAAGTTGATACAAAGCGATATGTGGTGGCGATCAAGGTATGGACCCCGAAGGGGACCGTAAGGTGCCATGAGATGATCTGCTATGGCCGTGAGGACATTGCCAAGGTGGACAGAGTGGTGGCCTCTGAGCAGCTGGAGCTGTTCTTCCCACGTGTCCAGCCAGGAGAACTGACCCGGCCCGAGACCATCGACCTGCTCATCAGCGCCCGGGAGGGTCGCTTAGTCCCACAAAGAGTGGGGAGAGTCGGCGATCTGGTGCTGTGGGACGGCCCGCTGGGCAAGACTGTGAGTGGTGCGCATCCAGACCTCTTTAAGGGGGTAGAGTTGACGGCACGCCAATCATTGACCCACTTCGCGCACTCCATGGGGACGAAGGCCGTCGGGGTGAAGAAGCACCTCGCGGTAGACCTGACCGAGAGTGGCTGCCCGCCTGGAGCGAAGGAGCAACCAGCATCACTCCCTAACGACCATAGAATCTCACAGTCGGCACTCCTGAGAACGGAGAAAGCCCCAAGAGGGACCCCGAGTGGAAAGGAGCCTACACCAGGCAGACCCGGTCTGGTCAAGGTGGGAGGCGTAACGCCACAGAGGCGAGACCAAGGACACTCGTCCAAAAGCGCCTTGAGAGGGACCCCAAGTGGAAAGGAGCCTACACCAGGCAGACCCGGTCTGGTCAAGGTGGGAGGCTCAACGCCACGGAGGCGAGACCAAAGACACTGGCCCAAAAGTACCTCAAGAGGGGCCTCAAGCGCAAGGAAGCCCACACCAGGCAGGCCCGGTCCTGCAAAATGGGATGCATTGACGGGCAAGGAACGCCAAAACATGTCCGATGAACTATGCCTGGCTGGACTGGAAGGAGAAGCCAACAGGGCCAACCACGAGGGCGTTGCTGAAACCCTCTCACAATTGAGGAACATCAAGGACGTCGAAAGTCGCCTGTTTCTGGCACAAAAAGAAGGACGTCGCACGTCGCCTGTTTCTGGCACAGAGAAGGACGTCAAAAGTCGCCTGTTTCTGGCACAAAGAAGGACGTTGAAAGTCGCCTGTTTCTGGCGCAATTGAGGACGCCGAGGATTACCTGTTTCTGGCACGATTGAGGATGTCGTGGATTGCTTGTTTCTGGCACAACTGAGGACGTCGAGAATCGCCCGTTGCCGACATAACTTACGTAGTTTTCACGGACGCCGTTGAGCTACCACTGTAGATAGAATGAGAGTTGTATCTTTTCTTTTGTTTCCCTTTAAATATAAGAACAATTTGTATGGTTTGGGTAGTTTTCTGAGCCCTTACGGCCAGAATACTAGGTGGGAGGTGGAGAATTATCCAGCGCCTTTCCTACAGAGATATTATTATTATTATTATTATAGGGGCACTTACTATACAAGTATTATTTATCATCTGGTGCCACCTAGTGAGCGTTTACTGCAGACTGTGGGACTCCTGGAGACAGAAACAGTGAACAGGTGGGCTGATTCAGAGTCTGCGTGACGCACTATTTAAGAGACACTCATAGCCATATGCCTGTAATGAGAAAAGCCCTGTAGGCGATCTAACTGGCTAACGGTATGTTGCATTGTTGTCTTTTGTATGCGCTGTTTATGTTCGTAATTATCATTTATATATGCATAGCACATGTGGCTAATGAATGCCGTTTTGTTTCCCGTTTGTATAGGTAAATAATCTGACTGTTAACTGACGGTAAAGTGACTAATGACTGATGAATACTGCTGTCTAAAGACTACCAGTAATCTAATGGCTACTAATGACTAATGCTACTAGCTACCTGCTGTCTAATTGACCACCTGCTGGCTGTTTGCCAATGACGTTGGAGTTTTCGAGTGTTTGGATGCTATATCCTAATAAATAACATTCAAGCAGATGTCGGAATTGTTTCCTTTGGTCCGTATTAAAACAGTTGATCGCCTGCACCCTTCCAATGGGGAGATCTAGTTGACGCACATTGACAGTGACTGCTAGATAATTGGACATGTATTGTTGAAAAAAGTGAAACACGAGGAGAGCCCGCTCAGCCCGGGGAGAAATGTGGTCATCGAATGAAGGAAAAAAACACCACTAATCTCAAACGACATCTGAAGACATTCCACAAGGAAATCCAGGTAAATGTAAAAATGCATTAGCACCATATGACTGAGTGAATTTGTGGTGGATTAGCCCGTCTGTTGCTAGCTACTAGCTAGCCCCCTGATGCTAACGCTAGCCACGTGACGGCTCACAGGGCCCGGGGTTGGCTCACGAAGTATAAGTACGCTTAAACCTAGCTAACGTACATCCTGTGTGACTAAATGCATTAGCACCATATGAGTATGACTGAGTGAATTTGTATGAACTAGTATATATCATGGAGCCATTTGTGGTGGATTAGCCCGTCTGTTGCTAGCTAGTAGCTACTGCCCCCTGATGCTTGCTAACGCTAGCCACGTGACACCTAGCCAGGGGTGAAGTACTTGAGTAATTGTACTTCGTTACAATACTTAAGTACTGTTTTGGGGGATTTATACTTTACTCAAGTATTATTAGGTTTGTATACTTTGTACTTTTACTCCATTACATTTCAGAGAAAAAATACATACTTTTTACTCCTTACATTTAAAATGCAGACCTACAAAGTACAAAGTACAAATCTCACAGGTCCAACCATTTAATTAGTATATTTTAATTGTTTATCTGGCCGAACTAACGTTAACGTTATTAATCCTGCGACCGCAGGTAAACAGCCAATCAAATCCCCATCAATGGAAAATGAACCCGCCCATACCCATGCTGATTGGTCCTTGTGCAACACTAGAAAGCAGGGATCTTTGATTAAACACCTGCTATCAGAAGAATAGACAGTCAGATCCGCATTATGCTGTGGTTAATATTGTGATATTATTCAGGGTACTCCAGTATTCTGTCTTCTGTCTGTCTTCAGCATTGTCTATCGCAGAACACATTCCATTGTGGGCAGAGTGTATGCTTGGTTTCATTCCAGCCTTGCCTAAACACCAGCTGATGATTTCACTAATTGGCTCACCTCTTCAACTAACTCACCTGGTGCAATGTATAGTTAAAATGAAAACTTGGCCCACGATGGAATGAATTTGAGACCCCTGGTCTATCCCTTTCAAAAAAAAATTACTTTTACTTTTTAGTACTTAAGTACATTTAAAAGTAGGACTTTTTTACTTTTACTCAAGTGTGTTTTTAGCCAGATACTTTGACTTTTACTTGAGTCAGATTTTGAGACGGTACCCATACTTTCACTTAAGTATAATTTCTGGGTACTTTTTACACCCCTGCACCTAGCTAACGTACTGTGACTGTGTGAGCCAGACGGACACAATTAATGACCAACAGATTGATTAACAGTAACCTAAGGTGACAATTCAACTGCATCGATTTGTAAATTTTTGAATAGATTAGAATCGCAATTTCAATGTGTGCAGTAGTGCTGCTGTTATTCTCAATGTCCGTAACTTACAGCCAACAAACACTATGCCATACGCTACTGCATCATCAACGTTATGATTAACAAAGGCATACTGTACGTAACATTGTGTGGCATTAAGTATTAACACATATATTACACTTTAAGTTACTACTATTAGTTACTTTATTAATTCGTATCTTTGTGAGGTTACTGTTGTAATTTACATTACATTGAAAAGATACAAAGCTATATTTTTTAAAGGTGCATTTTCTTCATACAGAAAGAGGTATTATTTAGAATTCCTGTGACAAGTACATCAGCTGAAAGGTCATTCTCCTGTCTGAAACGTATAAAAACCTACGCAATAGCTGTGGACAAGAGAGACTCACACATTATGACCAAAATGTTGATGGAAGCATCTGTGCTGCATGAACTAAAGGTCCGCGGAGTGTTTTAAAACAGAGTTATTGACTGTTTTGCCAACATGAAAGAGAGAAGGATGTCATTCCTCTACAAATAGGATGGGGTGAGTGATTCTTTTTTAAATTTAAAACACACACACACACACCTGTTGAGCTATCTTGTACTTGTAAGATGATAATATTGTGTTGTGTTCTCATCTTTGCTGTAAGATGATAATATTATGTTGTGTTCTCATCTTCGCCGCAAGATGATCCTATTGTGTTGTGTTCTCATCTTCGCCGCAAGATGATAATATTGTGTTGTGTTCTCATCTTCGCTGTAAGATGATAATATTGTGTTGTGTTCTCATCTTCGCTGTAAGATGATAATATTGGCACTTTACACACCAACCTCAAAATGTGATTTATCATTTTATATGTTTATGCAAGCAGATTGCAATCAGATTGCTACTGTGTGTACTATACACACTACTATTATCTACTCAACTACTACTGTACTGTGTGTTTGTTTACAACAGACAGTATCCTGTTAGTTAGTGCTGTTGTTACACTGCGCTGGCTGCTGTTACTGAGTGTTATTTAATATTTATCATTCAAATAAATCGCTGCCAGGTGAGCAAGGCAAGAGATAATGTGACTGTCTTATTAAGTTATTTCTCCATTCACAGATCGACAGTGAGTGCACCCTTCCTGTGTATTACTTGTGCCGCGGACTCAGATTCCCCTAGGTTAAAAAATAAATACGCAATTTAAATCAGAATATGTTCCATGTTGACTATTTCTGACTTCTGACAAGTTTTTTTCCATTGACTAAAAATAGACAAAAATGTCATCCATTTTTCGTCGACTAAATCTAGACGAAAACAAAAAAGACAAAATTGAGACAAAAACTGACTAAGACTAAAATGCTCAGACATTTAGTTGACTAAAACTGACTAAACTAAAAATTAATGAAAATGACTAAATATGATGAAAACGAAAAAGGAGCACTTGACACATGACTAAGATTAAAACTCAAATGAAAATAGCTGCAAAAATTAACACTGCACAGAAAGACAACAAAAAAACACAAAACATAACAATACATGAGATACATATGACAATCACAATTCACTTAATTAACAATGATAATCTAAAAACAGTAAAACATTGTAGACATCATTATAAACATCAGAATATTTTGCTCACATATTTAAGTAGGGCATTCTCAGGTTGTATTTGAAAGACACTTTGCTATTCAATTTACTTATGTTCAGTGGGCAGTTATTCCAATGATTGATGGCACGATAAACAAGAGTCCTCTTTAAAGCATTTGATTTTGGACGTGGTAACATAATCTGTCCATCATCGGCTGACCTAGTAAAATAAGAATGAACCTGACTGCATCTGACAATTTGTTTGTATAAGAAAACAGGGTGAGACGAAAAGACAGTGTTCCTGAAAAATGTAACCGTGTTGAAAACCAGCCTATTCTCTACCGTTAACCATGAGAGTTGACGGTGCATAGTAGTGATGTTAAGATTCACCGATTTGCATCAGTGTGCACCAGCATAAACGTTCAAGATGCGAGTGCACTGGTGGAAAAAGTGCACATCGGCTACAATTCAGGTTGAACTTGCGATGCATCTGTTGTAGCGTCTTTGCATCGGTCAAAACGCTCTCTCTCTCTCTCTCTCTCTCTCTCTCTCTCTCTCTCTCTCTCTCTCTCTCTCTCTCTCTCTCTCTCTCTCTCTCTCTCTCTCTCTCTCTCTCTCTCTCTCTCTCTCTCTCTCTCTCTCTCTCTCTCTCTCTCTCTCTCTCTCTCTCTCTCTCTCTCTCTCTCTCTCTCTCTCTCTCTCTACGTTCAATGATTTAAAGTGGCCAAACGTTACAATATAAATACTAACTGGATAGTTGATGATAAACATTTTATAAAATCATTAAGTCTGCTATAAGCCATTATCCCTTTGTGTGTGATTATTATTGTCTCACAGTAGTGTATATATATAAATTGTGTGTGTTTTTAGCTAAAGTGGATAGAAAACACAGTAATGTGCAAAAGTCTTAGGCACCCAAGAGTTTTTATATAAATTGTCTTACAGTAGATTATTTATTTTTAATAATAATATAAGCTGCATATAAGGAATACAACCAAATCCTCTGTCATACCATACAATTTTATCATTATTTTGCATCGTGTTGAATCGCATCGTATCGCCCCGAATCGCATTATGTTGAATCAAATCGTATCGAACAGTTAACTGTATCTCAACAGGGGTGAATCGTATCGCATCGCATCGCCCGGTGCTTCAAATGTATCGTTAATGTATCGTATCGTTGGCAACATATCGAGATGCGCATCACATTGGCCTCAGTGATGGAGATGCACATCCCTCGTGCATAGTGATAGTGTTTGTTCTCATGGAACAATGTAAGACTAACCTTGCAGCTCTGTTCTGGGCAGTTTGCAATTTTTTATTTATTTTTTGATCCACTTTTTCTCCCATTTTCTATTTTTCTCCCATCCCAATTTTTCGTATCATCCAATTCAACCCTCCCCTGTCTTTGAACGCCGTTTCATGCCTCCCACAAGCCGGCTGCAATGTGGACTAAGTCAGACATAGCACGAGTCCCCTCCGATACTCGAGGTAACAGCAGTCGCATCTTTCCACCTGCGCGGCTCGATCTTTCAGCGTCAGGGGTCTGGGCTTTGGAGGGGCCCCGCCCCCGTCGCTTCCTGATTCTACTGCGCAGGCGCACCAACCGACCTGTAGGAGTCGCTGTCCACAACGCCCGATCCCCACCCATCAGTTTCCCTCCCCCTAATACTGCCAATGTGTATTAGTGCGGACGACCAGCTAAACTGAAAGCAATGTGGAGCGCTGGGCTCGAACAGGGAGGCGAACCTGTTCGAGCCCAGTCAATCAATCAATCAATCAGATTTATTTATATAGCACATTTTACATGACACGTGTCAACCAAAGTGCTGTACAGAGGGTATATACACATAGATACATATTGACAACAATCACACTCCGTTTTATGGGAGGGCACACAGGCAAACACATAGGAAAACAGGGCATGAGTCAGTGAACGGGAAAGGCTAGTAGGTAGAAGTGGGTTTTGAGCCTCGATTTGAAGGCATCTATCGAGGGGGCGAGCCTAATGGAGGTGGGGATGCTGTTCCACAGTTCAGGGGCTGCGACAGCAAAGGCACGGCCCCCCCTGAGCTTGAGGTTAGACCTCCGGACTGTCAGGAGCCTCTGATCGGCTGACCTGAGGGACCTGGTGTTGGAATAGGGGGATAGGAGGTCTGAGATGTAGGAGGGGGGGTGACCATTAAGGGCTTTAAAAACAAATAGGAGAACCTTAAAATCTATCCTGTAGCGTACTGGGAGCCAATGAAGGGAGGCAAGGACAGGGGTGATGTGGTCTCTCTTGCGGGTTCCGGTCAACAGTCTGGCAGCAGTGTTTTGTACCAGTTGTAAGCGGGACAGGGAAGACTGGTTAATGCCTATATAGAGGGAGTTGCAGTAGTCTAATCTAGATGAAATGAAGGCGTGGATGATTCTCTGAAGGTCTGCAGGGGAGAGAAGGGCTTTGAGTTTGGCAATGGTGCGTAGTTGGAAAAAACATGCCTTTACCACTGAGTTCACTTGTCTGTCGAATTTAAATTGTGGATCAAAAATGACACCTAGGTTCTTGACATAAGGCTTGACCAGGGAGGACAGGTTGCCAAGGCTGTTGGTAAGGGTGGTGACAGCGTCTGGGGGACCGAAGAGGATTATTTTGCATTTGTTTTGATTTAGTTGTAGAATGTTTTGTGCCATCCAACATTTAACATCATCCAGGCAGGACATGAGACTTAAGTAGAGACTGGTTGTTAGGTTTCAAGGAAACGTAAAGCTGTGTGTCGTCAGCATAACAGTGAAAAGAGATGTTGTGCTTCTGAATGATTGGACCAAGGGGTAGCATGTAAAGCGAGAACAGGATCGGGCCAAGGATGGACCCTTGCGGGACCCCACAGGAGAGGGAGGTTGAGGGGAAGGAGCAGTTGGCGATGTTGACAGCAAAGCTTCTATTTGTGAGATAGGAGGAGAACCATGCTAGTGCAGTGTCACTGACACCAACCCCATGTTGGAGACCATCTAATAAAATGGTGTGATCAACAGTGTCGAAAGCTGCACTGAGGTCAAGCAGCATTAAAACAGAGCAGTCAAGGGAGCTCCAGTAGCTCACCGCATATCTCGGCGCTATTTCTGCGTCGGGGAAAACCGTGCTCGTCACGGATCTGGGGGACACGAGTTCGATTCCCGGACCCGCCGTCATTTCTCAGAATGTCTTCCCCTGCTCTACATCCCGTTTCAACCTGTTTCTGTCGGTCATACTTGACCAGAAAAGCGATAAACGCTAAAAAAGAAAGTTAAAAAAAAAAAAAAAAAAAACAGAGCAGTCACGGTTGTCAGCGGCGAGGAGTAGGTCATTTGACACTTTAAGGAGGGCTGATTCTGTGCTATGGCCAGTCCTGAACCGTGACTGAAATGTCTCCAGGATGCTGTTCTGGTGCAGGTAGGGAGACAATTGGCACAGTCTCCAGTATTCGTGGTGAGCGCCTTGCCCACTGCACCACGTAGCCGCCCCGGCAGTTTGCAATTTCTTTAGTTGACTTTTGGATGCAGAGGACCATACTGGTGCACAACAATCCAGGTGACATAAAATGTAAGATTTCGCCACCTGTCCCACAATGTATGTAGGCACATAAGAAAGACATTTCCTCACCATGGAGATACCATTCCCCATCTTCTTCACTATGGTATCAATGTGTTCTGCCCATGACAGCTGGCTATCAATTATTATGCCCAGTAATTTTACTTTATTTACCTGTTCTATGGGTTCCTCAGACAAGTTCAACCTCAATTACCCCATTTACCTCCAAGCAGTGCATTCTTTTTTACAGAAAGGCTTGCTAGCATTAGTTAGCTTTCTGCCTCATTGTCACTGGCTAGAAGTTTGCCTTCAGCTAAACAAGTGCATTGATCTTTAATAGCATGCAATGTCCCACATATGGGATGTTTTTTGGACTTTTTGCAACCGGCACTTTGGCGACCCCTAGTGGCTCGGTTGTGCATATTTTGTAATACAATATATATATCGAATTGAACACTTATTTGTTGCCTGTCGATAGCGACAAAATCCGACAAAATCCGTTCAGCGGTTCTCGAGTTACATGCCGTTATTTGAGGCTTGTGCAAAGTACACGGTTTTGCGCAAAATACCACTCCCGACTCAGGCTGTAGTAGTTCCGTCAATCTAGATCCGATCTAGAAGATGATTGTGGATCGTTGTAGCCAATGAGTGTGGCTTTCCAATGATACCCCACATGCATGTATGAATCTAAAAAACAAAAAAAAAACTAAAACACGAAAACAGGAAGATAAAAACAGCCGAATGAATTGAAGTCTATGAGAAAACTGAGTTTTTCTTTGTACACAGTTTACCAAAATCACTCCTAATCACTCATTTCTGAATGGATCTTTATGAAAGTTGGATATGTACTACATAAGGCTTCAGGCTATGGCTCCGTCTGGATTTGTAAGCCATACCACCTTCTGGGGAAATACTACCTCTGGACTACTAACTACTTCTACAACTCAAGTTTAGACCTATGTTACTCTATTACGTTAGCAATAAAAGTGAATTTTCTTTCTGGAATCAGAAACTTCAGAATGTCATATTTCAAGAGAGACCAGGCTCATGCATGTGCTATAAGTATAAAGTATGTTGTTTTGGTCTGCAAAAGAAGTATGCAGTCCTCAAGTTCTAGTTAAAAAATTGCCACTTTTCTGCCCGCTTGATAAGCGGTTATCTGTGATGAGGCTCTAGCCGTGCAGTATATCAGAATCCAGGCCTTATTTACCATAACATCATATACAGTCAGTGTTGGGACTTACAGTAACAAAGTTACTTTTTGCCATAACTAGTACTCTAACGCATTACTTTTTAAATTCAGTAACGCTGTTACCGTTACTAAATGGTTTGTTAGTTCGTTACTGCGTTCTTTTTATGTAGATTCATAGCGAGCGTCCTCCTGACTCCGTTTGATTTCGCCTGCGTTTGTTTTGTTTACAATAGAGAGCGTCTATTTCTTTCCGTAGCCGCATTTCTGGTTTCCGCATTTCTGATTGGCCACTGACTGACGTTCTCTGACGTTCTCTGACCAGAGAGCGTCAGTCAGTGGCCACTGGCCAATCAGAAATGCGGAAACCAGAAATGCGGCTACGGAAAGAAATAGACCCTCTCTATTGTAAACAAAACAAACGCAGGCGAAATCAAACGGAGTCAGGAGGACGCTCGCTATGAATCTACATAAAAAGAACGCAGTAACGAACTAACAAACCATTTAGCAACTACTTGGAGAGATAATTAATATACAACATGGAAACGAGATAAAGAACATGTTTGAGGGGCTGCTGGAGTCAGCTGGACTAACGTTACTACATCTCGACCACCGCAGACTTTGGTGAGTGCAATGTGTTCACTGAAACTCAAGTTGATCAACGGATTTTGACTGTACGAAATCTGCCAGGGAATCTCATAATACTAATCAAACAATATAAATATAGTCCTTTCATGCACAATTGATATCCTAACTATTCTAACGTTGCAATGCTTTGATTGATATCTTAAACAACGTTGCAAGATGGTTATAATGAAACGCTCCGGCGACATCAAGGCTGTTCCTTCAACCGGCGCACTTCTTATTATATCGACTCGGGACAACATTTGTTTGTGTCAGATTTGTGTTTGTATCTAGACCACATTGCTTAGCAGAGTTCGGTGATGTGAATGGAAACTGTCAAGTTGATCAACCGATTTTGAGTATCTGGGGCATGGGACTCGGGAGCAATCTTTTTTTTTTTTTTTTTTTTTTTAATAACTAAATAGTTACTTTTCACAGTAACTCATTACTTTTGGGTGTAAGTAACTAGTACAGTAACGAAGTTACTTTGAAATGAAGTAACTAGTAAAGTAACTGAGTTACTATTTTTCAATAACTAGCACAACACTGTATACAGTACAGTACAGATCACATGGTCTCTGTTCTGACCTGAGCAGATCCTCGTAGCCACGCCCACAACAACATCTGGAGCTCCCGTCTGGATGTCAGCCCGAGAGACACCTGCAGAGAGAGAGAGAGAGAGAGAGAGAGCTGACTGATGATGTTGATGATCTATAGATCCTATTGGAGCAGGTCTGGTGGAGCTGCACCTACCTCTGTTTGAGAGGAGGGGGCGGGGCCTGTGGCTGGGCTGTGCTGCCAATCATGTTGGAAAAGTTGCGCAATCTCCAAGTAACATTTACTAAGCAACCTAAGACACACACACATAGACACATACACACACACAGCCACAGAGACACACACACACACACACCATCAAAATATTGACTGGAATGTCAAAAATGTGAGATATACTGAATTCATCTTAACGTCCAACTGAAATATAAACAAATATCAAATGCAATCAAATGTCAATAAGTGAAAAAAAAAATTCAATCAATTAGGTTTCACACCTATTTCATGTATTTGAATATTACTCTAAAGAATTATAAAATGCACATTTGGTAACATGTCATTAGATATCTGTTGGACTTTAAGGCAGCGTACTGACGGTAGGTTGTGACAGTGTGTCATCGTAGACTGGATGCACTGCAGGAACGTATCCGTCACCTGCTGGCGCTGCATGGTACTGCAACACCTCAGATTGCGCTCCACAAGACCTAAACACACAACGAAAGTAGGATAGAGTGCAAATCCAAGATGCCACAAAGGTACATGTTTCACTTTGTGAAATATTAACAAACAAGCATAAACTGTGATAAACTGTGATTCTAACTGTTACCTCCTGCCTTGATGAACGCTTCATCCTGAGTACTATAGCCATCGCATATGCTGTTATTTAGAGGCAATTATCTAGAGGCCTCATAACGGCCCTATCTGAAGTCCAGGTCCCATAATGCCCCCTATCTGATGTCCAGGTCCCATAACACCCCCCTATCTGAAGTCCAGGTCCCATAACGCCCCCCTATCTGATGTCCTGGTCCCATAACGCCCCCCCCCCCTATCTGAAGTCCAGGTCCCATAACGCCCCCCCCCACCCCCCCCCCCCCTATCTGAAGTCCAGGTCCCATAACGCCCCCCCCCCCCCCCCTATCTGAAGTCCAGGTCCCATAACGCCCCCTATCTGATGTCCAGGTCCCATAACGCCCCCTATCTGATGTCCTGGTCCCATAACGCCCCCCCCCTATCTGAAGTCCAGGTCCCATAACGCCCCCCCTATCTGAAGTCCAGGTCCCATAACGCCCCCCCTATCTGAAGTCCAGGTCCCATAACGCCCCCCTATCTGATGTCCTGGTCCCATAACGCCCCCCCCCCCTATCTGAAGTCCAGGTCCCATAACGCCCCCCCCCCCCCCCCCCCCCTATCTGAAGTCCAGGTCCCATAACGCCCCCCCCCCCCCCTATCTGAAGTCCAGGTCCCATAACGCCCCCTATCTGATGTCCAGGTCCCATAACGCCCCCTATCTGATGTCCAGGTCCCATAACGCCCCCCCCTATCTGAAGTCCAGGTCCCATAACGCCCCCCCTATCTGAAGTCCAGGTCCCATAACGCCCCCCCTATCTGAAGTCCAGGTCCCATAACGCCCCCCCCTATCTGAAGTCCAGGTCCCATAACGCCCCCCCCCCCCCCCCCTATCTGAAGTCCAGGTCCCATAAACGCCCCCCCCCCCCCCCCCCCTATCTGAAGTCCAGGTCCCATAACGCCCCCCCCCTATCTGAAGTCCAGATCCCATAACGCCCCCTATCTGATGTCCAGGTCCCATAACGCCCCCCCCATATCTGAAGTCCAAGTCCCATAACGCCCCCTATCTGATGTCCAGGTCCCATAACGCCCCCCATATCTGAAGTCCAGGTCCCATAACGCCCCCTATCTGAAGTCCAGGTCCCATAACGCCCCCCCCCCCCCCCCCCCCCTATCTGAAGTCCAGGTCCCATAACGCCCCCCCTATCTGAAGTCCAGGTCCCATAACGCCCCCCCCCCTATCTGAAGTCCAGGTCCCATAACGCCCCCCCCTATCTGAAGTCCAGGTCCCATAACGCCCCCCCCTATCTGAAGTCCAGGTCCCATAACGCCCCCTATCTGATGTCCAGGTCCCATAACGCCCCCCATATCTGAAGTCCAGGTCCCATAACGCCCCCTATCTGATGTCCAGGTCCCATAACGCCCCCCATATCTGATGTCCAGGTCCCATAACGCCCCCTCCCCCCCCCCCTATCTGAAGTCCAGGTCCCGAATGGGGAAGTGCTTCATTTGCATATATAAACATAAAATTCAGAAAACTTGCAATATATTTTTTCTTAGTTTATATGTACATAACAAACTGGGAAAGTTTCATAGTGATATCTATTCAAATTCTTTTTTGCCTATTAGGGGGTACAGTAATCGGTTGTGTTGTTTGTTACTAAACTGTTACTACTACTACATCCGTATTATTATGTTATTATGTTATTCAGTTATCAGGCATGTGTTTAGGTTGTCTATAACTAATGGTTTTATTGGGTGTTGTGTTTGTAAATAGCGGTTTCAAAAAAAAATGTATGGCATTTTACAATACAGAATTTTGAAGGCGTTTTCCCAAAGGGTAGACCTGTACCATTTCCCTAACATCTACACACACCAAACTTTCCACCTTTATTCATATCTATATCCTGCTTCTTTGTGCCAAATGGTTTGTTGATATGTCATACATAGCCTGATTTACAGACAATACAAAACTTTAAAGGCGTTTTCTCAAAATGAGATTTTATGAGTTTGTATTACACATAAAACAAAAAATCTCAATTTCTCTAGTACCTCCACACACCAAACTGGCCACGTTTCCTTGCTAGAGGATTTTTTGATATATCACTCATCCAGATTTTTAGAACATTTTATACAAAAAATGTATGCAAAAAATAGATTTTTTTTATGACATGGGGGGGGGGGGGGGGGGGGGTCATAAAAGGTCATAAATTCCTGTTCGGGTGGCATATAAAAAAATCCTATAGCAAAAAGTTCGGTATTTAATGTAGTAACATGAAAAACCATGAGAAAATATCTATATATCATCAATTTTTTAAAATTTTTGTTTGGGGTAACATGCAAAAAGGGGCAATTTTTTATAGACCACGCCCCTTTTTGGGTAATAAAAGTATGGACTTCAGACCTATCTGAAGTCCAGGTCCCGAATGGGGAAGTGCTTCATTTGCATATATAAACATAAAATTCAGAAAACTTGCAATATATTTTTTCTTAGTTTATATGTACATAACAAACTGGGAAAGTTTCATAGTGATATCTATTCAAATTCTTTTTTGCCTATTAGGGGGTACAGTAATCGGTTGTGTTGTTTGTTACTAAACTGTTACTACTACTACATCCGTATTATTATGTTATTATGTTATTCAGTTATCAGGCATGTGTTTAGGTTGTCTATAACTAATGGTTTTAATTGGGTGTTGTGTTTGTAAATAGCGGTTTCAAAAAAAAATGTATGGCATTTTACAATACAGAATTTTGAAGGCGTTTTCCCAAAGGGTAGACCTGTACCATTTCCCTAACATCTACACACACCAAACTTTCCACCTTTATTCATATCTATATCCTGCTTCTTTGTGCCAAATGGTTTGTTGATATGTCATACATAGCCTGATTTACAGACAATACAAAACTTTAAAGGCGTTTTTCTCAAAATGAGATTTTATGAGTTTGTATTACACATAAAACAAAAAATCTCAATTTCTCTAGTACCTCCACACACCAAACTGGCCACGTTTCCTTGCTAGAGGATTTTTTGATATATCACTCATCCAGATTTTTAGAACATTTTATACAAAAAATGTATGCAAAAAATAGATTTTTTTTATGACATGGGGGGGGGGGGGGGGTCATAAAAGGTCATAAATTCCTGTTCGGGTGGCATATAAAAAAATCCTATAGCAAAAAGTTCGGTATTTAATGTAGTAACATGAAAAACCATGAGAAAATATCTATATATCATCAATTTTTTAAAATTTTTGTTTGGGGTAACATGCAAAAAGGGGCAATTTTTTATAGACCACGCCCCTTTTTGGGTAATAAAAGTATGCGACCAAATAACATTTATAATTTTTTTTTCTTTTTTTGACTATTCTAAACAATTAAGATGTTTGCAAATGATTTCATCCTTTATAATTTTTTTCCCTATCTAGGGGGGTGGTCTCCGCTTAACACATTCGGGGCCATTGGGGGCCATCTAATCTCACGCTAAACGGCCAGCATTTCAAAACAGACTTGCATTGTATGTGAGGCTGTTTGTAGAGCTAAATCTATACTTTATAGTATTGCTATCTGTCCATTCTCATTGTCAATTGAGACCATAAACCCGTCCCTTCAAAATGGCTTAAAGAAAAAAAAATGTCATCAATATGTTCTCATTTTATAGCCTTGTGAATATAAGCGTTATATGGGATTTGGACTAGTATATTTCCTGGAAGGCGAGATACAGGGCGCTAAGCTAATAACATTAAATCGAACAGCGTTTCGGCACTACAGAAGCTGGAGCTAAAACGCAAAATGCATATTGTCGGTATTCATGGTCCACCATGAATGCATGAAGGGGGGGGCGGGGGACGTCGTTTCTGATTATTGATTACCAATAACCGCGTTAGCCTCAGTAGCCACATTCGCTGATCGGCTGGTTGGCTAACAAAGCAAGGCCTGATCAGTGTGTAATTTATGTGAAAAAGATCTTACCGTGGGCCGGTTGGATCCCCAAAAGGATTTCCCAGTTATCGATTGCCATCTGGTAGATCGATATGTCCATTGGCTGATGATATATTCCTTTACTGCATAGTGAATTCGGCATCGCAAAAGGTATTCCAAGCTACAGGCTACACATATAGAATCCAGCTAACTGGAAACTCTAAAAAAACTCTAAAAAAAATAAGGCACCGTTCTGCCACAGGGAATACTGCATTATCGAGACAGCGCCCCTAAGAGGATCTGGCCAGTAATGCACTTTTCAGAATTCGAAGAGTGGGGTAAATCTGCAGTGCTGCTCGTGACATTGAGTAGGTTATTAAAATGGAATAAAAGCCAAAACAACCTTGCCACGGACATGTCCGTGGTTGGCCCTTTAAGCATGGCGCCGAAACACGGACATATCCGTGGTCGGGCGGGAATGTGTTAACATCTCTGGAATTATCAGCCTTTAATGTTTCTATTTGGCTCAGTTTATTGGGTGAATTAAGCCTCATCATCATTTACATTATCAAATTCTTTAAAAAGATAGGGCTAGAGTAACAACAGCTTTAACTAAATATCATTGTCAGATTAGTTGTGATATTTTAATCTTGATATGTGTCTTTGAGGCGCTAAAAACAAAATTACAAACATCACAAAACAAACTGGTCAGACTACTGCTTGACCTTACTCCTAGAACACACCTCACCCCTGCCCACTTTGACAACCTAGGATGGCTTAGAGTAGACAACAGAGTACAGCAACTTGCAATGGGCCTGGTCTACAAGATACACTACACGACTAAGGTACCGATGTACATGTCAAAATACTTCCCAAAGGTCAGTGAATACCACGACCACAACACCAGAGGGAGCTCCACAAATCATGTTAAACCCAGATTCGGCTCAAACAAGGGACTAAACACGTTTCGCAATTATGCTACATCAATGTGGAACGCCCTACCCACAGCTGTAAAGGAATGTAAATCACTACCCACTTTCAAAACCA
>NC_140171.1:144508076-144538076 GCF_963971535.1 Notolepis coatsorum | reverse complement strand
GCTCACGGGGGGGACCAGGAGGGACATGACATGACTATACCCCCCGACAACGTCAACGGGACGGTCCCCGGAGAGCTCCAGGATAAAGAAAGCGCTCCAGGGACGGAACCCGACCCACTACCAGAAGAGAAGCGCGCCCAGGAGATAGACCTCCCCGGAGCGCGCCAGGAGAACGGATCTCCAACGAGCACTGTCAGAAGCCGATCACCTCCATCAGTGTCTTCCCCCAGCGAGGCGGACAAGATGCTGGCGCAGGCATTCATCGCCACCCTGGCAGCCTCCACCGAACGCGATCGACTCCAAGCACAGACGCTTAGCGAGCGCGAACATTCTTCTATGGAACAAGAGCGCCTCCGGGCGCAACAGCTAAGTGAGCGCGAACACTCTACCATGGAAAGAGAACGCCTGCAGGCTCAACAACTGAGTGAGCGCGAACAATCTGCAGACCAAAGAGAGCGCCTTCACGCGCAACTCCAAGTGCAAGCCCTTAGTGAACGCGAACACTCTGCGACCCAGCGAGAGCGCTTCCAGGCGCAGCAAAGGAGTGAAGACGACCGCATACGCCTGGAGACCAGACGCCTCCAGACGGAAGAGAATATTGAAAGAGACCGCGCCGATGCCCAGCGTGCCGCCGCCGATGCACAGCGCGACGCCGCCAATGCACAGCGCAACGCAGCCCAAGCCCAGCGCGAAGCAGAGCGCGACCTCGCTCACATCAAGCGCGAAGCCGAGCGCGACCGACTACAAGCGCAGATAATGGAGCAATTGATTGCCAGGGCGACACCCCCTCCCTCCGCACGGAGCTCCAGGGCATCGTCAAGACAAGGGTCTAGGGCACCTTCCCCTACCCGACCAAGCGACCCGGAGCCCGGCCAACAGAAAGAGCCTATCCACGTCTCCGAACCCCCTCCCCGACCGGTCCATGCGAGACCCAGCAACCGGGAAGAACCGGCCTATGCCGCCGAGAGACTGAATAGACGACTGCAAGATCTAGAAGACCTAGCAGAGGAAGAGGAAGAGGAAGAGGAGGAAAGTCAAGCCCACCAGCAGCATCGTACTCCACAGGACCAGGAGGTCCAGTACAGCCCAGACTTTACCCCCGAGGCCCTGCGTTACAGACCCCCGACTCAACTCAAGGGTGAGTTTGACGCACCGCCAGCCCCGAGGAACAGCACCTGGGTACCCGGGCTTTGGTACCCACCAAGTACCAGCCCACGACGACACGTACGGGGAGAATCACCCAGGAGGCCTCTCCCCCAACGATCACCGATGTGCCAGCCATCCATGGCATCGTACCTTGGCACACCGACGTTCCCGGATTTTACACACGAGGACAGAGCACAGTACACGGAACTACGGATGTGCTTAGAGACTATGATGTCCGACGTCCCCGATGAGACGTACAAATATGCTATCCTCCTCAAGCACCTGAAGGTGCCCAGAGCGCATAATATAGCGCTGGCATATTCCAACTCAAGTACCCCATACACCGCGGCTCTAGTAGCCCTCGACCAACGTTATGGACGCATATGGGACTACGTGATACAAGAGATAAGGAATATTGACCGTCTCCCCCCAGCCACAGACAATCGCTCATTGGATGACCTCTCTATCAAGGTACAATCCCTGGTAGGGATGCTGGGGGCACAAAAGGAAAAGGGTAGACACGAACTGTACGCTAACTCTAATGTAGAAAGGATATTAGAGAAGCTTCCTCCCGCCCGACAAGAGCGCTTCAGGCGGCAAAGAGACCACCGTGATCCCAACGGTCCCGAGCCATCCCTCCTAGACCTGGCCGACTTCCTCGCGAGAGAAGTCAGCAGCCTACGACTGGATACGTTCGTGCGGAGTGGACCAAGCCCCAGAGATGGACCTCGGAGATCCAACGATAACCGCAGGCTGGTGACCGTCGTGCACCAAGCCGAATCAGTACCGGGGAACAAGAACCACAGCACCCCCTCGACGAAAGAGAAGTGGAAGATTGTATGCCAGTACTGCGAGAAAGAACATTGGCTGTCACAATGTGACACTTTCAAGAAGATGACCGCCGACGAGGTGAGTCAATGGATAAAGTCCAACCGCCGCTGTTACCGCTGTGCGCGCAGCCATATGGCAGCCGAGTGCCGCTTGAAGAAGAGGTGCAGCCGGTGTGACGGCGCCCACTTGGACGTCTTGCATGACAGCAACAGGAAGAAACCCGCACCCCCAAGCAGCACCAGAGTAAGCGTCATGTATATTGACCCCGCCAGCAGCGGGAGCTCCCGAGTGCTCTTGAAGGTGGTCCGAGTGACATTAAGCTACGAGGACAAGGTCATGGACACTTACGCCGTCCTTGACGACGGGTCAGAAAAGACTCTCCTCCTCGCATCCGCTGCAGCCCAGCTGGGTCTGCGGGGGAGCGAAGAAACGATGACGATTCGTACTATAAGAAGAGACCTGAAGACAATAAAGGGTGAGAACGTCTCCTTCACTATCGCAGCAAGCGGGCAGCCAGAGAGGCGGTATAGGATCACTAACGCTTTCACCAGCCAAGACATAGGCCTGTCGCGGTACACCTACCCCATCTCCAAGCTGATGGAAAAATACGTGCACCTGCGTCAACTACCTATACCGCTCATCGACGGCGCCACCCCGACCCTGCTCATAGGATCCGACCACGCACACCTCATCGTCCCGACGGACCGGGTCCACATTGGGCCCAGAGGCTGTCCAGCAGCAGTCGAGACCCGCCTAGGATGGACACTACAAGGCCCCCTCTCCAGGTCTCCCAACCGACCAGCAGCCACTCGCTGCCTCCACTCCAGAGTGACAGAAGAAGACACCACCCTCTTACAGCACGTCGAGAGGCTATGGACACTAGAGACAATGCCCTTTAAGAACGAAAAGAAACACATTCGTTCCAAGGAAGACATTTATGCCATAGCCCTCCTCGAGCAGGGGACAAAGAGAGTCAAAGTCAATGGAGTGATGAGATACGCAACTCCACTCTTGAGGCGAGAGGGTATGCCCACCTTCCACGCCTCAAAAGAAGCGACGGAGCGATATCTACTGAACACCGAGCGGCGCCTAGCCAGAGACTCCGCTCAAGCCACTGTGTACCGCGCTGAGATTGACAAGCTAATCACAGCGGGACACATAAAGAGAATTGACATTCAAGAGGCCGATCAGACGACCGAATCATGGTACGTGCCCCACCACAAGGTCCACCACAACGGCAAGGATCGTATTGTGTTTAACTGCAGCTACCAGATCGGATTACAAAATCTGAATAAAGAGCTCTTGCCCGGCCCAACACTCGGCCCCTCTCTACTAGGCGTGTTGCTACGTTTCCGCCAGAACAAGGTGGCCATCAGCGGCGACATCAAAGGGATGTTCCTGCAGGTGCGACTAGTGGAAGAGGATGGAAGAGGACAAGCCCCTGCTGCGGTTCTTATGGAGAGAGAGGATCGGGGATGAGCAACCATCCATCTATCAATGGGAAGTCCTCCCTTTCGGAACCACATGCAGCCCATGCTGTGCTACGTTCGCACTGCAAAAACATGTCGCAGAGGACCCAGCAGCTGACGAGGAGGTCCGACAAAGTGTAGAGAAGAGTTTATACGTGGACAACTGTCTGCAAAGCGTCTCGACGCCAGAAGAGGCCGAGGCCCTCCTACTCAAGCTCCGCGCCTCCCTGATCAAAGGCGGCTTTGATCTCCGGCAGTGGGCCAGCAGCGACCCTCAAGTACTGCGCAGCCTCTCCCCAGAGGACAAGGCAGCAAGCAGCGAGACCTGGATGGCGACCATCCCAGGTGAAGCCCAAGAAATGACATTAGGACTAGTCTGGCGCTTCAAAACAGACTCGCTCCATTATAGACACACACCCCTGACCAAGGAGCAGGGAAGGTCGATTTCACTACCAACCACCAGACGGAGTGTATACAGAACACTCGCCAGACAATATGACCCGTTGGGATGTATTCTACCTTACACCACCAGGGCAAAGATGATTGTACGAGAGCTGTGGGACAAGGACCAGGGCTGGGACGACCCCATACCCGACCACCTTGCTTCCACATGGAGAGAGTGGGAAACAGAACTCAACTCGCTCCCAGGTGTCAACATACGCCGCAGCTACTTCCCACCCACAGTGCGGCTGGAGACGTGCAAGATGGACCTGCACGTCTTCAGCGACGCCTCCGAAGTAGCCTACGGTTCGGTGGCCTACTTGCGGGCCCGAGACATACATACCGCCTTCATCCTGGCTCGTTCAAGAATAGCCCCCCGCAAGCAACAATCGATCCCGCGTCTAGAGCTCTGCGCAGCCCTAGTAGGAGCGCAACTCGCCACGTTAATCCAACGTGAACTCACCATTCCGGTGCAAAGAACAATCCTGTGGTCAGACTCCATGACCGTACTCACATGGATCCAGTCCGATTCGTGTAGATACAAGGTCTTCATGGGAGTCAGAATCACAGAGATCCAAGATTTAACAGAATCAGCATGCTGGAGGTACGTGGACACAAAACAGAACCCAGCAGACGTCATCACACGGGGAATGTCCCTGGATGACCTCACACGTCACAATCTCTATAGTGACGGTCCCGAGTTCCTCAAGCTCCCGGAAGAAGAGTGGCCTAACCCCACCCCACGGGAGGCTAGTCAAGAGGAGGCAGAGATGAAGAAATCTATGTTCTGTGGGTTGACGCACACACCAGTCCCCACAGATCCCAACATAGATGACTGCCCTACCTTTGAGAGTGCGCAGTTAAAGACATTCCTGTGGCACCACCCTGAGGTTCCCTCCACTACTGACATTAATGCAGCTAATTACGAAGAAGCAGAACTCCTTCTACTACAGCGAGCCCAAAGAGACTCGTTCCCCGACGAGCTAGACTGTCTGCAGGGATCAAAGCCAGTCCCGTCAGACAGCAGACTGCTCCACTTGGGCCCCCCATGATCTCATCAGAGTGGGTGGTCGTCTGAGAAGGGCCCCGGACTTAACGGATGACGTCAAGTTCCCGATAGTTCTCAACAGCCGACACAAGGTCACAGAGCTCATCATAAAGAAATACGACGAGGACGTGCACCACGCTGGGGCAGAGAGAGTCTTCGCTGAGATCAGACGTCGCTATTGGATACTGCAAGGAAGAGAAGCAGTACGACGCTTCCAGCGGACATGTCTAGACTGTCGCAAGTGGCGAGCACAGCCCAGTATACCCAGGATGGCTGACCTACCCCCCTGTCGCCTCCGACTCGGCGACAAGCCCTTTCACTCCACCGGTATGGACTGCTTCGGCCCGCTGTATGTGAAGAAAGGAAGAGGGACGGAGAAGCGGTGGGGTATTGTATTCAAATGCATGACCACCCGAGCGATACACATAGAACTCCTTCCAACCATGAGTACGGACTCATTCCTTATGGCCTTCCGGAGATTCACAGCGCGGAAAGGAAAACCGTCTATATTATTGTCTGATCACGGGACAAACTTCAAAGGCGGAGAAAGAGAGCTGAGAGAGAGCTTCCAAGCTATGGGCCAGAACTTAAGACCCACCTCGCTCCCTCTCAGATTGATTTCCAGTTTAACCCCCCGAACGCCCCTCACTTCGGGGGAACTTGGGAACGAGAAGTACGTTCAATAAAGACAGCCCTGTACGCCGTGCTTGGGGCCCAGACCGTGGCGGAAGAAGTCCTCATGACAGTCCTCACGGAGATCGAGGGAGTATTGAACTCAAAGCCCCTCGGTTACGTCTCAAGTGATGTAGCAGATGTCGACCCAGTCACCCCCAACACTCTCTTGATGGGGCGGCTGGACCCCGTGCTCCCACAGACAGTGTACAGACCTGAGGAAGCGAACGGCCGAATAATGTGGAGGTACAGTCAAGTATTGGCTGACAAGTTTTGGAACAGTTTCCTCCTCCACTATCTACCGTCTCTACAGACCCGCCAGAAATGGGTAAAAGAAAGAGACAATTTGACGGAGGGCACAGTCGTCATGATTATAGACCAGTCACTACCCCGGTGGCCGGCCGGCCGCGTAAGCAAAGTGATCACTGGTGCCGACGGAAAGGTCAGAGCGGCAGAAGTGCTCATCCAGGGATGGACATACACCCGACCCGTGGCGAGGCTGATAGAGTTGCCAAGGCTACCTGATTCCCTTGATGACGACCATGACCCACTGACTTTGTGAATTGCCCTACTCCTCACAACGGACATTGAGTAGTGGACAAGACGGTTAATCTGTCTCTGCTTATCTAATTAGGTGCAGACTAATTAGGAGGCGGCTGTTACAAAGGGTCAGATTAAACCGAATATATATATTTATTACTTGAGATATATTGTATAATATTTGTATATCGTCTGATATCCCTTGTATATTCTTTGTACATATACACGGAATATCCCTTTACCTAGGTACAGGCCAGACCATAATATTCGTTCTCCTATTGGACAGCGACCCCTAGGCGCCAACGACCATACCCCCAATGTCGAGTTCAAAGCTACCGCTAAGACATGTCTCAACATGCCCAGGTTTGCGCAGTAATACGAGACAGAACTGAGGTTGGCACTAGATTATTCACCCTACGTATAAATACGTCGCAGGTGGATACAGAAGCACTTAGCACTTAGCCTAAAAGTGACTTAGACCAAAACGTTGAAGCCTTCACCACGATACAACGTGCCGTGAAGTGGGCCCCCTTTGCCCCTAAATAGAGCCTTGAGAACCGCGTGCGAATTGATAGCTAAAGTGTCAGAGTTTAACGCTGTATCGTCGAGTTCGACTTATTCTATTGTAAAGTAATAGTCTATTATGTATAGTGTATCGTGCGGCTACCGTTATACAGTGACCAGCATTACCACCGGTTCGTCGTACCGAGCTAGTGCACTTATCCAGGCTGGGCGGCCTAACCTCGTGCCGCCATCCGAGGAGTCCTAGACGAGAACCGTGTGGATATGTACACCGGAGAACCTACACCGACGAATGCAGAGCCTTTTCCGGCTGGATTATATTGCTTTGGTACTGTGGCTGCTGGAGCAGAGAACCGTCTACCCCACTGCTGTGTGGGATCTACCCTGTGAGGAGCACCGTCGAGCCCGCCTCTAGGACCCACAGAGGCTGGCTAGCTTTCATCCATGCTGCCATGCATACCGGAGTATAGCTGTTGCTTTGTCTACGGACCAAGGGATTATTGCACCGTCTCCTGTATCTGGAGTCTCTTTATTCCTCGTTGATCCAGACTTTTGCTCCCGACAATTCCTCTCCCCTGCTGGCTTACAACCGGAGGGAACCCCCTTAGTATCTCCAGCTGACTACGAGTGTGCCTTATATAATTCTTATGCTACAGGTGGTATTAATTATACCCATCTTAATATGCTCATGGACTTACGCTCTTGACCTACTTAAGTGTTCTTCGCCATATAAGCGCAATTCATAATTCTCAATATTGTAACCTACTATTGCTGCTCTGCTAATAAATACTTCTAAATATGACTTTCTTTGTTAAGCCGTATTATTGTGTGGGTGTTCACCATATATACCGTGTACTGTATGGCCAGTAATTAAAGTACATAACTAAGTAGTGGTTTAATGATACCATACTCTCAATACAGTCAGGGAATTGTACCCCTCAGTTACAATTATGTTTCATCATGAATGCATGAAAGGGGGGGGGGTCGTTTTTTTATGCTTTGATGGCCAGTAACAGCATTTGTGTTGAACACTACAGACGCTGATCAGCTGGATGGATATGAAAACATTGTTGGATCAAGCTGAAATTGATGTCAGATAGTCCTTACCTTTGATCGGGGGTATTCCAAAAAGAATATTCCAATTGTCTGATCGCAACTTCCAGTATTGGTGTCCATCTGGTCCCGGACATAATTTAGGACAATTTATGGATTGAGTGTGCCAGATGTGTTTCGAAGTGGTCGGATGAAGTGATTTACCCGGCTCAGTCTAAATATACCACCCGGACACATTTGAGTGTAACACAGGGTTAGATATAAGATTTTAAAGGGTGGGCGACACTGCCATCTGGCAGGATGCGGCCGGTATTGCACTTTGGCGATCTCAAAATCCTTTCCTATGGCAACACTGAGGTCAGTGGATGAATAATGAATACAAATATCAACTAAAAGAAAAAACTAAAACCCAAGATATCTCGGGTCTGGCGTCCAACGCATGGCGAGTTAACACGACTTATCTCGGGTTTGGCGCTGAATGTGTTAACTGGCACTGACCCGGCCCCGGACGTCTTAGGCACGATTTGCCCACCGGCGCAACACGCCACTTTGGCGACCTCTAGCGGCTCGGGTGTGCATATTTTTTAATACAATATAATATATATATATCGAATTAAAGCCCTATTTGTTCCCTGTCGATTGCCATTTCAGGCGTCAAAATCAGTTCAGCAGTTCTCGAGTTACAAGCCGAAGTACACGGCAGACTTAAAAAAAATTCGAATACCACTCCCGACTCCCGACGCTCTAGCTCCGTCAATCATTTGGCGATCTCGAAAATTGGAGTTGTAACCAATGAGTGTGGCTATCCAATACCCCAAGTGGGGATGAGCGAATCAGGGATCTAGGTGAAAGGTCACGAGCGTAAACAGGAAGAGATATTTCCGCTGAATGCATTGGAGTCAATGAGGAAATGGTTTTCTGCAGTGCTTTTTCTTTTTCTCACTTTTTACCAAAATTGCTCCTAATCACTCATTTCTGAATGGATTTTGGGGGAGCCAGTTAAGAGGTAAACTTGTGGAACCTCGAGACAGTTGTATGCAAGCTATGTAAACTACAGCTGGCATACCTTCTTTTTTATGCTAACACTATTTTGGGAGTTCTAGCGTCAAGAATGTAAGTAGCCTACTTTGTTTTAGTGTAGCCGGTTCAACGCTGAACCTGCATACTACTTCGACCGTGCCTTGAGTGGGAGTCGAACCCCGGGCGTCCGCACCGGGGCCAGCATCGCAAACCGCTGCACCAAGAAAGGAATTCCCTCCTAAGCGCTCAGTTTGGATGCCTCTGGGGAGTGAGTTTTACTTCTATGTGCCATAGTCACACTATCGCGGCACATATCCGTTACACTCACCTCCCCTAAACTCACACCACCCAAGGCATCCGGGTCACGGCACCACTGTAGCCGGTTCAATGCTGAACCTGCATACTACTATGACCGTGCCTTGAGTGGGAGTCGAACCCCGGGCGTCCGCACCGGGGCCAGCATCGCAAACCGCTGCACCAAGAAAGGAATTCCCTCCTAAGCGCTCAGTTTGGATGCCTCTGGGGAGTGAGTTTTACTTCTATGTGCCGTAGTCACACTATCGCGGCACATATCCGTTACATTAGCACTTTATTGTAAATCATCCCTCACAGGGTAAAACGTTATTGAATAGAGAAAAAAGCGTCATGTAGGTCCCATTTCATATCATTCATTTGATCTCTGAGAGACAGCCCTTTCTCAATGCACTGAGAGAGAGAGGGTGTGTGTGTGCATGTGTGTGTGTGTGTGTGTTCGCCACATTATGAGGCTAAGGTAGATTACACGTAATCTCTCAGTGTTGTGTGTGGGTTGAACGAACACCTGACCCTTTGCACAAATTATATTTTGGGAAGGGGTGATGTGACGGGGTCCTTTTTCGCTCCCCTCCAAACTCTTACAAATGATGGCGTAGTTGGAATAAAAGGTGTTGGTGTTGCTTTTATTGCCCAGCCTCCAAGGTGCAGAGGTGCCATTCATAACAGTGACATAATCAAAATAACAAAACTAGTAGATACTACCTGGTCTATCAGATGCGCTCCACAATAGGGAGGTGTAGTGGTTACGTCATTGCTGTTTCCGGCCAGTCCACCATCTTGAAAACGCAATGTATTTGCCCATTGCCCATTTCTAAATCGTCTCGTTTAGGTATATGGTATACGGTATATGATAATATGAAATTAATGATGGGGGGGGGGGGGGTTGCAGTTATCAGTCCAATCTGATGAATGTTTGGTGTGTGTATTAGTGATGTTAAGATTCACCGATTTGCATCGGTGCACCGGCATAAACGTTCACGATGCGAGTGCACCGGTGGAATAAGTGCGCATCGGCTAGAATTCAGGTTGAACTCGCGATGCATCTTGTTGTAGCGTCTTTGCATCGGTCAAAACCGATTCATTCATATAATTTCCTCTCATCCACTTCTGTCAGCAGTGCACTGACTGCACACACAGCAGATACTATCTTTGCTTCGCTACTACAGAAGGCGAGAGCCGCGTCACAGTTATCAACAAACAGTGGAAGTCGAGGAGGAGACTGATGAATTGAATTGATCAACTGGCTAACGTTAGTAGCTGCTGGCTAACGTTAGCCACTTAGCCATTCAGCTAACGCTAAACTATCTAACTAACTAACTAATGTGACTCTGCAACACCAGTTCCGTTAGTGAGGAAATGGGGGGGGGGGGGGGGGGGGTATATTGACGACGCTTGACAACAGGTTCAAAGCAGTGGAGGCTGCTGACCAAATTTTTAGGTGAAGCACAAATTATTATATTATATTATATATTAAATTATATTTTTAAAACATCCCCCACTGTGTGTCAGTGGTCTGTGGACACAGATGAAAACATATTAACATTAGGTGACAGCGGACCTGACCAGATGAAAACATATTAGGTGACAGCGCACCTGACCAGATCAAAACATATTAGGTGACAGCGCACCTGATCAGATCAAAACATATTAGGTGACAGCGCACCTGACCAGATCAAAACATATTAGGTGAAGGTGACAAGGAAGCCACAGACTCATACCCCCCCGACACTCAACTAACCGCCTCGGACAGTCCTTCATACCAGTGGCCATCAGGCTCCACAACAGTGGGCAGGGACTGCTGCCAGACATATTGACGACGCTTGACAACAGGTTCAAAGCAGTGGAGGCTGCTGACCAAATTTTTAGGTGAAGCACAAATTATTATATTATATTATATATTAAATTATATTTTTAAAACATCCCCCACTGTGCTGCCAGACATATTGACGACGCTTGACAACAGGTTCAAAGCAGTGGAGGCTGCTGACCAAATTTTTAGGTGAAGCACAAATTATTATATTATATTATATATTAAATTATATTTTTAAAACATCCCCCACTGTGTGTCAGTGGTCTGTGGACACAGATGAAAACATATTAACATTAGGTGACAGCGGACCTGACCAGATGAAAACATATTAGGTGACAGCGCACCTGACCAGATGAAATCATATTAGGTGACAGCGCTCCTGACCAGATGAAATCATATTAGGTGACAGCGCACCTGACCAGATCAAAACATATTAGGTGACAGCGCACCTGATCAGATCAAAACATATTAGGTGACAGCGCACCTGACCAGATCAAAACATATTAGGTGAAGGTGACAAGGAAGCCACAGACTCATACCCCCCCGACACTCAACTAACCGCCTCGGACAGTCCTTCATACCAGTGGCCATCAGGCTCCACAACAGTGGGCAGGGACTGCTGCCAGACATCGACCTAGAACTAATAGGAACCCAAGTAGGACAATAACACTACCTTATGCATACTGCACCTTATGTGGATACTGTGATACTGTGAATAATGAATAATGTATATTTCAGTTAGTTAGATAGTAAATTATAACACTACTGTTACGAAGGATCAGATTAAACCGAATATATATATTTATTTGTTGATATATATTGAATAGTATTTGTATATCGTTTGATATCCCTTGTATATTCCTTGTACATATACACGGAATATCCCTTTAGCCTACTATAGCCCATAATAGTTCATTCTCTTATTGGACAAGGACCTGGCGCCAGGGGACAAGCCCCTTGGAGCCAAGTTCAATGGTACCGACGAGACATGTCTCTACTAGCCCCGGCTCGGCGCAGGAATACGGCTACCGAAAGGAGAGTGGCACTATTTGTTCACCGTGCATATAAATATGGCGCAAGTAAATGTAGAAGACCCTTAGTCCTTTACCCTTCTACCCAACTAAGTAACAGAACGTGAAGCCTCACCCACGATACCGCGTGCGGTGTAGTATGGCCTGTTTGGCCTTAGAATAGCATCGAGACCTCGTGCGAATTAATAGCTGAATTGTCAGAGTTTGGCACTGTACCGTCGAGTGCGACGTATTTCTATTAAGTAATAATAGTCTATCGTGTATGGTGCATCGTGCGGTTAGAGTTCTAAAGTGACCAGCATCTCCAACGCTTCCTCGTGTTATCTAGAGTCTTAACCAGGCTGGGCCGACCACATGGCGCCTTCATCCGAGGAGATCTAGACGAGGACCGAGGGACATGTACACTGGATTACCTACCCGACGACTGCTGAGCCCTATGCGGCTGGAATATATTTGCTTTGGTACTGTGATTTGTGGAGCGGATAATCGCCGACGCCTGTGAGTGTTGGATTTACCCCCGAGAGGAGTCAAGTTGAGTCGGCGCTCAGAGACTGAGGTCGCCTAGCTTCTTCTTCACTGTGGAGCTACAGCCTACAAGAGAACCAAGGTGTATTCATCTGCGGATCAAGAGTCTACTGCACTGTCTTCTGTACTTGAAGTCTCCCTAGATATCGTTGACCAGCCGGTCTACTACCGACGGCTCTCCTACCCCCCCTGCCGGCCTACAACCGGGAGGACCCCTTCCAGAATATCCTGCTATATCATTAAGAGTACCATAGATCTAATTCCCTAAGAGCCAGGTTGTATACTTGCTTCCTGCGTAACCAGAGATTGGACATTCAGTGTTGATTTGCCTACGAGTACTCATTTGCCTTACAAGTGCATTCAAATCATAAATGTAATAGTAACTATTATATGTACCTTTTGCTATATATTAAATATTTGATTATTACCTTTGTGTGGACCCGATTTCATTGTGGGAAAGTGTTCATCATATTTAGATATCGTGTACTGTATGGCCAGTAGTTAAAGTACATAAAGCGGTAGTGGTTTAATGATACCATACTTATCAATACAGTCAGGGAATTGTACCCCTCAGTTACAATTGGTCCTTCGAGCCGGAGGGTAATCAGTGTAATATTAATATAGTGGTATTAATATTGAAATGGCCTATGATGAACACTCCACGAAACGGTCCTCCTAAAGTAGAACGCCCGCAGCGTAGACGACAGCCACCTCAGTACTTAGAGGATTACGCTGCCAGTATACTACCTAGCCTTCTACAAACGGTAAACGTGGTAAAAGTAGAAAGTAAAATTATGTCCGACCCTATCAACCAGGATACCCCGACCACAGAGGCCCTAGTGGGTTCTAATGTAACTGACCAAGCTCACGGTGGGGACCAGGAGGGAACTGACACGACTTTACCCCCCGCCAAGACCGAAGAAGTAGTCCCCCAAGAGCTCCGGGAGGAAGGCAACCCTCCAGAGATGGAACTCTGCACGGAACAAGATGAGGAGAGCGCCGAGGAGATAGAGCTCCAGGACTCCCCGCAGGGGAACGCATCCCCAACGGGTACTGCCAGGAGCGGCTCACCTCAACCAGCGTCTTCCCCCAGCGAGGCGGAGAGGATGCTGGCACAGGCGTTCCTCGCCACCCTAGCAGCCTCTACGGAGCGTGATCGACTCCAAGCAGAGCGCGATCGACTCCAAGAACAGACGCTTAGCGAGCGCGAACATTCTACCATTGAAAGAGAACGCCTCCAAGCGCAGCAACGGAGCGAAGAAGAGCGCATACGTCTGGAGATGAGACGCCTTCAGACGGAAGAGAATATGGCAAGAGACCGGGCCGACACCCAGCGTGCCGCTGCCGGTGCCCAAAGAGAAGCAGATCTCACCAAGCGCGAAGCCGAGCGCGACAGACTACAAGCCGAGCGCGACAGACTACAAGCGCAGCTAATGGAGCAGCTGATCACCAGGGCAACACCCCCTCCCTCCACAAGGGGTTCCAGGGCCTCGTCAAGACACGGGTCAAGGGCACCCTCCCCTAACCGATTAGGCGACCCTGAGCCCGACCACCAGAGAGAGTCTATACCCCCCTCCGAGCTCCTTCCTCGACTGGTCCCAGTGAGACCCAGCTACAAGGAAGGAACGGCGTACACCGCGGAGAGGCTAAATAGACGACTACAGGATCTAGAAGACCTGGCAGAGGAAGAAGAGGGAGAAGAGGAGAGTCAAGCCCGACAGCAGCACATTACTCCACAGGCCCAGGAGGTCCAGTACAGCCCAGGCTATACCCCCGCGGCTCTGCGCTACAGACCCCTGACTCTATTCACGGGTGAGCATGACGCACGACCAGTCCCGAGGAATAGTACCTGGACCAGCGGGCCATGGTACCCTGCCGGTACCAGCCCACCGAGAGGCGTAAGAAGAGACTCGCCCAGGAGGCCTCTCTTCCAACGCTCACCGATGTGCCAGCCATCCACGGCGTCATACATTGGCACACCGACGTTTCCAGACTTCACCCATGAGAACCGAGCACAGTACACGGAGCTACGGATGTGCTTAGAGACAATGATGGTGGATGTAGCTGATGAACGCCACAAGTATGCTATCCTATTGAAGCACCTGAAAGTGCCCAGAGCGCACAACATAGCGCTGGCCTATGCCACCTCTACTACCCCATACACAGCGGCTCTAGCAGCACTAGACCAAAGATATGGACGTATATGGGATTACGTAATACAAGAGATAAGGCATATTGACCGCCTACCCCCAGCAACAGACAATCGCTCACTAGACGACCTGTCTATCAAAGTACAATCCCTGGTAGGGATGCTGGGGGCGCAACGAGAAAAGGGTATGCACGAACTATACGCAAACTCGAACGTCGAGAGGATTTTAGAGAAGCTGCCGCCCGCCCGACAGGAGCGCTTCAGGCGGCAAAGAGACCACCGTGATCCTAACGGTCCCGAGCCATCCCTCCTAGACCTAGCCGACTTCCTGGCGAGAGAAGTCAGCAGCCTACGGCTGGATACGTTCGTGCGGAGCACACCAAGCTCCAGAGAGGGACCTAGGAGAGCAAACGATGGCCGAAGATCGGTGACTGTCATGCACCAATCAGAATCAGTACCGAGCAGCAAGAACCACAGTACCCCCTCGATGAAAGAGAAGTGGAAGATGGTGTGCCCGTACTGCGAGAAGGAACACTGGTTGTCACAATGTGACCTGTTCAAGAAGATGACCGCTGAAGAAGTGAGTCACTGGATAAAGTCCAACAGGCGCTGTTACCGATGTGCGCGCAGTCACATGGCAGCCGAGTGCCGCCTCAAGAAGAGGTGTAGTCGGTGTGACGGAGCCCACCTAGATGTCCTACACGACAGTAACAGAAGAAAGCCTGCACCATCCAGCAGCACAAAGGCAAGTGTTATGTACATTGACCCCGCTAGCAGCAGCGGCGCCCAGGTGCTCTTAAAGGTGGTCCGCGTAACACTGAGTTACCAAGATAAGGTCATGGACACTTACGCCGTCCTTGATGACGGGTCAGAGAAGACCCTTCTCCTCGCGTCCGCTGCGGCCCAGCTGGGGCTGCGGGGGAGCGAGAACCAGATGACTATTCGGACAATAAGAAGAGATCTAAAGACGATAAAGGGCGAGAATGTATCCTTCACTATCGCAGCAAGCGGGCAGCCCGAGAGACGGTATAGGATTACTAATGCTTTCACCAGCCAAGAAATAGGACTATCGCAGTACACCTACCCCATCGCCAAGCTGATGGATAAATATGTGCACCTGCGTCAACTCCCTATCCCGCTCATAGACGGTGCCACCCCGACCCTGCTGATAGGCTCCGACCATGCAGACCTCATAGTCCCGATAGACCGGGTCCATACAGGACCCAGAGGTTGTCCTGCAGCAGTCGAGACCCGCCTAGGATGGACATTACAAGGCCCCCTCGCCAAGTCTCTTAACCGAACAGCAGCCACTGGCTGCCTCCACTCCGGAGCGACAGAAGAAGACACCACACTCCTGCAGCATGTCGAGAGGCTATGGACACTAGAGACAATGCCCTTTAAGAACGAAAAGAAAGACATTCGTTCTAAGGAAGATATTTACGCCATAACCCTCCTCGAGCAAGGGACAAAGAGAGTCACAGTCAACGGAGTGATGAGATACGCAACTCCACTCCTGAGGCGAGAGGGAATGCCCACCTTTCACGCCACAAAAGAGGCGACGGAGCGGTATCTCTTCAACACAGAGCGGCGCCTAGCCAAAGACCCCGCTCAAGAGGCTGTGTACCGCGCTGAGATTAACAAGCTAATCACAGCGGGACACATAAAGAAAATTTACTGGCGACGTCGTGCGCTGCTCCGCGCCTCCCTGATCAAAGACGGCTTTGATCTCCGGCAGCGGGCCAGCAGCGACCCCCCAGTATTGCGCAGCCTCTCCCCCGAGGACAAGGCAGCGAGCAGCGACACCTGGATGGCGACCATCCCAGGAGAAGCCCAAGAAATGACACTAGGACTAGTCTGGCGCTTCAAAACAGACTCGCTCCATTATAGACACAAACCCCTGACCAAGGAGCAGGGAAGGTCGACGACAATACCGACCACCAGACGGAGTGTATACTGTAACTGAGGGGTACAATTCCCTGACTGTATTGTTAGATATGGTATTTAATACCACTACCTCTTGTACTTTAACTTCTGGCCATCCAGTACATGATATAAATATGATGAACACTTTCCCACCTGATGAAACGAAGTCCACACAAATGTACAAATCGAATATTTAATATAGCAAAAGGTATATACAACGTTCACTTGTTTACACTTATGATTTGAAATGCACTTGTATGGCAAATGAGTATTCATAGGTAAATCAACATTGAATGTCCAATCTCTGGTTACGCAGGGAGTAAGTAGACAACCTGGATATTTAGGAAACTATAGCGATGGTACTTAAATGATTATAGCTGGATACACTAAGGGGGGGGGGGTCCCGCTGGTTGTAAGACAGTAGGAGGGGGGGGTTAGAGAAGCCGCTGGCGGTATCCCATCTGGCCGACGATTTCTTGGGAGAATCCAAAGTCTTGAACACGGTGCCCACAGAACCTCGGTCCGCAGACGAATACAGCTGGACCCTCTGGTGGACGGTAGCTGCCGGTCCACAACGGAGAGACGTGAGGCGACCTCACTGGTGTAGAGCGCCGTCTCACCTGGAGTCCTCTCCGGGGGGTAGTTCCAACACTCCGCAGTGTTGGCCGTTATCCATGGAATAATCAAAGCACCCAAAGCATAATCCAAGCCGTGGAAGGCTCGCCGTCGTCCGGGTAGAGTAATCCAATATACAGGTCCAGTCGCCCTGGCCCGGAGCTCCTCGGATGCAAGCACCACTAGTGGTCTGCCCAGCCTGGTTAAGCGTCCAGATAACGTCAGGAACGATGGGGGTACTGATAACTTTATAACTCTAACCGAACGATGCACCATACATAAATAGACTATTATTAGCTTAATAGAATACGTCCAACTCGACGGTATAGTGCCAAACTATGACTATTCAACTATTAATCCACACGATATTTCAATGCCTATTCTGAGGCCAAGTAGGCCTTACTACACCACACGTGCGTCGTGGGTGAGGCTTCGCGTCTGTTACTCGGTTGGAGGGTAAAGAACTGGACTAAAAGAAAGTTCTACTTTACTTGCGCCATATATATATGCGCTGTGAACAAATAGTACCATTCGTATTTCGCCAGACGTATTCCTACGCTGGTACCGGGCTTGCCACGACATGTTGGGCGGCACGATTGAACTTGAACCTAGGGGTATGGCTGCTGGCGCCAGGTTCTCGTCCAATGGTGGAATGAAACTATTATGGGCTGTTTAGTAGACTAAAGGGATATTCAGTGCATATTGTACAAGGAATATACAGGGGATATCAAACGATATACAAATACTATTTAAATATATATATATAAATAAATATATATATATTCGGTTTAATCTGATCCTTCACAACAGCCGCCCCCTAATTAGTCCCACCTAATTAGCTAAGCAGAGACAGATTAACCGCACTGTCTACCACTCAAGGTCCGCTGTAAGGGTTAGTCAACTCACAAAGTCATGGGGTCATGGTCATCATCGATAGTATCTGGGAGTCGGGGCAGTTCTATTAGCCTCGCCACGGGTCGTGTGTAAGTGCGCCCTTGGACGAGTACTTCAGCTGCTCGGACCTTGCCATCGGCACCGGTGATCACTTTGCTTACGCGGCCAGCCGGCCACATAGCTCTGGGTAGTGACTGATCGATAATCATGACGACTGTTCCTCCTGTCAAATTGTCTCTCTCTTTTACCCACTTCTGGCGGGTCTGTAGAGACGGTAGGTAGTGGAGTAGGAAGCTGCTCCAAAACTTGTCAGCTAGTACTTGACTGTACCTCCACATTCTTCGGCCGTTCGCTTCTTCAGGCCTGTACATTGTCTGGGGTAGCGCGGGGTCCAGCCGCACCATTAGGAGTGTGTTGGGGGTGACTGGGTCGACATCTGCTACATCACTGGAGACGTAACCGAGGGGCTTTGAGTTCAATACTCCCTCGATCTCCGTGAGGACTGTCATTAGGACTTCTTCCGCCACAGTCTGGGCCCCAAGCACGGTGTACAGGGCTGTCTTTATAGAACGTACTTCTCGTTCCCAGGTTCCACCGAAGTGGGGTGCGTTCGGGGGATTAAACTGGAAGTCAATCTGGGATGGAGCGAGGTGGGTCTTAAGTTCTGGGCCCATAGCTTGGAAGCTCTCTCTCAGCTCTCTTTCTCCGCCTTTGAAGTTTGTCCCGTGATCAGACAACAATGTAGACGGTTTTCCTTTCCGTGATGTGAATCTTCGGAAGGCCATAAGGAATGAGTCTGTGCTCATGGTCGGAAGGAGCTCGATATGTATCGCTCTGGTGGTCATGCATTTGAATACAATACCCCACCGCTTCTCGGTTCCTCTTCCTCTCTTTATATACAACGGGCCAAAACAGTCCATGCCTGTGGAGTGGAATGGCTTGTCGCCGAGTCGGAGGCGACAGGGAGGTATGTCAGCCATCCGTGGTATGCTGGGCTGCGCGCGCCACTTACGGCAGTCTAGACAGGTTCGCTGGAAGCGCCGCACTGCTTCTCTCCCTTGCAGTATCCAATAACGACGTCTGATCTCCGCGAAGACTCTCTCTGCTCCTGCGTGGTGTACATCCTCGTCGTATTTCTTTATGATCAGCTCTGTGACCTTGTGTCGGCTGTTCAAGACTATCGGGTACTTAATATCATCCGGTAGATCGGGGGCTCTCCGCAGGCGACCACCGACTCTGATGAGATTATGGGCGTCACTCTCGGGTGCCAGGTGGAGCAGTCTGCTGTCTGATGGGACGGGCTTTCCTCCCTGTAGACAGTCTAGCTCATCGGGGAACGAGTCTCTCTGGGCTCGTTGTAGTAGAAGAAGTTCTGCTTCTTCGTAGTCAGCTGCTGACATGTCAGTGGTGGACTGAATCTCTGGGTGGTGCCACAGGAATGTCCTCTGCTGCGCACTCTCTAGGGTAATGCAGTCATCTATGTTGGGGTCTGTGGAGGCGACTGTGCTCAGTCCACAGAACATAGGTTTCTTGTTCTCAGCCTCTTCGTTACTTGCTTCCCGTGGGGTGGGCGTAGGCCACTCTCCTTCCGGGAGCTTGAGGAATTCTGGTCCGTTACTGTAGATGTTGCGACGGGTAAGGTCATCCAGAGACATTCCCCGGGTGATGACGTCAGCTGGGTTGTGTTTGGTGTCCACATACCGCCAGCTCGCTGCTTCTGTTAACTCTTGAATCTCGGTGACTCTGACTCCCACGAAGACTTTGTATCTGCATGAATCAGACTTGATCCATGTGAGTACTGTCGTGGAATCTGACCACAAGATTGTTCTGTGCACCGGAATGGTGAGTTCACGTTGGATTAACGTGGCTAGATGCGCTCCTGCTAGGGCTGCGCAGAGCTCTAGACGTGGGATAGATTGTTGCTTATGTGGGGCTATTCTTGAGCGGGCCAGGATGAAAGCAGTGTGTATCTTTCCTCCCTTCTCTTGGGCACGCAAGTAGGCCACCGATCCATAGGCTACTTCGGAGGCGTCGCTGAAGACGTGTAGATCAATCTCGCATGTCTCTGGCCTCACTGTGGATGGGAAGTAGCTGCGGCGTATATTGACGCCTGGGAGTGAGCGGAGTTCCGTCTCCCACTCTCTCCATGTTGAGGCAAGGTGTGCGGGTATTGGGTCGTCCCAGCCCTGGTCCTTGTCCCATAGTGCTCGTACAATCATCTTTGCCCTGGTGGTGTAAGGTAGAATACATCCCAACGGGTCATATTGTCTGGCGAGTGTTCTGTACACACTCCGTCTGGTGGTCGGTATCGCCGTCGACCTTCCCTGCTCTGGAGTCAAGGGTTTGTGTCTATAGTGGAGCGAGTCTGTTTTGAAGCGCCAGACTAGTCCTAGTGTCATTTCTTGGGCTTCTCCTGGGATGGTCGCCATCCAGGTCTCGCTGCTGGCAGCCTTGTCCGCGGGGGAGAGGCTGCGCAATACGTGCGGGTCACTGCTGGCCCACTGCCTGAGATCAAAGCCGCCTTTGATCAGGGAGGCGCGTAGCTTGATTAGGAGAGCCTCGGCTTCTTGTTGAGTCGAAACGCTTTGTAAACAGTTGTCCACGTAGAAACTGTTCTTCACACTGTGTCGGACCTCTTCATCTGCTGCTGGGTCCTCTGCGACGTGTTTCTGTAGTGCAAATGTAGCACAGCACGGGCTGCATGTGGTTCCGAAGGGGAGTACTTCCCACTGGTAGATGGCTGGGTTCTCATCTCCGATCCTCTCTCTCCATAGGAACCGCAGCAGGGGCTTGTCCTCCTCTACTAGTCTCACCTGCAAGAACATCCCTTTGATATCCCCGCTGATAGCCACCTTGTCCTGGCGGAAGCGCAGTAGCACGCCTAGTAGGGAGGGGCCGAGTGTAGGGCCGGGCAAGAGCTCTTTATTCAGATTTTGGGATCCGATCTGGTAGCTGCAGTTAAACACAATGCAATCCTTGCCGTTGTGATGGACCTTGTGATGCGGCACGTACCATGATTCGGTCGTCTGATCGGCCTCTTTAATGTCAATCTTTGTTACGTGTCCCGCTGTGATTAGCTTCTCAATCTCAGCGCGGTACACACGCTCTTGAGCGGGGTCTTTGGCTAGGCGCCGCTCCGTGTTCAATAGATAGCGCTCCGTGGCGTCTTTCTTTGCGTGAAAGGTGGGCATTCCCTCTCGCCTCAGGAGTGGAGTTGCGTATCTCATCACTCCGCCGACTGTGACTCTCTTTGTCCCCTGCTCGAGTAGGTTGATGGCGTAAATGTCTTCTTTAGAACGAATATCTTTCTTTTCGTTCTTAAAGGGCATTGTCTCTAGTGTCCATAGCCTCTCGACATGCTGCAGGAGAGTGGTGTCTTCTTCTGTCGTTCTGGAGTGGAGGCAGCTAGTGGCTGCTGTTCGGTTGAGAGATTTAGCGAGGGGGCCTTGTAGGGTCCACCCTAGGCGGGTCTCGACTGCTGCAGGACAGCCTCGGGGTCCTGTATGGACCCGGTCAATCGGGACTATGAGTTCTGCATGGTCGGAGCCTATCAGCAGGGTCGGGGTAGCGCCGTCTATGAGCGGGATAGGTAGTTGTCGCAGGTGCACATATTTATCCATCAACTTGGCGATAGGGTAGGTGTACTGCGATAGTCCTATTTCTTGGCTGGTGAAAGCATTTGTAATCTTATACCGTCGCTCTGGCTGCCCGCTTGCTGCGATAGTGAAGGAGACATTCTCGCCCTTTATCGTCTTTAAATCTCTTCTTATTGTCCGAATCGTCATTTCGTTCTTGCTCCCCCGCAGTCCCAGCTGGGCCGCAGCGGACGCGAGCAGAAGGGTCTTCTATGACCCGTCATCAAGGACGGCATAAGTGTCCATGACTTTATCTTGGTAGCTCAATGTCACACGGACTACCTTTAAGAGCACTTGGGCGCCGCTGCTGCTGGCGGGGTCAATGTACATGACGCTTGCCTTGGTGCCGCTCGATGGTGCAGGTGGAGGCCGTCTTCTGTTACTTTCGTGTAGTATATCTAGATGGGCTCCGTCGCACCGACTGCACCTTTTCTTTAGGCGGCATTCGGCTGCCATGTGTGGTCGCGCACATCGGTAACAGCGCCTGTTGGACTTTATCCATTGACTCACTTCTTCTGCATTCATCTTTGTGAATAGGTCACATTGTGACAGCCAGTGTTCTTTCTCACAGTAGGGACACACTATCTTCCACTTCTCCTTTCTCGAGGGGGTACTGTGGCTCTTACTGCTCGGTACTGACTCTGATTGGTGCATGACAGTCACCGATCTTCTTCCATCATTTATTCTCCTGGGTCCCTCTCTGGAGCTTGGCGTGCTCCGCCCGAACGTATCCAGTCGTAAGCTGCTGACTTCTCTCGCCAGGAAGTCGGCTAGATCAAGGAGGGATGGTTCGGGGCCGTTGGGATCCCGGTAGTCTCTCTGCCGCCTAAAACGCTCTTGTCTTGCGGGTGGCAGCTTCTCCAAAATCCTCTCGACGTTAGAGTTGGCGTATAGCTCATGCATGCCCTTTTACCAGGGACTGCACTTTGATTGACAGGTCGTCTAATGAGCGATTGTCTGTTGCTGGGGGTAGGCGATCAATATGCCTTATCTCTTGGATTACGTAATCCCATATATCTCTGGTCCAGCGCCGCTAGGGCCGCTGTGTATGGTGTCGAAGAGGTGGCATAGGCTAGCGCTATATTGTGCGCTCGCGGTACTTTCAGGTGCTTCAGTAATATTGCATACTTGTGGCGTTCATCAGCGACATCCACCATCATTGTCTCTAAGCACATCCGGAGCTCCGTGTACTGTGCTCGACTCTCATAGGCGAAGTCTGGAAATGACGGCGTGGCAATGTATGACGCCGTGGATGGCTGATACATCGGCGAGCGTTGGGGGAGAGACCTCCTAGGCGAGTCCCCTCTTGCGCCTCTCTGTGGGCTGGTACTGACAGGGCACCATGGCCCGCTGGTCCAGGTGCTATTCCTCGGGGCTGGTCGTGCGTCGTGCTCACCCGTGAATAGAGTCGGGGGTCTGTAGCGCAGCGCCGCGGGGGTATAGCCTGGGCTGTACTGGACCTCCTGGTCCGGTGGAGTACTGTGCTGTCGTCGGGCTTGGTTCTCCTCCTCTCCCTCTTCTTCCTCTATCAGATCTTCCAGATCCTGTAATCGTTTATTTAGCTTCTCCGCAGTGTATGCCGCTCCTTCCTTGTAGCTGGGTCTCGCTTGGACCGGTCTGGGAAGGGGGTCTGCGGGGGGTATAGGCTCGGTCTGTTGGTCAAGTTCAGGGTCGCTTGCTCGTTGAGGAGACGCTGCCCTTGACTGTTGTCTCGACGAGTTCCTTGAACCCCTGGCGGAGGGAGAGGGTGTTGCCTTGCGGATCAGCTGCTCCATTAGCTGCGCTTGTAACTTGTCGCGCTCGACTTCGCGCTTGGTGAGATCTGCTTCTCTTTGGGCACCGGCAGCGGCGCGCTGGGCGTCGGCCCGGTCTCTTGCCATATTCTCTTCCGTCTGAAGGCGTCTCATCTCCAGGCGTGTGCGCTCTTCTTCGCTCCGTTGTTGCGCTTGGAGTTGTTCGCGCTCGCTGAGCGCCTGTGCTTGGAGTTGTTCGCGCTCGCTAAGCGCCTGTGCTTGGAGACGATCGCGTTCACCCTGAAGTCGATCGCGTTCGGTAGAGGCTGTCAGGCTGACGAGGAACGCCTGTTGTAGCATCCTCTCCGCTTCGCTGGGGGAAGGCGGTTGTGGAGGTGAGCCGCTCCTGCGTGAGCCGCTCCTGGGTGTACTCGTTGGGGAGTCCTGGAGCTCTATTTCCTCGGCGCTCTCCTCCTCTTCTTCCGTGCAGAGTTCTCTCTCTGTAGGGTTGTCTTCCTCCCGGGGCTGGTCGGGGACTACTTCTTCGGTATTGGCGGGGGGTAAAGGCATGTAGCTCCCTCCTGGTCCCCACCGTGAGCTTGGTCAGTTACATTAGGACCTACTAGGGCCTCTGTGGTCGGGGAAACCTGGTCGTTAAGGTCAGACATAATTTTACTTTCTACTTTTACCGCGTTTACCGTTTGTTGAAGGCTAGGTAGTTGACTGACAGTGTAATCCTCTAAGTACTGAGGTGGCTGTCGTCTGCGCCGCGGGCGTTCTAGGTTAGGAGGACCGTTTCGTGGAGTGTTCATCATAGGCCATTTCAATATTAATAACACTATATTAATATTACACTAGTTACCCTCCGGCTCGAAGGACCAATTGTAACTGAGGGGTACAATTCCCTAACTGTATTGTTAGATATGGTATTTAATACCACTACCTCTTGTACTTTAACTTCTGGCCATCCAGTACATGATATAAATATGATGAACACTTTCCCACCTGATGAAACGAAGTCCACACAAATGTACAAATCGAATATTTAATATAGCAAAAGGTATATACAACGTTCACTTGTTTACACTTATGATTTGAAATGCACTTGTATGGCAAATGAGTATTTGTAGGTAAATCAACATTGAATGTCCAATCTCTGGTTACGCAGGGAGTAAGTAGACAACCTGGATATTTAGGAAACTATAGCGATGGTACTTAAATGATTATAGCTGGATACACTAAGGGGGGGGGGGGGGGTCCCGCTGGTTGTAAGACAGTAGGAGGGGGGGGTTAGAGAAGCCGCTGGCGGTATCCCATCTGGCCGACGATTTCTTGGGAGAATCCAAAGTCTTGAACACGGTGCCCACAGAACCTCGGTCCGCAGACGAATACAGCTGGACCCTCTGGTGGACGGTAGCTGCCGGTCCACAACGGAGAGACGTGAGGCGACCTCACTGGTGTAGAGCGCCGTCTCACCTGGAGTCCTCTCCGGGGGGTAGTTCCAACACTCCGCAGTGTTGGCCGTTATCCATGGAATAATCAAAGCACCCAAAGCATAATCCAAGCCGTGGAAGGCTCGCCGTCGTCCGGGTAGAGTAATCCAATATACAGGTCCAGTCGCCCTGGCCCGGAGCTCCTCGGATGCAAGCACCACTAGTGGTCTGCCCAGCCTGGTTAAGCGTCCAGATAACGTCAGGAACGATGGGGGTACTGATAACTTTATAACTCTAACCGAACGATGCACCATACATAAATAGACTATTATTAGCTTAATAGAATACGTCCAACTCGACGGTATAGTGCCAAACTATGACTATTCAACTATTAATCCACACGATATTTCAATGCCTATTCTGAGGCCAAGTAGGCCTTACTACACCACACGTGCGTCGTGGGTGAGGCTTCGCGTCTGTTACTCGGTTGGAGGGTAAAGAACTGGACTAAAAGAAAGTTCTACTTTACTTGCGCCATATATATATGCGCTGTGAACAAATAGTACCATTCGTATTTCGCCAGACGTATTCCTACGCTGGTACCGGGCTTGCCACGACATGTTGGGCGGCACGATTGAACTTGAACCTAGGGGTATGGCTGCTGGCGCCAGGTTCTCGTCCAATGGTGGAATGAAACTATTATGGGCTGTTTAGTAGACTAAAGGGATATTCAGTGCATATTGTACAAGGAATATACAGGGGATATCAAACGATATACAAATACTATTTAAATATATATATATAAATAAATATATATATTCGGTTTAATCTGATCCTTCACAACATATACAGAACACTCGCCAGACAATATGACCCGTTGGGATGTATTCTACCTTACACCACCAGGGCAAAGATGATTGTAAGAGCGCTATGGGACAAGGACCAGGGCTGGGACGATCCCATACCCGAACACCTTGCATCCACATGGAGAGAGTGGGAGACGGAACTCCGCTCACTCCCAGGTGTTAATATACGCCGCAGCTACTTCCCACCCACAGTGAGGCCAGAGACATGCAAGATCGACCTGCACGTATTCAGCGACGCCTCCGAAGTAGCCTACGGTTCGGTGGCCTACTTGCGTGCCCGAGAGGAGGGAGGAGAAATACATACTGCTTTCATCCTGGCTCGCTCAAGAATAGCCCCACGAAAGCAACAATCTATCCCGCGTCTAGAGCTCTGCGCAGCCCTAGCAGGAGCGCAGCTCGCCACGTTAATCCAACGTGAACTCACCATCCCGGTGCAAAGAACAATCTTGTGGTCAGACTCCACGACCGTACTCACATGGATCCCGTCTGATTCGTGCAGATACAAGGTCTTCGTGGGAGTCAGAGTCACCGAGATTCAAGAGTTAACAGAAGTAGCGAGCTGGAGGTATGTGGACACCAAACACAACCCAGCTGACGTCATCACCCGGGGAATGTCCCTGGATGACCTCACCCGTCACAACCTCTACAGTGACGGACCAGAGTTTCTCAAGCTCCCCGAAGAAGAGTGGCCTACACCCACCCCACGGGAGGCGAGTAAAGAGGAGGCAGAGAACAAGAAATCTATGTTCTGTGGGTTGACACACACACTAGTCCCCACAGACCCCGATCTAGACGATTGCCTCACCCTACAGAGTGCGCAGCTAAAGACATTTCTGTGGCACCACCCAGAGGTTCAGCCCACGACTGACATTTCAGCAGCTGACTACGAAGAAGCAGAACTTCTTCTACTACAACGAGCCCAGAGAGACTCGTTCCCCGATGAGCTAGCCTGTCTACAGGGAGCAAAGCCCGTCCCATCAGACAGCAGACTGCTCCACCTAGCCCCCGAGAGCGACGCCCATAATCTCATCAGAGTGGGTGGTCGTCTGCGGAGAGCCCCAGACTTACCGGATGACGTCAAGTACCCGATAGTCTTGAACAGCCGACACAAGGTCACAGAGCTGATCATAAAGAAATACGACGAGGATGTGCACCACGCAGGGGCAGAGAGAGTCTTCGCGGAGATCAGACGTCGTTATTGGATACTGCAAGGGAGAGAAGCAGTGCGGCGCTTCCAGCGAACCTGTCTAGACTGTCGTAAGTGGCGAGCCCAGCCCAGTATACCCCGGATGGCTGACCTACCTCCCTGTCGCCTCCGACTCGGCGACAAGCCTTTTCACTCCACCGGTATGGACTGTTTCGGCCCGCTGTATATAAAGAAAGGAAGAGGAACCGAGAAGCGGTGGGGTATTGTATTCAAATGCATGACCACCAGAGCGATACATATCGAACTCCTCCCAACCATGAGCACAGACTCATTCCTTATGGCCTTCCGAAGATTCACATCAAGGAAAGGAAAACCGTCTACATTATTGTCTGATCACGGGACAAACTTCAAAGGCGGAGAAAGAGAGCTGAGAGAGAGCTTCCAAGCTATGGGCCCAGAACTTAAGACCCACCTCGCTCCATCCCAGATTGACTTCCAGTTTAATCCCCCGAACGCACCTCACTTCGGTGGAACTTGGGAACGAGAAGTACGTTCCATAAAGACAGCCCTGTACGCCGTGCTTGGGGCCCAGACCGTGGCGGAAGAAGTCTTAATGACAGTCCTCACGGAGATCGAGGGAGTATTGAACTCAAAGCCCCTCGGTTACGTCTCAAGTGATGTAGCAGATGTCGACCCAGTCACCCCCAACACACTCTTGATGGGGCGGCTGGACCCCACGCTACCACAGACAATGTACAGGCCTGAAGAAGCGAACGGCCGAAGAATGTGGAGGTACAGTCAAGTACTGGCTGACAAGTTTTGGGACAGCTTCCTACTCCACTACCTACCGTCTCTACAGACCCGCCAGAAGTGGGTGAAAGAGAGAGAAAATTTGACAGAAGGAACAGTCGTCATGATTATCGACCAGTCACTACCCCGAGCTATGTGGCCGGCTGGCCGCGTAAGCAAAGTGATCACCGGTGCCGATGGAAAGGTCCGAGCAGCTGAAGTGCTCGTCCAAGGGCGGACCTACACCCGACCCGTGGCGAGGCTAATAGAACTGCAGAGGCTCCCTGATACTATCGATGACGACCATGACCCCATGACTTTGTGAACTGACTGACCCTCACAGCGGACATTGAGTAGTGGACAGTGCGGTTAATCTGTCTCTGCTTAGCTAATTAGGTGGGACTAATTAGGGCGCGGCTGTTACGAAGGATCAGATTAAACCGAATATATATATTTATTTGTTGATATATATTGAATAGTATTTGTATATCGTTTGATATCCCTTGTATATTCCTTGTACATATACACGGAATATCCCTTTAGCCTACTATAGCCCATAATAGTTCATTCTCTTATTGGACAAGGACCTGGCGCCAGGGGACAAGCCCCTTGGAGCCAAGTTCAATGGTACCGACGAGACATGTCTCTACTAGCCCCGGCTCGGCGCAGGAATACGGCTACCGAAAGGAGAGTGGCACTATTTGTTCACCGTGCATATAAATATGGCGCAAGTAAATGTAGAAGACCCTTAGTCCTTTACCCTTCTACCCAACTAAGTAACAGAACGTGAAGCCTCACCCACGATACCGCGTGCGGTGTAGTATGGCCTGTTTGGCCTTAGAATAGCATCGAGACCTCGTGCGAATTAATAGCTGAATTGTCAGAGTTTGGCACTGTACCGTCGAGTGCGATGTATTTCTATTAAGTAATAATAGTCTATCGTGTATGGTGCATCGTGCGGTTAGAGTTCTAAAGTGACCAGCATCTCCAACGCTTCCTCGTGTTATCTAGAGTCTTAACCAGGCTGGGCCGACCACATGGCGCCTTCATCCGAGGAGATCTAGACGAGGACCGAGGGACATGTACACTGGATTACCTACCCGACGACTGCTGAGCCCTATGCGGCTGGAATATATTTGCTTTGGTACTGTGATTTGTGGAGCGGATAATCGCCGACGCCTGTGAGTGTTGGATTTACCCCCGAGAGGAGTCAAGTTGAGTCGGCGCTCAGAGACTGAGGTCGCCTAGCTTCTTCTTCACTGTGGAGCTACAGCCTACAAGAGAACCAAGGTGTATTCATCTGCGGATCAAGAGTCTACTGCACTGTCTTCTGTACTTGAAGTCTCCCTAGATATCGTTGACCAGACGGTCTACTACCGACGGCTCTCCTACCCCCCCTGCCGGCCTACAACCGGGAGGACCCCTTCCAGAATATCCTGCTATATCATTAAGAGTACCATAGATCTAATTCCCTAAGAGCCAGGTTGTATACTTGCTTCCTGCGTAACCAGAGATTGGACATTCAGTGTTGATTTGCCTACGAGTACTCATTTGCCTTACAAGTGCATTCAAATCATAAATGTAATAGTAACTATTATATGTACCTTTTGCTATATATTAAATATTTGATTATTACCTTTGTGTGGACCCGATTTCATTGTGGGAAAGTGTTCATCATATTTAGATATCGTGTACTGTATGGCCAGTAGTTAAAGTACATAAAGCGGTAGTGGTTTAATGATACCATACTTATCAATACAGTCAGGGAATTGTACCCCTCAGTTACAACTACCTTATGCATACTGCACCTTATGTGACACTGTGAAAATATATTTCAGTTAGTTAGATAGTAAATTATATTGACCTATTTGTTTACACCGCTTGTGTTGTTTTCACTACCTGTACCCCCCCCCCCCCTTCCTCCATGCTGCTATGATGCCTGAATTTCCCCCAAGGGGATCAATAAAGGAATATCGTATCTTATCTTAAAAGGAAAGATGAAATTACCTACCTGGGTTCCATCCTATAGAGGCAAATCTTTCCTGTGACAAAATGGGATCCAATGTAATAAAACTAAGTCAACCAACGAACTAGATTCCTGTACCGGATCTCCTCTCTGGTAAACAAGAATACCTTGAAGACTCTAACAGGAGCACTCATTCGGGTACTACGACTATGCTTGCACCTCATGGTACCAAAGCACTTCAAAGGCACTAAAAACAAGATTACAAACATCACAAAACAAACTGGTCAGACTACTGCTTGACCTTACTCCAAAAACCCACCTCACCCCTGCCCACTTTGACAACCTAGGATGGCTTAGAGTAGACGACAGAGTACAGCAACTTGCAATGGGCCTGGTCTACAAGATACACTACACGACTAAGGTACCC
>NC_140171.1:144488076-144503076 GCF_963971535.1 Notolepis coatsorum | reverse complement strand
AGGAGAGGAGAGAACAGGAGAGGAGGAGAGAGGAGAGAAGATGAGAGGTGGGGGAGAACAGGAGAGGAGAGAAGAGGAGAGGAGGGGAGAGGAGAGAAGATGAGAGGTGGGGGAGAACAGGAGAGGAGAGAAGAGGAGAGGTGGGGGAGAACAGGAGAGGAGAGGAGAGAAGAGGCGAGGTGGGGGAGGAGAGTAGAGAACAGGAGAGGAGAGAACAGGATGGTGGTATTAATCTTTCATAATGTCTGTTTAGTGACCAATAGAAGAGTCTCAGCTGGGATTCTCTCCTACCTTCATCATCTCTGGAGTACGATGGTCCTTCTGAGGAGAGGAGATAAGAGGAGAGAACATGAGAGGAGAAAACACGAGGAGATAACAGGAGGAGAGGTGAGGAATGAGAGGAGAGGAGAGAACAGGAGAGGTGAGGAGAGGATATAACAGGAGAGGAGAGGTGGGGAAATGAGAGGAGAGGAGAGGTGAGGAAATGAGGAGAGGAGAGGATAGAACAGGTGAGGAGAGGTGAGGAGAGGAGAGAACAGGAGAGGAGAGGTGAGGAGGGGAGAGAACAGGAGAGGAGAGGTGAGGAGGGGAGAGAACAGGAGAGGAGAGATGAGGAGAAGAGAGAACAGGAGAGGAGAGGTGAGGAGGGGAGAGGAGAGAACATGACAGGAGGAGAGAAGAGAGAGGAGAGGAGAGATGAGGAGAGGAGAGAACAGGAGAGGAGAGATAAAGAGAGGAGAGAACATGACAGGAGAGGAGAGAAGAGAGAGGAGAGGAGAGATGAGGAGAGGAGAGAACAGGAGAGGAGAGATGAGGAGAGGAGAGAACAGGAGAGGAGAGGAGAGATGAGGAGAGGAGAGGAGAGAACAGGAGAGGAGAGGAGAGGTAAGGGGAGAAGAATCGAGAGGTTTATTTTTCACATACATAACAGGGCATACAGTGAAATGCGGGTGGTCATGCCCGCATCGATTGTGCAATAATACAATAATAAAATAGACAAAAAAAAAAAAAAAAAAAAACAGGTAAGACACAAGATGTGCATGATAAAAATAGACATGTTCCTGAGAAACTGGTTCCTATGTACACTACTATACAATATACAATTTTACAATTTTAACTCCGTCATTATTATACTTAATGTATCTAAACTATACTATACAATACCTCATTCCTTTAAAGTGACTTTTCCATTATTTAAAGTGACATTTTGTTTAAAGTGATTGTTTAAAGCGGTTGCAGCATGAGTGTTCAGTGTTCTGATGGCCTGGGGGAAGAAGCTGAGCCGCAGTCTCAGGTGTTTGCCTGACCGCAGCAGCTTGAACAGGCTGTTGTTGGGGTGGTGAGGGTCTTTCATTATTCTGCAGGCTCTGGATTTGCACCTCCTGTTATATAAGTCCTGCAGGGGTGATAGTGCAATACCCGTAGTACGCTCTGGCGCCTTCCTGTCCTGTGCCGTGCTGTTTCCAAACCAGGTAGTGATGTTTCCAGTCAGAATGCTCTCTACAGCCCCGGAATAGAAGGAGTGGAGTATCTTCCCCGATACTCTGAACTTCCTTAACTGTCTCAGGTGATAGAGGCACTGTTTCAGGTGATAGATGCACCAGCGTGCCAGTTCATCAACCTCCTCCCGATAGGCCTTCTCGTCATTGTTAGAGATCAGCCCCACCACCACTGTGTCGTCCGCAAACTTCACTATGGAGTTGGAGCTGAACCTGGCCACACAGTCATGTGTGTATAGTGAATACAGCAGGGGGCTCAGAACGCAGCCGTGGGGGGACCCGATACTCAGGGTGATTTTGCTGGAGGTATGACCCCCCACCCTGACCGCCTGGGGCCTGTCACTTAGAAAGTCCAGGATCCAGGCGCTCATGGCGGAGCTCAGACCCAGATCGATCAGCTTGTCAACCAGTCTGGTGGGGACTATGGTGTTGAAAGCTGAACTATAGTCAATGAACAGCAATCTCACATAGCCCCCCTTCTGTCTGTCAAGGTGAGATAGGGTGTTGTGTAGTACTTGGGAGACCGTGTCGTCAGTGGACCTGTTTGTCCTATATGCGAACTGCAGCGGGTCCATGTTACTAGGGAGAGAGGCACATAATTTATGTGGTCCTTGACCAGCCTCTCAAAGCATTCCATGACCACAGAGGTGAGTGCCACCGGTCTGTAGTCATTTAGGCCTGCTGGAGAGGAGTTTTTTGGTACATGGATTATAGTGGACACTTTGAAGCAGGCAGGGACCACGGACTCAGCCAGGGATAGATTGAATATGGTTGTAAACACTGGGGCCAGCTGATTTGCACAGGACTTTAGTATTCGTCCTGTTATCCCATCTGGGCCTGCAGCTTTCCTAGTATTTACTCCCATAAACGCTAATCTCACGCTGTGTTCCGTCAATGAGAGTGTGTGTCCCCCCCCCCGCGGATGAACCCCCCCTCCCCGTGGCAGCCGGCGGATCAGTGACGTCGTTAGCCGGTGAGCTAACGTCGTTACTGCTCGCCCCAAACCTGGCATAAAAGGAGTTGAGTCCGCGAGAGAGGCATCGGCACTCACTATTGAGGGGGGGCTGACTTTATAATCAGCTATCGTTCGTACTCCCCGCCATAAGTCTCTCGTGCCGTTCTGTGCCATCTGTGTCTCCATCTTGTTCGCATATCGCCGTTTTACAGCCCGTACCTCTTTGCGTAGTATATAGGCTGCTATGCTCGGCCCGAATTGTAAGCAGCGGTACGAGCATTCAGGGCCACTCGGATGGAGTTGTCAACCCACAGTTTCTGGTTTGGGAAAACCTGCACCTTCTTCGTGGGGACAATAATGTCAGCTAACGTTGCTATGAAGCTGACTACAACATCCGCATATTCACTGACGTCACTGGAGCTCGACCGGAGCATGCCCCAGTCGACGTCCTCCAGTGCGTCTTGTAGCGTGGCCTCTGAGCTCTCGGACCACTGTTTCACCAATCGCGACACAACAGCCTCACAGGCTCATTGTTTGTAGCCGGGCAAAAGAAAGATGGCGTCGTGGTCGGGTTTACCTAATGGTGGAGCCAGTACTGCCTTGTAGCCCTTTTTGAATGGGGTGTAGCAGTGATCCAGCGTATTACAGTACTTCCCCTAGTGGTGCATGTGATGTGTTGTTAGAAGTTTGGCATAACTTTTTTTAAATTAGCCTTGTTGAAATCGCTGGCTACGATTATAGCCGCGTCTGGATGTTTGTTTTGGTGCTGGTTCAAAGAGTCCTGTAGGTCTGCGAGAGCTTTGGCGGTATCTGCTTGTGGTGGGATGTATACTGCTGTGATTATTATGGCTGTGAATTCCCAGGGGAGATAAAACGGGCGACATAGGATGGATAGATGTTCAAGGTTCGGTGAACAGGAGCGGGAAATAATCTTTACCTCCTTGGGGTATTCCTTTACCGACTCTTCAGGAGGATGCTGAACAGGAGAGGAGAGGAGAGGAGAGGAGAGGAGAGGAGAGGAGAGGAGAGGAGAGGAGAAAACAGGAGAGGAGAGGAGAGGAGAGGAGAGGAGAGGAGAGGAGAGGAGAGGAGAGGAGAGGAGAGGAGAGGAGAGGAGAGAAAATGAGAGGAGAGGAGAGAACAGGAGAGGAGAGAACAGGAGAGGAGAAAACAGGAGAGAAGAGGAGAGGTGGGGGAGAACAGGAGAGGAGAGAAGAGGTGGGGGAGAACAGGAGAGGAGAGAAGAGGTGGGGGAGAACAGGAGAGGAGAGAAGAGGAGAGGTGGGGGAGGAGAGGAGAGAACAGGAGAGGAGAGAACAGGATGGTGGTATTAATCTTTCATAATGTCTGTTTAGTGACCAATAGAAGAGTCTCAGCTGGGATTCTCTCCTACCTTCATCATCTCTGGAGTATCCTTCTGAAGGTTAGTCTCATCATCTAGGGACGCACACACACACGCACGCACGCACGCACGCACGCACGCACACACACACACACACACACACACACACACACACACACACACACACACACACACACACACACACACACACACACACACACACACACACACACACACACACACACACACACACACACACACACACACACACACACAGTGTAACAAGTCGTTGAGCATTTGGTTAATTGAACGATTATCACCAATACCATTCTAACCCTCATTAAAGGTGCTGTACATTTTTTTCTTGTATAATTTAAGTATTATATATGATTTTCTGGAGGAAGCCCAAACTATGATGTGCGCCCCTTTGTTTCCTCTCACCCTGCCCCATATCCCCCTTTGTTTCCTCTCACCCTGCCCCATATCCCCCTTTGTTTCCTCTCACCCTGCCCCATATCCCCCTTTGTTTCCTCTCACCCTGCCCCCTATTCCCCTTTGTTTCCTCTCACCCTGCCCCATATCCCCGTTTGTTTCCTCTCACCCTGCCCCCTATCCCCCTTTGTTTCCTCTCACCCTGCCCCCTATCCCCCTTTGTTTCCTCTCACCCTGCCCCCTATTCCCCTTTGTTTCCTCTCACCCTGCCACCTATTCCCCTTTGTTTCCTCTCACCCAGCCCCCTATTCCCCTTTGTTTCCTCTCACCCTGCCCCCTATTCCCCTTTGTTTCCTCTCACCCTGCCCCCTATCCCCCTTTGTTTCCTCTCCCCCTGCCCCCTATCCCCCTTTGTTTCCTCTCACCCTGCCCCCTATCCCCCTTTGTTTCCTCTCACCCTGCCCCCTATCCCCCTTTGTTTCCTCTCACCCAGCCCCCTATCCCCCTTTGTTTCCTCTCACCCTGCCCCATATCCCCCTTTGTTTCCTCTCACCCTGCCCCATATCCCCCTTTGTTTCCTCTCACCCTGCCCAATATTCCACTTATTTTCCTCTCACCCTGCCCCCTATTCCCCTTTGTTTCCTCTCACCCTGCCCCCTATCCCCCTTTGTTTCCTCTCACCCTGCCCCCTATCCCCCTTTGTTTCCTCTCACCCTGCCCCCTATCCCCCTTTGTTTCCTCTCACCCTGCCCCCTATCCCCCTTTGTTTCCTCTCACCCTGCCCCCTATCCCCCTTTGTTTCCTCTCACCCAGCCCCCTATCCCCCTTTGTTTCCTCTCACCCTGCCCCATATCCCCCTTTGTTTCCTCTCACCCAGCCCCCTATCCCCCTTATTTTCCTCTCACCATGTCCCCTATTCCCCTTTGTTTCCTCTCAACAAAAGAGAGAACATGACAGGATCCTTAATCAAATCAAATCAAATCAAATGCTAAGTGAGTTTTGAGCCACTGTTGCTACACAAGTCCATGGGGACATCATCAACCAGCTCTACGTTCACAGTGGTGGAGGAACAACTGGACTTCATTCAAACAAATAGCTACTTCACAATGAAAAGAGACTACTTCCTTACCTGTTAGCTTTACAGCCACAAAATGTATATGAGGCAGGACATGTATTCAGCATGTAGACTAATAGAACAGCAATAGAAAACTCTGTCTGACCTGTGGGGAGGCTGAGGACGGTACTGCTTAGGGCCAGGAGGAGTTGGACCCGGGCCAGAGTGACCCGATAGTTCACGAAGGGTCCATATACCTTTGGAACCAGGTCTATGATCAACAAGTCCTCTAGTGCCTGATCACAAACACCACCATCCATCCATCCGTTCATCCGTTCATCCACACACACGCACACACACACACACACACACACACACACACACACACACACACACACACACACACACACACACACACACACACACACACACACACACACACACACACACACACACACACACACACACACACACACACACACACACACACACACACACACACACACACACACACACACACACACACACACACACACACACACACACACACACACACACACACACACACATCCATTAACAGCTCATACAGTGATACCAGGAGTGTAGGTAAGAGAATGGCAGCTTTCCAACAGCATTAAACAATGACTCATCTGTGTGCAAATGAACCGTTGTGACTTCCCACTGAAATTTGGGAACATTCCATCCTTATAGATTTAAAAACCTCTACGAGTACCTGAGTTGTTCTATAAAAAAGAGTACCTGTGAGTTGTTCTATAAAAAAAGAGTACCTGTGAGTTGTTCTATAAAAAAGAGTACCTGTGAGTTGTTCTTTAAACCAGAGTACCTGTGAGTTGTTTCATCATGAATGCATGAAAGGGTGGGGGGGGGGGGGGGGGGGTTCTATGCTTCAATCGTCACCAACGGAATACGTTACACAGTACATTACACACATACGTTAGGATTGCAGGGAAGGGATTCTTCGATCAACGCAAGATTGATACCATATAGCCCTTACCTTGACTAGGATGAGCACCAAAAAGAATATTCCAATTATCTGATCGCCATTCCAAGTATTGATGTCGATTGTGTTGCCAACATAATCCACCAAAGAACAGGAACCGGGAGTGCTTGATTATCCTCAATCCATGTGTTATAACCGCTCGCCATGCCCGACTAGGAAAATCTGGACTGGACTTTTTAGATCGACGTACAGCCCAAGCCAGAGAGTTTCCAAGGATGTGCAATACCGGCTGCAAAGCGGCAGGCGGCGGTATTGGACCTTTGCGATCTACAGTAAGACTCATTCCCTATGGTACCACAGCCTTCCTGGATGATTTATGAATGGAAATAGTGAATAAAAGAAATAACGATCAAATAACGAGTATACTCGTTGTTGGCGTTATTCAATTGGCGGCCAATAACGAGTATACTCGTCGTTGGCAGGGAATGAGTTAAAACAGAGTACCTGTGAGTTGTTCTTTAACACATTCCCCGCCAATAACGTCATAGAATGGATTTCAAGTTCATGCGAATTCTGCCAGATCATGGCGTACAACGTTATTCTGATCATATTTCATATTTTCGCCATGGTATTCATATTTCACTCACGGAGCATTGTCTGATGCTGTGTGAGCCAGCACAACTCTGCAATGCTTCAATACTGCCACCTGGTGGCTCATCGGCGAGTTGCCAAACCGGATATGCCCGTTGGAGCTCGGTGCGTCTCCCTATTCCGTCCGGCCACTCGTATATCGTCGCGGGACTCAAGACAAACACCGTGGATATGGATCGTTGCCATAACTCAATAATCGACATGATTTGGGCGTGTATTCATATTATACAAACCGGAAATAGATCGCCTCGATCCCCATCACATAACTGGGATCTGTTTGCTCCAGTATCATCGCCCAACGCTAAGAGGAGGATGCCGTGAGTTTCAGCGTGAGTGTTTATTATTATCGATACAAACTGCTCTGATCAATATATCACCCATACTACATAAATCATTTAACGTCGATCACGGAATTATAAACGACCCCCCCCCCCCGTTCACCCGCGCATGATCAGTCATAACGTTTAGGACCATGTACAGTTGAAATTTTTTATATAGCATGCATCGGTATCAAACGGCATTTGATAATCTAATATATGCATTTATGTCTATATCTCACGTTCTAGGAAATACTGCAGAAAACGATAAAAACATAATTTATACTAGACGGTATTTTCGTATGAATTAAAAAGTAAAACGTTCCTACATCCTGAACGATAGATAATCTATGTTGAATGGGCCATAGTAATGTCAATTTAGCAATACAATTTAAAAAGTTATAGCCCTGCAAAGAAGGTAAACATCTCCATAGACTTACAGTGCTGGCAGTGATCAAACATTGATGGATATAAGCGTGGCAGAGAAAGTGTTAAAACAGAGTACATGTGTGTTAGTCTTTAAAACAGGGTACATGTGTTAGTCTTTAAAACAGGGTACATGTGTTAGTCTTTAAAACAGAGTACATGTGTTAGTCTTTAAAACAGAGTACATGTGTTAGTCTTTAAAACAGGGTACATGTGTTAGTATTTAAAACAGAGTACATGTGTTAGTCTTTAAAACAGAGTACATGTGTTAGTCTTTAAAACAGGGTACATGTGTTAGTATTTAAAACAGGGTACATGTGTTAGTCTTTAAAACAGAGTACATGTGTTAGTCTTTAAAACAGAGTACATGTGTTAGTCTTTAAAACAGGGTACATCTGTTAGTCTTTAAAACAGAGTACATGTGTTAGTATTTAAAACAGAGTACATGTGTTAGTCTTTAAAACAGAGTACACGTGTTAGTCTTTAAAACAGAGTACATCTGTTAGTCTTTAAAACAGAGTACATGTGTTAGTATTTAAAACAGAGTACATGTGTTAGTCTTTAAAACAGAGTACACGTGTTAGTCTTTAAAACAGAGTACATCTGTTAGTCTTTAAAACAGAGTACATGTGTTAGTCTTTAAAACAGGATACATGTGTTAGTCTTTAAAACAGAGTACATGTGTTAGTCTTTAAAACAGAGTACATGTGTGTTAGTCTTTAAAACAGGGTACATGTGTTATTCTTTAAAACAGGGTACATGTGTTAGTCTTTAAAACAGGGTACACGTGTTAGTCTTTAAAACAGAGTACATGTGTGTTAGTCTTTAAAACAGGGTACATGTGTTATTCTTTAAAACAGGGTACATGTGTTAGTCTTTAAAACAGGGTACATGTGTTATTCTTTAAAACAGGGTACATGTGTTAGTCTTTAAAACAGGGTACATGTGTTAGTCTTTAAAACAGAGTACATGTGTTAGTCTTTAAAACAGAGTACATGTGTGTGTTAGTCTTTAAAACAGAGTACATGTGTTAGTCTTTAAAACAGAGTACATGTGTTAGTCTTTAAAACAGGGTACATGTGTTAGTCTTTCAAACAGGGTACACGTGTTAGTCTTTAAAACAGGGTACATGTGTTAGTCTTTAAAACAGAGTACATGTGTGTTAGTCTTTAAAACAGGGCACATGTGTGTTAGTCTTTAAAACAGAGTACATGTGTTATTCTTTAAAACAGGGTACATGTGTTAGTCTTTAAAACAGGGTACATGTGTTAGTCTTTAAAACAGAGTACATGTGTGTTAGTCTTTAAAACAGGGTACATGTGTTATTCTTTAAAACAGGGTACATGTGTTAGTCTTTAAAACAGGGTACATGTGTTATTCTTTAAAACAGGGTACATGTGTTAGTCTTTAAAACAGGGTACATGTGTTAGTCTTTAAAACAGAGTACATGTGTTAGTCTTTAAAACAGTGTTACAAAGGATCAGATTAAACCGAATATATATATTTATTTATTGATATATATTGCATAGTATTTGTATATCGTTTGATATCCCTTGTATATTCCTTGTACATATACACGGAATATCCCTTTAGCCCAGACCATAATATTTCATTCTCCTATTGGACAGCGGTCCACAGGCGCCAGAGCCGAGCCTCCAGAGTCAGGTTCAAAGTCACCGTCAAGACATGTCTGTGCATGCCCGGCCTTGCCCAGGGATACGAGACAGAAATGTCGTTGGCACTAGTTTGTTCACCGTGCATATAAATACGGCGCAGGTGAATACAGAAGCACTTAGTCTAAGAGTTACCCAATAAGTTGAAGCCTCACCCACGATACTCCGTGCGGTGAAGTATGGCCTGTTTGGCCCCAGAATAGAGCATTGAGACCGCGTGCGAATTAATAACTGAATTGTCAGAGTTTGGCGCTATACCGTCGAGTGCGACATATTTCTATTAAGTCAGTAATAGTCTATTTGAGTATAGTGTATCGTGCGGCTAAAGTTCTACAGTGACCAGCATCACCAACGCTTCCTCGTATTAGCTAGAGTCCTTATCCAGGCTGGGCTGCTTTCATGGCGCTTTCACCCGAGGAGACCTAGACGAGAACCGTGTGGACATGTACACTGGATTAATCTACCCGACGACTGCATAGCCCTTTGCGGCTGGAATATATTTGCTTTGGTCCTGTGATTTATGGAGCGGAGAATCGCCGACGCCTGCACGTGTTGGATTTACCCCGCGAGGAGCCAAGTCGAGTCGGCGCCTCAGAGAGCCTGAGGCCGGCTAGCTTTCTTCACTGTGGAGCTACAGTCTACGGAGAACAGCTGTATTCGTCTGTGGATCAAGAGGCTATTGCACCGTCTCCTGTACTTGGAGTCTCCTTAGTCATCGTTGACCAGACTCTCTACTACCGACAGTTCCTCTACCCCTGCTGGCTTACAACCAGGGGGACCCTTCCAGTATTTCCCGCTATATATTACTAGTGTACCATAGATATAATTCCCTAAGATTCAGGTTGTATAATTACCTCCTGCGTAACCAGAGAATGGACATTCATTGTTGATTTGCCTACGCACATTCCTTTGCCTTACAAGTGCATTCAAAGTATAATAGAGAAGTATTATGTACCTTTTGCTGCAATAAATACTTAAAGACAACTTTGTGTAGAACCGGTTCATTGTGGGAAGTGTTCATTATATTTAGATATCATGTACTGTATGGCCAGTAATTAAAGTACATAAAGCGGTAGTGGTTTAATGATACCATACTTATCAATACAGTCAGGGAATTGTACCCCTCAGTTACAAACAGAGTACATGTGTGTGTTAGTCTTTAAAACAGAGTACATGTGTTAGTCTTTAAAACAGGGTACATGTGTTAGTCTTTAAAACAGGGTACATGTGTTAGTATTTCAAACAGGGTACCTGTCTGTTCTCCTGGAGTGGCTTGTTGTTGTAGAACCTCCTCTGGGGCTGGAGGGGAAGATTCAGCACAACAAACAACAAATATATACAGTATATATTTTACAACAAATATTTACATCTAAATTGTATTAGTAATGAAGGTGGAATATGCTGTGTGTGTACCTGTGGTGTGTGTGTGTGTGTGTGTGTACCTGTGGTGTGTGTATGTGTGTGTGTGTGTGTGTGTATGTGTGTGTGTGTGTGTACCTGTGGTGTGTGTATGTGTGTGTGTGTGTGTGTATGTGTGTGTGTACCTGTGGTGTGTGTATGTGTGTGTGTGTATGTGTGTGTGTGTATGTGTGTGTGTGTGTGTGTGTGTGTGTGTGTGTGTGTGCGTGCGTGTGTGTGTGTGTGTCTGCGTGCGTGCGTGTGTGTGTGTGTACCTGTGGTGTGTGTGTATGTGTGTGTGTGTGTGTGTACCTGTGGTGTGTGTATGTGTGTGTGTATGTGTGTGTGTGTGTACCTGTGGTGTGTGTATGTGTGTGTGTATGTGTGTGTGTGTGTGTACCTGTGGTGTGTGTATGTGTGTGTGTTTGTGTGCTCTCAGCATCAGCTCAGTCAGCACAGCAATCTCCTCCACAGCCTCAGAGAACAGCCTCAGCTCAGTCAGAGCGCGGACCTGAACACAAACACACAGAGCTGTAGCTGCTCCAGTGAAGAAGAGAACCCTAGTCGGTCATTATTACAACCATTCATTCAGCTTTTATTATTTAACCCTTGTTTAACCAGGCAGGTCAATTAAGAACAAAATTCGTATTTAGAATGACGGCCTGGCGAGAGGACAAAAGGTCTAATAGAAGCTCCGTGGCCAGAGTGCGATCTAAGATAAGATAAGATACAATGGGCCTCATTCACCAATACTATACTATACTATTTTTCTTATATTTTTTCTTAACTGTCTGATAACCCTTTCACTGCCGCACTACCAAAAGGTTAACCCTTTCACAGCTCTGAACATGATGGGTTGTTTGGGTTAGCAACGTTAGCACCACGACTGCTAGCATGGCTGGTGGACTTAGGGCCAGTCCCAATCCCCTTCACTTGGCCCTACCCCTAGTTTTGGAGTGAAAAAGCCACGCGATTCGGCAAACACCCCTTGGTTCTCCGACACCGGACGGGTCCCTCCTACATTTTGACACGGACTGGCGTTCTAACCCGGAATGAGGAGCGGTGCTGCCCGGTTCGTCCAGTTGCACGGTTTCCTTGTGTCTAAAACCAAATAGGCTGATATGTACAAAATACACGTATCACTACAGAAACGTAAGTTACTTCTATCCCACGATCTCTCTGTCAGCATCTGAAAACACTCCGTGTGGAGGGCCAGTTGGAGGGCTACTGTACATGACCACTAGGGGGGTTTGGGAATGGGCCCTAAGGTCTTGTTGAGTCCAGCCTTACCTCTTCAACACAACAACACACACACATCCATTAACATCCACACCTTCAGGATCCTGCCATCCACAGTGCGCTGTGTGTCTCTGCAGACGCTGTCGGTCAGGTGCAGGTAGAGAGCGAGCATGGGCAGCAGCTGCAGGCACAGACAACACTTTAACACTTTTATACGTTGTGTAGGGTGTGTAGTATGTGCTATGTGCTACGTATGAGCTATATGCTATGTGCTATGTGCTATGAGCTATGTGCTATGTGCTACGTATGAGCTATATGCTATGTGCTATGTGCTATGAGCTATGTGCTATGTGCTATGAGCTATGTGCTATGTGCTATGAGCTATGAGCTATGTGCTATGAGCTATGTGCTATGTACTATGAGCTGTGCTATGTGCTATGAGCTATGTACTATGTACTATGTGCTATGTGCTATGAGCTGTGCTATGTGCTATGTGCTATGAGCTATGAGCTATGTGCTATGAGCTATGTGCTATGTGCTATGAGCTGTACTATGTGCTATGAGCTATGTACTATGTACTATGTGCTATGTGCTATGTGCTATGAGCTGTGCTATGTGCTATGTGCTATGAGCTGTGCTATGTACTATGTGCTATGAGCTGTACTATGTGCTATGAGCTATGTACTATGTGCTATGTACTATGAGCTATGTGCTATGAGCTATGTGCTATGTACTATGTGCTATGTACTATATGCTATGTGCTATGTGCTATGTGCTATGAGCTATGTGCTATGTGCTATGAGCTATGTGCTATGTGCTATGAGCTATGTGCTATGTACTATGTGCTATGAGCTATGTGCTATGAGCTATGTACTATGTGCTATGAGCTGTGCTATGAGCTATGTGCTATGAGCTATGTACTATGTACTATGTGCTATGAGCTGTGTGCTATGTGCTATGTACTATGTGCTATGTGCTATGTACTATGTACTATGTGCTATGAGCTATGAGCTATGTGCTATGTGCTATGAGCTATGTACTATGTGCTATGAGCTATGTACTATGTACTATGTGCTATGAGCTATGTACTATGTACTATGAGCTATGTACTATGTACTATGTGCTATGTGCTATGAGCTATGTACTATGTACTATGAGCTATGTACTATGTACTATGTGCTATGAGCTATGTACTATGTGCTATGAGCTATGTACTATGTACTATGTGCTATGTACTATATGCTATGTGCTATGAGCTATGTACTATGTGCTATGAGCTATGTGCTATGTGCTATGTACTATGTGCTATGTACTATGTGCTATGTACTATATGCTATGAGCTATGTGCTATGTGCTATGTGCTATGTGCTATGTACTATGTGCTATGTACTATATGCTATGTGCTATGTGCTATGTGCTATGTGCTATGTACTATGTGCTATGTGCTATGTGCTATGTACTATGTGCTATGTGCTATGTGCTATGTACTATGTACTATGAGCTATGTGCTATGTACTATGTACTATGTAATATGTCCTATGTACTATATACTATGTGCTATATACTATTTGATATGTGCTATGTACCATGTACTATGTGATATGTACTATGTGATATATAATATGTGCTACGTACTACAGTATATGCTATGTGCTATATGCTATGGACTATGTGCTATGTACTATGTGCTACAGTATATGCTATGAACTATGTACTATGCGCTATATGCTATGAACTATGCACTATGTAATTCATGTAAAAAAGGTAGGTGTAATAAGCTAAGGCTTCAGCCTACGCCTTGTCAGTAACTTGACATTTTAAAAAGAAAGAAAATATTTATTATTTATTATTTATGTATACGTGTATGTGAGTATAAGTTGAAAATGACAGAAACAACTACACTACTATATACCTGTCAGTAGTGTCCTCTACACTGTACAGTATGTCTTATACCTTGCAGTACTGTCCTGGATGTAGTGTATGTACAGTATTATATACCATGCAGTAGTGTCCTAGATGTAGTGTACACTACTGTATGTACAGTATTATATACCATGCAGTAGTGTCCTAGATGTAGTGTATACTACTGTATGTACAGTACTATATACCATGCAGTAGTGTCCTAGATGTAGTGTATTCTATGTACAGTGCTATATACGTAGAAGTATTGTCTTGTATGTAGTGTATGTACTATATACCTTGCAGTAGTGTCCAGTATGTATTATACCTTGCAGTAGTGTCCAGTATGTATTATACCTTGCAGTAGTGTCCAGTATGTATTATACCTTGCAGTAGTGTCCAGTATGTATTATACCTTGCAGTAATGTCCAGTATGTATTATACCTTGCAGTAGTGTCCAGTATGTATTATACCTTGCAGTAATGTCCAGTATGTATTATACCTTGCAGTAGTGTCCAGTATGTATTATACCTTGCAGTAGTGTCCAGTATGTATTATACCTTGCAGTAGTGTCCAGTATGTATTATACCTTGCAGTAATGTCCAGTATGTATTATACCTTGCAGTAGTGTCCAGTATGTATTATACCTTGCAGTAGTGTCCAGTATGTATTATACCTTGCAGTAATGTCCAGTATGTATTATACCTTGCAGTAGTGTCCAGTATGTATTATACCTTGCAGTAGTGTCCAGTATGTATTATACCTTGCAGTAGTGTCCAGTATGTATTATACCTTGCAGTAGTGTCTAGTATGTATTATACCTTGCAGTAGTGTCTAGTATGTATTATACCTTGCAGTAGTGTCTAGTATGTATTATACCTTGCAGTAGTGTCCAGTATGTACTATACCTTGCGGTAGTGTCCTGTGCAGTACAGCCAGTGGCAGAGGAAACTAAGGCTGCTGACAGTGGCAGGTAGTGGAGCTCTGTGGGGCTCAGAGAACAGATCTATCCCAGGCAGCAGCTGCTCTCCAAGGCTGCAGGAGGCGTACTGGAGGTCACTCTGAGCTTGGGGCATGGAGCTAGACATCACACACTGGTGGGGGAGGAACACACACTGGGTTACAAGTCAGCTTCATATATTACCTGACCCTTT
>NC_140171.1:144453076-144485576 GCF_963971535.1 Notolepis coatsorum | reverse complement strand
GAGAGAACGCTGAGACGGGGACTTGTATTTACACAACCCCACCCGTTTTCAGGTTTGGTACAGACCCTATTGTCAGGGTCACAAGCAGTGACAGCTCTGGTCAACGAGATCCAATCTCTGTGGACGAAGCAAGCCATCGTCGTGGCGTTTTCCTCCCGGTATTTTCTGGTGCCCGAGAACTCGGGAGGGGGGGGTGTCAGACCCATGCTGGACCTGTCCCATGGGAAGGTGCAGCATTTTTTGGATCGTCTCCTACCTGTTGAACACTGTCAGGTGGGGGCCTGGTTCTCCTCCATAGACCTGTAGGATGCGTATTCGCATCCCCGATCTTCCATCCTAGGGCTTACCTACGCTTCCTTTGCAGGGTTTAGCGTATGAGTACCAGAGGCTGCCGTTCGGTTTTTCTCTGGCTCCCCGCATCTTCACCAAGTGCGTGGAGGCCGCACTGGGGCCTCTGCGTCGTCAGGGGTTACGAAGTGTATTTTGCCCTGACGACGTTCTGGTCCTTGGCGGTCAAGGTGGATCGTCAGGTCTCAGACCAGGCAGGTGGTGGAATTTCTACCAGCCTGGGGTTTGCTGTAGACTGGAAGTAGAGTATTCCTCTTCCCAGTCAATGGGTGGAGTGCTATGGACATCCCTCTCAGAGCGTGTTATCTACACGCTCGGGAGGTTCCGTCCTAGTACGGGTACGGCGCTGTCCGTGATACGCCTGCTCGGTATGATGGCATCTGCTCATTCCGTGGTCCCTCTTGGCCTCCTCTTCACCCCAGGGGGAGGTTACGGTGTTGGTTTTTTTCCAGTATGGAAATAGACCCGGTGAGAGGCAAGTGGAAGCGGCTAAGGTTCCCAAGGTGTCAGTACTGGGGGACCTCGCCCCCTGGGGAGGGCCTGGGGTCCTCACCAGGGGGGTCCCCATGGGCAGTAGGCTGTCACATGTCACGTTTTCACCGACGCCTCCCTCGCTGGAGACGCGCCGGGCCAACGCAGTAGGGGGCAGCTGGCAAGCCATGCTGCCCAGTCTGCGCTACGTTCAATGTGTTGGTATTGAAGGCGGTCCTTCTGGTCCTCAAACTGTGTTTTGATCAGGACGGACAATACGACGTCAGCGTCGTATGTCGACAGACAGGGAGGAGTACGCTCCCCCCGTCTGCACCGGGCGGCGGGCGGCTGGCTATGGGCGTTCTCCATCTGCGCAGCCTGAGGGCTCTCCACATCCCGGCAGGGTGAATGTGGGTACAGGTGTGATGTCGTATGTCGACAGACAGGGAGGAGTACGCTCCCCCCGTCTGCACCGGGCGGCGGGCGGCTGGCTATGGGCGTTCTCCATCTGCGCAGCCTGAGGGCTCTCCACATCCCCGGCAGGGTGAATGTGGGTACAGGTGTGATGTCGTATGTCGACAGACAGGGAGGAGTACGCTCCCCCCGTCTGCACCGGGCGGCGGGCGGCTGGCTATGGGCGTTCTCCATCTGCGCAGCCTGAGGGCTCTCCACATCCCCGGCAGGGTGAATGTGGGTACAGGTGTGATGTCGCAGGGCGGTCCTCACCCTGACAAGTGGGGATTACGTCCAGACATAGGCGGGCAGGTCTGGGACCGATGCCGTGGCCGCCTGGGATTCTTTCCCCCCATACATCTGTTAGGTCAGTTGTTGGGGCGGGTACGTTGAGGAGCGCAGGACCTTGATCCTGATTGCGCCGGACCGGGGCGCAGCTGTGTGGTTCCCGGTCCTGTTCCAGCTCTCGGTAGCCCCGTCGTGGCCTGTTCCTTGGTCATCGCAGGCCCTCTCTCAAGCGCACGGGTCTCTGTGCCAGTTCCCTGTGCTGGGCCAGCCGCTGATGGTTTGGCTGGTGAGAGGCTGAGTCTGGAGAGGATGGATCCTTCTGTGGTTGATACCATCCGGAACTCGCATGCTCCCTCCACTATCGCGGTTTACGCGGGTAGGTGGCGTATTTTTCCAAGAGTGGTGTAAGGTGGGGGGCCGAGACCCGGTGTCCTGCCCCCTGGACGCTGTCCTTACCTTCCTTCAGTGTATCCTTGATAGACTGTCGGCTTCGACGGTGAGGGTATATGCTGTGGCTATATCCTCTTGTCATGAGGGGTTTGAGGGTATACGTTGTTCAGCCACCCTCTTGTGAAGCGTTTCCTGCTTGGCGCTCGGCCCCTTAAGCCGGTGAAACGTTCTCTGTCTCCGAGTTGGGATCTTCAATTGGTCCTCGTCAGTTGTCCGAGGCCCCGTTTGAGCCTCTTGAGCAAGCGCCTTTGGAACAGCTGTCGTTCGAGACTGCGTTCCTGCTGGCCATCACCTCCGCTAAGCGCGTGGGTGAGCTCTGTGCCTGTCTATTCGTGTCGATAGCGGTGCCACTCTGCGGCTTAATCCAGTCTTCGTGCCAGAAAATATCCGGAGCTCTTTTCGCTCCAGGGATATTGTGGTTCAGGCGTTTCATCCGCCTCCACACGCTAGTGAGTTAGAGGCGAGCCTTCACCTGTCATGTCCGGTCCAGGGATTTGGGGTTTTACCTCAGCCGGACTCAGGACCTCAGGGCTACCGATCAGCTTTTTGTCTGTTACGGTGGCTCTCGCACTGGTAGGGCACTGTCGAAACAGCGCCTGTCCCATTGGTTGTGCGAGGGCATTGCCCTTTGCTACACGTTGGCTGGGCTGGCCCCCCCTGGGGGTGTCAGGGCGCACTCCACTCGTGGGGTGGCGGCCTCTGCCACCCTGTTAGGACGGGCCTCGGTGGAGGACATCTGTGCTGCGGCCTCATGGTCCTCCCCGGGTCCCTTCGTAAGGTTTTACCTCATGGACATGACTGGGGATTCTGTTTCCCAGGCGGTTCTGAGGTCTGGAACCTCCCCTGCTTCCCGCCTTTCGGTGGGTTAGCAGGGATGTGTGGGTGTGGACCGCAAGGTGTTGTGTCACACGTGGTCCCGCCTGTGCTGTGCGTTTGGAGGTTCTAGTTCCCTCTTTTCGCACTTGGGTGGAGTTGACTGCCGCCCCCTCTTCACTAGGAAGGAGGGGTGACGGGACTCCCCTCCCCCCTGATGTGGGCTTACGGGTCCTCAGGGGGTACATTTGTCGGGCCTCGCGTCCGCTCTACCCCATATCTCGATATGGCTTAAGAGCGGGACGCGATGCCAGTACGAGTATATAACGATAGGTTATGTATATAACCTAGTTATATGAGTACTGGCTAAGCGTCCCGCTCTTAAGCATGCCCTGAGGTCCCTTGGGTTTTTTTTTTCTGATGGAAAACTCTTCCCGAGGAAGGGTGAGTGGTGACCATGCCCGGTGTCTTATAGTAAGCCACTGGGGCGGGGCCTGGTCAAGTGTTTTGGGTGTTTTGTTTTCGTTCATGGAGTACAGTAGGTACAGGAGATGAGGTATATCTCGATATGGCTTAAGAGCGGGACGCTTAGCCAGTACTCATATAACTAGGTTATATACATAACCTATCGTTCCAGAGCCTCGGGAGTCAGGGGTGGTAATCGGACACTTGCATGTACAAAGTCGCACACCTGACATATCGGCATGTAACTCGAGAACCGCTGAACGGATTTGGTCGGGTGAGGTGGCATTCGAACGGCAACAAATAGGGCTTCTATATAGACGCTCACAAAGTGCAGTGTCGTGCCGGTGGGCAAATCGTCCTAAAGAGGGCCAGTTGCATGTGTTAACTTTAAATAGTTATGCTAATTTTGCATAAAACCCCTGTTGATTGCATACTGAAAGTAAATTGGACGCTATTCTGAGACCATTTGTAGCAGATGCACAAGTCTGGTCCCTTTTGAAAGGAAACACTCAAAATTGTCTTACTCAGAATCACTCAGAGTGCTATTGTCATAGAGTTACAGAGGTTTGAACACACTGAAATAAAAGTTCTTTCATTTTCATCTGAATTATAGTGCAAACAGATGCCTGCAGATCTATCTACTCTATAGTTATTAGCTGAACATATTACTGGAGCCATAACCTGCAGTCTTACCTCAAACATGTCCAAAGTCGATAACAATATCACCAAAATAAATAGTTTTACAAATTTTTATGTAATGGTATGTTTAGGCATTTTTCCAAAAAGGAGTGCGAGGAGTCAACACTACATCAGGAACGCCAGCTCCATACACATTTTTAAAGGAACATTTAAAAACAGTCTAGCTTACAAATAGTGTACCATGTTTTTATTATTATGTGTTTTTAATTTTATGTATTGATCTTTTACTGAAATGTTATTTGACTGTGCTTTGCCTATTGCCGTAGTTTTATTACTGTTGTCTTATTAATGTGATGCTTTACATATGCATATGTTTGTGTACAGCACTTTGAGCTGTATGAAAGGTGCTTTATAAATACATACTTACTTACCTCAGTCCCCTCTCCCCCTCCCCCACTAATCTGTTGTCACAAACATCACCTCCACCCCTTCCCTACCCTACAAACAAACCCTCAACCCCCATAGGAGTGACAACAACAGATCAGCACAACTTGCGCTCCGGAGAGGGAGGCGCATGTTCATTCTCTTGCGTACAGTACGCTTTTAACGCTTCTCGTCTCAGAAAACCAAGTAAAATGTGATTATTTTCAGAATTTCATTGGCTACACAAACACTCAATAATTGTCAGCGTCAGTGGTGATTTGTCCATGTGGTAACATTGACTGGGTATTTCATAATCCATATGTCTATAATTAGAAAAACCATATGCAAAACACTGGTGTGCTCTAAGGCAGTGGTTCCCAAAGTCGGGGTCGCGACCCAAAGGTGGGCCGCGAGCAGCCACGGGAGGGCCGCGAGGTGATTAAAAAAATAATAGAAAATCTTTTTTTTTTTTTTTTTTTTCAGGCCACTGAATTTAGAAGCAGGCCAGGACAGTGTTTCTAGTTGTATTCTAAAATTCTATTATATTGTATTCTAAAATGTGACTATATGGTTTTATATTAACTTAATAAATAAACGAAAACGAAAAATCTACTTATTTCAACGAACATTTCAAACTAAATAACAGATTATGCACATAAAATGCTGAAAACAACCGAAGCAACAATAGTATTTTAATGAGGCTATTATTATTATCATTATTATTTTGCAACAAGTTAGCCCTCTCATAAATAGCACATATAAATGAATAACTAACTTGAACTAACTTAATAGGATTGAAGTGATATTTGGCTTAAAAAATCAAAAAACAAAACCTGACGATGTGCATTGGGCCGCGGCTCTCTGACGCCTTATTTTCTGGGTCCCGGCCTGAAAAGTTTGGGAACCCCTGCTCTAAGGAACTGTTTTGAGCCCATATGAAACCCCTGCTGTTGTTGAAACTGTATTTAGACAGCCATTCTCAACCCCCACTCAAGCAAATGTGGTCAACCACTAGAAACAAAGGAACTGAAAAGTCACAGTTAGCGCCTAACAGATTACAGACAGAGAGAAACAGAGGTCTGATTACAGACCTAAACTACTTTTGAGATTAACCAAAAGGTACATGGAAACGAATTCATAAACAAGATCAAACTAACTAAACCATATCAATTTAAAAGGTAACTGACTCATTAGATTTGAATACCATTTAGGAATGTCAAACTGGTTAAGTAATAATGCTATTTCACTCTGGTTGTAAAGCTCGCTAGAATCTAAAACCAAGGAACTATTAATTCAGTATACTTTATATAGGGAATCTGGTATTAAAATATAGACAAACTCCACATGGGTTAAATGCTGAATACATATGTAACTCATTACATTAAAAGCTACAGATATAGAAAAGGTTTTAGGGTTAAGACTCTGTGCTCATCAAAAGCCACAGACCCCCTGGACTGAGAAGACCTGAGCAGCAAAGGAGGGGGCCAAAAGCAGACCCCTCTGTTTACTGAAGGACAACACACCGACGAGGAAATCAGGGGGGAGGGGCGGACCCCCCTCCCAGAAAACAAATCTAATTGGACCAAATGTATTATTAGAATATGCTAGGATTGGTGGAAATCAGAGTATTTAACAGAGAGCGCAGTGTTTGAGAAGGAGGCCAGAACAGATGCACCCACCCCATGGGGTCTTTCTGGTCTCCACCACTTCCACAGACTGCCCTCTTGCCGCGACGTGAGTAAACTGTATGGAGTAATCACTGTTTGTTGTGATATAAAGTAAAATGCCTATTTTAGACCAGGTTTAACCATGTGGTGGCAAAAGTAGTAGTCTATTCCATTGATAAACATGACTAAATTTATGTGCAGACTTGTTTTGATGTGAGCCACCGTGAATGGGCTAAGATTATGTAAACCTCATCAATCCTGTTGTAACATCATGTCTTATGAAAAATGATGAATAATCCCTGTATGGAAACAATCTTTTAATTCACTCTGAGCCCTGAGGCAAATAAACCCTTTGAGTTGAACTATAGTTCCTTTGTCTGACTGCACGTTTATTCCTTGCTGGCTAAGTCAGATGAGGAGACCATTCTATCACTCTGTCCTTCTTCCCTCTAGTTAGCAACCTGTATGCACTGTAAATAACCCAATGTATTGACTTAGAGCTGCTGTCGGGACAAAACCTCATAACTCCATTTTTTTTATTTATTTTTTATTATATAAATCAACTCCGTAGATCATCCTCCATATGTGTGTGTGGGTTTTACAAAGTTTAAACAATGGGGAAGCATTAAACCGATCATCTGTCTAAACCTCCTAACTCTATTCACCCTCAAATCTGTGTTAGTTTTTTTCATCTGCTGAAAAGTTGGGTTTTTGGAGTTATGAGGTTTTGTCCCGACAGCAGCGACGACATCCACCGGAGGTGGTCACTTTTTCTAAACTGACGCTCGTTGGCTGTTTGGTCTTATAACCCGAGATCAAACAGCGGCCATTTGATCTTTCAACCGATGTGTTGGTTGAGAGACAATAACACAGCGTGATGCCGACAGACGGCTGTAAATGTGTTGCGACGGCCCGTTTTAAGAGGTTAATGACCGAAATAAACAAACTAAACTAAAAGTAAAACTAAACTAAGAGACACACATAGACACACATAGACACACACACACACATCTGACCGTGTGTTTGCATTGTAGAAGTGCAGGTCTCCCAACTCATACAGCGCCTGGACAGTAAGAGAGTCCATCATGTTAGCCTGGAGGAACTCTGAGGAGGAGAGGAGGAGGTGACAGTCATTCTGTTAGCCTGGAGGTACTCTGAGGAGGAGGTGACAGTCATTCTGTTAGCCTGGAGGTACTATGAGGAGGAGGTGACAGTCATTCTGTTAGCCTGGAGGTACTATGAGGAGGAGGTGACAGTCATTCTGTTAGCCTGGAGGTACTATGAGGAGGAGAGGAGGAGGTGACAGTCATTCTGTTAGCCTGGAGGTACTATGAGGAGGAGAGGAGGAGGTGACAGTCATTCTGTTAGCCTGGAGGTACTCTGAGGAGGAGGTGACAGTCATTCTGTTAGCCTGGAGGTACTATAAGGAGGAGGTGACAGTCATTCTGTTAGCCTGGAGGTACTATGAGGAGGTGACAGTCATTCTGTTAGCCTGGAGGTACTATGAGGAGGTGACAGTCATTCTGTTAGCCTGGAGGTACTCTGAGAAGGAGGTGACAGTCATCCTGTTAGCCTGTGTAGTATTTATATAATGTATTATATAGACCTACTGTAGTATTTACATGATGTATTATATAGAGCTGGTATTTATATGTCTTACAGTATATGGACCTAGTATTTACATGATGTATTATATGGACCTAGTATTTACATGATGTATTATATGGACCTAGTATTTACATTATGTATTAGGGTCTGTTTGACCCTCTTCCAGCAACTCTCATCAAAAAACTCTCCCCAACTCTAGGCCCTGCCCTACTCAATATCTTCAACACCTCTTTGTCTACTGGCGTGGTGCCCTTGGCCTTTAAATCAGCCGTCATTAAACCTCTACTTAAAAAACCAAACATCGACTCTCTAATCTTGAAAAACTACAGACCCATCTCCAATCTTCCGTTCCTATCCAAAATATTAGAACGGATTGTCGCAACGCAACTTACTGACCATCTATCAAACAATAATCTTAATGAATCTTTTCAATCTGTCTTTAGAGCCTTACACTCCACCGAAACGGCGGTTACCAAAGTCACAAACGACTTACTGCTCTCTCGACTCAAACCTAACTTCTGTGCTCTTATTGCTTGATCTCAGTGCAGCCTTTGACACTGTCGATCATTCGATTCTTCTACTGTAAGTTGGCTCGAAAATCATGTTGGCATTCGGGGTCACGCACTCGCTTGGTTTAAATGTTATTTAACTGATAGAACACACTGCGTGGTCTATAATGATTTAACATCTGAGACACTCCAAGTGCAATGCGGTGTCCCACAAGGCTCTGTTCTGGGCCCTTTGCTATTTTCGATTTACATGCTACCCCTCGGCAATATCATACGCAAATTTGGCATAAACTTTCATTTTGACACTGATGACAACCAATTATACATACCTATTAAGCCAAACGATTCTTCCCAATTACAAAATCTTGAGGCTTGCCTGCTTGCCAAGTGGATGTCGCAAAACGTTCTACTCCTTAATGCAGATACAACTGAGATGTTAATCGTTGGCCCCCAAAACCACAGAGACCTGTTTGAGGACATCTCCCTCAACTTTGATACTTGTCATGTATCTCAGAGCTCCACCTGTAACGTTTGGGTCTTTTACTCTCTCTAGGAGTAAAAGCTCCTGGTGCCACCCTGGAGTATGTCACCCTCTCTATTCTTCCAGGTTGTCCTGATTGCTGATTGACACCGGCTGTGTGTTTGACTCTCTTTATAATGGCCTTGTGTTTATTCTCTCATTTGTCAGTTCTTCATCTAACGTTACCGTGAGTAGCTGTCTACGGAGAGTCGTGTCGCTCCAGGCCTGGAGGATGCAGCTGCCGTGTTTTTGATTATCGTTTAATTATTATTTAGTTTGTTTCTCTTTTGTATAATACCAGTATCGCTCTTGATGTTTCAAAAATAAAAGGAAACACTGTTTTTGGTGAGAAGAGCAACTACCGTCTCCGCACCTTTCTTCTGTACTGCATTTGGGTTCAACACACCTACCTGAGTCGTAACACCACCATAAAAAACCTTGGAGTCATTTTTCCCCTCCCTCTCATTTAATGCACATATAAAGAATTTCACCAACATTGCCTTCTTCCATCTTCGTAATATCGAAGAAATTCGCCCCATTTTAACTCGGCTGATGCTGAAACCCTAATTCATGCTTTTGTCTCATCACGTCTAGACTACTGTAACATAATTTTTTCAGGCCTACCTAACTCAAGCATCAAAAATCTTCAACTCATGCAAAATGCGGCTGCATACTAACTAAAACTAGAAGATTTGATCACATCACACCAGTTTTGTCCGCCTTACACTGGCTTCATATTCAAGCCAGATCTGACTTTAAAGTGCTACTCCTCACCTACAACATTTTAAATGGGCTCGCACCACTCTATCTATGCGATCTCATCTCTCGATACTCGCCCGCTCGTGCTCTGCGCTCACAAAATGCGGGGCTTCTATCGATTCCTAGGGTTAAAAAGAAATCCGCCGGCCACAGAGCCTTGTCCTCGCTCCCTACCTGTGGAACAAATTACCTGCCGTCGCCAGGGGCGCCTGCTCTGTCGAAGCTTTTAAATCCCTGCTTAAGACCCATATTTTCTCTCTCTCCTTCAACCTACCCTGATCTCACCTGGTCAGGGACTGACCCATAGATTAATCTGTCTAGTTTAGTTAGGATGTCTATTTGCTCCCATGTCTGCTTTTCTGCAGACATGGGAGAACCTTTTTAACCTCTGTCTCTGTCTCGGTCCCTGATGGAACAGCTTCTGTCTGACCTGCAGCGCTGAACCTTACCTGCTCTGCCCTGACCAATTCTGAGTGGTTTCTCCTGCCCCCCCGGGGCATATGGCCTGAGCCATTGTCTTGTATCTTATCCTGTATACATACACTTGCAGTAATTCTATTACTCAATTTCACAATTTTCTTATATACTTTGATTCTACTGTCACTGTGTATGCATAATGCTCATTACATGTATTTATTGCTCCATCTCCGCCCATTACAAACATGGGAACCCCCCCCCCCCCCCCCCATCTCTCTGAGTGGTTGTCTCGTAGTGTTGACCAAGGTGGTGGATGTCTCTGGGTCTTGGCCAACGATTGCAGTGACTGTTCTATGTGCACCACCGAGGCCATGGAGCAGCTTCTTACCGTCTTCTGTCCGTGGTCTGTCAACATGGTTTAGACGTTGAGTTCATTGTTGGGTTAAGTACTTCTATTCTATTCACATAATATGCTTACTACATATATCTATTCTATTCACACCACATGTATCTATTGCTATGTCCGCCCATCACAATCACGCAAACTGTCTAACGCCTGTCCCGTCTCCCTGTGAGTGGCTGTCCCGTGGTGATGACCGGAGTGGTGGACGTCCCGTGATGATGACCGGGAGGATGCGACCCTCTCTGCGCCGCCCCCATGCCTCAAATAGATCCGCCATCAGCTCTATTGTCAATCTTTCAAAATGTTCAGTTGCTATTGCATGCAGTTATCTGTGTTTCATTACGCATATGTGTGCATGCTTACCAACTGTTTCGCCTGTTTTATTGCAACACTACTATCACCGACATCTAAGAAGGGAGATCCCCCCTTGAATGGCCCTTCTAAGGTTTCTCTCCTCCACATTGCCTGTGGTGCATTTTTTCCTATTGCTAGGTTTTAGCGAGTGTTTCCTTACCTTCGCGTTGGGTATGTCTGGGAGTGTTGCATTCATTTATTTAAAATGTTTTAAACTTCATGGTGTTTTTGTTTCGTTCTTGATTTATTGTGATGTTTCTTCTTGACTTGTTTAACACAATGGGGACGAACAACGTATATATCCGTGTTTCGATTCCACCCGTTGTGGACAGAAGCACGGATAAATCCGTGGAAAGTTGTTATTGCTTTTATTCCATATTAATAACCTATTCAAGGTCACCGAGCGGCACTGCAGATTTACTCTACTCTATGAATTCGAGAAGGTGCAATACCGGTCAGTCTTTTTTTTTACTTTCAATGGAGATTTCAGTTAGCAGGATTCTAGATGTGCAGCATGTAGCTTGGATTACGTTTTGCATCGCAGATTTCACCATGCAATAAGGGGATTTATCATCAGCCAATGGACATATCGATCTACCAGATGGCGATCGATAACGGGGAAATGCTCGGGGGGATCCCACCGGACCACGGTAAGATCTTTTTCACGTAAAGTACATCCCGATCGGGCCTTGTTTTGATAGCCATCCAGGCGTTCGGCCTATGAGGCTAATGAGGCTAACGCGGTTATTGTTAATCAATAATCAGAAACGACACCCCCCCCCCCTTTCATGCATACAACCCGATGGCCTGGGGATGCGCATGCGTGTGTGTGCATGCAAGAGTGTGTGTGTGTGTATTCTTACTAATAGAATTTGTGTAGGCAGTGATGACAGTGTTAATGTGCTGAGGGCTGATTGGCTGTCTGTAGAGTGATGTCACTGAGCTGTAGTCTTCCTCTGACAGATCTGGCGGGCAGACCTCTGGCGGGCAGACCTCTGGAGCAGAGGGGTTCATGAGAGAGATTTCAACCTCACTGCTGGACTGGGCTACACCGCTGCCTTGGCCCAAGGGCACGTCGGAGTCTGAGAACACAGTTAGGGACGTGATTGAGTCACAGTGTTGTACGGTGCTATCTTGTTAGTATCAGCAGCTCTTAAAGGTAGACTCTGTAATGCCGTCAAACAGTCACCTCTAGGCAAAAGAGCCCCACTTGGTGTTTGCGCTTTGTTTACATTTTTTGTTTTGATCTGATGTGTGGCTATATACAGTAGCTATATAGTAACTTGCCATAGTGTGACTTCCTGTTTGACAGCATTACATACTCTACCTTTAAAGGGACAGTCCACCTTTTAACACTAGCACAGCCATGGAGAAAATGTCACTGATTCCCGCCGGGAACGGGTCAGATGACCCGACAGCTTATATGAGAAAGATGAGAAAAATAAACAGTGTAAACTATATAATTACCTCTGAATATAAAAATATGAGGTTTACCACAATGAAATGTAGGTTTGAGTGACAAATTAAATAAATAAATAAATAAAAAGATTATAATAATTATAATTATTTTTTTGGATGGAAGGGCCGCGTGAATATTAAAGGCAACCAACTTGTGTTCAGCTTTTCTCTGATTGGCCACGACCTCCCGCCCCCTTTTGCCGCGAGCGCGGCAGAAGTCCCAAATGAAATGAATGATGAAGCGCGGAGCTGTAATCTTTGTCCGACTCGAATCGCGCGAATACACAACGCATTTATCAAAACAACTACACGCTTCACTCGTCAGTGGAGGTGACTCTGTCCAGCTCCAGCAGCAGCGGCCTCTTCCGTTGTAGAAGCCCTTTCAATGACAGAGCTCTCATATTTTGCGAATGCATAAACTATATCTTAAATTATGGCTATGTGTCTAATATGGCTGTCGCTTATCAATGACTTTTTGCGACAGCCATATTAGACACATAGCCATAATTTAAGATATAGTTTATGCATTCGCAAATATGAGAGCTCTGTCATTGAAGTGGGTGGTGGCAGCGTAACAGCGTTCACTTCACCCTGATGTAAAGTAGCGATTTTTATTGTTTTGTCATGACAAACCAATTACATAATCCAACATATGTGAGGTTTTGTCCGCTGCTCACCAACTTTCTCTGTTTTCTTTAAGCCTACTGTTAGAAATTCCCTTCTCACTCACTCTCTCTAGCCCCCACCCTCTCGTTCTTTACTCTCGTTTACTCTCAGTGGCCACACCTGGACTATTATCAATTACCTCTCGCACCTGTGGTGGCAGGCTAATTAGTTCCCCTGTGGGCTTTAAATACCAGGGCGCTTCCCCTCGTTTCGGCGTGGGGTCGTGTTGTATTCATGCTGAGTCATATTCTCTAACATCTAGACTCTTTCGGGAGATCCTCTGGTCTACCAATGCTGTATATGGATTTCTCCAGCCTTGAGATGTTTTGCTCCAGCCTTCGTCTGCTGTCGCCGTAGCCTGTGGAGGAGACTGTTCTGCGCTCCCTGTAACTTCCACGGGAGGCACCCCAGCGTTCCACTGCAGACCCCAGCGCAGCTGTTCGTCCTGACGCACATCTAGACCAACGCGCATCTTCCGGACCCTCGGGCTTGGCACGCTCTTCAGTCTCCAGCGCGCAACGCGCATCTTCAAGGGCTTGGCACGCTCTCCAGTCTCCAGCGCGCAACGCGCATCTTCCAAAGATCCTTGTGCTTGGCACACTCCTCCTCGCAGACGCACCCCGATGCGTCTCTCGGTTCCGACGTGCACACCAAGGTGTGGCGCGCCACTCTGTTCCTCGGCTCCGACAGCGGCTACCCGGTGGACGACACCCTCGCCACCGCCGCTGTTCCAGCACCCTGTTCCTCGGCTCCGACAGCGGCTACCCGGTGGACGACACCCTCGCCACCGCCGCTGTTCCAGCACTCTGTTCCTCGGCTCCGACAGCGGCTACCCGGTGGACGACACCCTCGCCACCGCCGTTGTTCCAGCACCCTGTTCCTCGGCTCCGACAGCGGCTACCCGGTGGACGACACCCTCGCCACCGCCGCTGTTCCAGCACCCTGTTCCTCGGCTCCGACAGCGGCTACCCGGTGGACGACACCCTCGCCACCGCCGCTGTTCCAGCACTCTGTTCCTCGGCTCCGACAGCGGCTACCCGGTGGACGACACCCTCGTCACCGCCGCTGTTCCAGCACTCTGTTCCTCGGCTCGGACAGCCAGCCACCCGGTGGCGATGCCCTCGCCCCGCTGCTGTCCCTGTACCATTACGCATACGCCTGGGTGAGTTTTGATTGTGATGTCACTCACCCAGCGTATTGCCTCTTGCCCCCGTTCCCGCTGCTGTCCCTGTACCATTACGCATACGCCTGGGTGAGTTTTGATTGTGATGTCACTCACCCAGCGTATTGCCTCTTGCCCCCGTTCCCGCTGCTGTCCCTGTACCATTACGCATACGCCTGGGTGAGTTTTGATTGTGATGTCACTCACCCAGCGTATAGCCTCTTGCCCCCGTTCCCGCTGCGTTTCCTGTACCTTTACGCATACGCCTGGGTGAGTTTTGATTGTGATGTCACTCACCCAGCGTGGTGCCTCTTGCCCCCGTTCCCGCTGCTGTTCCTGTACCATTACGCATACGCCTGGGTGAGTTTTGATTGTGATGTCACTCACCCAGCGTATTGCCTCCTTTAGTTCTCACTTAGTTAGTAGTTTGGACATTTCATCTCCCACTCTGTTTTTGTTCTCACTTAGATAGTATTTTTGGACATTACATCTCCCCCTGTGTGTTTGTCACACGAAGATATTATTACTTTGTTACTTTGTTATTTGGACTGTTCTGCATCTGCTCTGTTTGTTCCCTTTTGAATATTAACCCTCTCCTCTGTTCTGCAGAGCGGCCCAGATGTTTTCCCACCAGTCCCCAGTTTCCTCCCTGTCCCCAGCCCGCCTCCGCGGGTCTCTGTCCCCAGTTTCCTCCCTGTTCCCCAGCCCGCCTCCGCGGGCCTCAGTCCCCTCAGTCCCTAGTTCTCCCCTTTCTAGTACACCTAGTTCCTGGTCCCAAGTTCTCCCCTTCTAGTTCCACCTAGTTCCTTGTCCCTAGTTCTCCTAGTCCCCAGTTCTCCTGTTCCCTAGCTCTCCTTGTCCCGACATCTCCTAGTCTCTAGTTCCTCTGTTCCTTTAACCTTCCCCTAGCGTTTCCTTTAATGTTCCCCTAGCGTTCATTAACCTACCCTTAGTGTTCCCTTTTCCTGCCCGCCTCTTAAAGGCACCTAGTTTTTCCCCTCTTGTTATATTCCTGTTTTTGTGTTCTCCCTTAAAGGGACAGTGCCCTTTTTTCCCTGTCTCTCAATAAATATCTGTTTCTTGGCAAACCATCATACCTGTCTTGTGTTGTGCGATTGGGGTCGGTTACAAACCATAACAGTACGACCCCACCAAATCGACGACCCCAGCCAGCACAGACGGTGTATGTTGAGTTTGCCTTTTTTTTTCTTGTTCCCTCTAGTTTCCCTCTAGCTCCCCTCTAGCTTCCTTGTTAGCCTGTTAGCTCCCCTATTAGCTTGTTGGTCTCCCCGGTTAGCTCCCCTCTTAGCCCTGTTTGACCCCCCTGCAGCTTGTTAGGCCTCTACTACCAGCATGGCCCTGTCTGCTAGCTTTGCCCCGGCGGCTAGCACAGCCTCTATGTTTATGCAGCCCTTGCTGCTGGCATAGGCCCTGTAGCTAGCCTTGCCCTGGCAGCTAACCCAGTCCCTCAGCAGAGCCCCAGTCTGCTAGCTTAGCCCCGGCTGCTAGCACAGCCTCTATGTTTTATGCAGCCCTTGCTGCTGGCATGGGCCCTGTAGCTAGCCATGCCAGGCAGCTAACCTAATTCCCTCTGCATGGCCCCGGTCTGCTAGCTTGGCCCCGGCTGTTAGCACAGCCTCTATGTTAATGCAGCCTTGCAGCTGGCATAGGCCCTGTAGCTAGCCAGGCCCAAGCAGCTAACCCGGTCCCTCTGCATGGCCTCCACTTTTTTGTGTAGTTTCCCCACTGCTAGGACTGCCCTTTCAGCTAGCAAGGTCAGTTTATCTCCCACTGCTAGGACTGCCCTTTCAGCTAGCAAGGTCAGTTTATCTCACACAGCTAGGACTGTCCTTCCAGCTAGCTTGTTCTCTCATGCTGGTCCAGCCCTGTCTGCCAGCCTAGCTCCGGCAGCTAGCGCAGCCTCTATGTTAGTGTAACAGTACAGCTAGCATAGGCCCTGTAGCTATCAGTGCCCTGGCAGCTACCCTTTCCCTCTGCTAGCCTGGCTCCGGCAGCTTGCGCAGCCTCTATGTTGATGTAGCAGTACAGCTAGCATAGGCCCTGTAGCTATCAGTGCCCTGGCAGCTAACCTTCCCTCTGCTAGCCCTTTTCCCGGTGCTACCATGGTTACCCCTTAGCTACCCTGCTTGCCCCTCAGTTCCTCTAGACCAGTTCCTCTAGACCAGTTCTCTAGACCAGTTCTCTAGGCCAGTTCCTCCTGACCCGGTTCCTCTAGGCCCGGTTTCCTCTAGGCCAGTTCCTCCTGTTGCCCCTCTGCTACCCTAGTTACCCCTCGGCGACCCTGTTTCTTTTGCTAGCCCCACTCTTGTGGTGGCTTCCCCTGCTGGCTTGGCCAGTACCTTTTGTTTTTGTCTTGTTTTGCCCCCTGCCACTCTGTCTGTATTTGTTTTGGGTCGCCAGGTGGCTCCCGTTGAGGGGGGGGTACTGTGAGGTTTTGTCCGCTGCTCACCAACTTTCTCTGTTTTCTTTAAGCCTACTGTTAGAAATTCCCTTCTCACTCACTCTCTCTAGCCCCCACCCTCTCGTTCTTTACTCTCGTTTACTCTCAGTGGCCACACCTGGACTATTATCAATTACCTCTCGCACCTGTGGTGGCAGGCTAATTAGTTCCCCTGTGGGCTTTAAATACCAGGGCGCTTCCCCTCGTTTCGGCGTGGGGTCGTGTTGTATTCATGCTGAGTCATATTCTCTAACATCTAGACTCTTTCGGGAGATCCTCTGGTCTACCAATGCTGTATATGGATTTCTCCAGCCTTGAGATGTTTTGCTCCAGCCTTCGTCTGCTGTCGCCGTAGCCTGTGGAGGAGACTGTTCTGCGCTCCCTGTAACTTCCACGGGAGGCACCCCAGCGTTCCACTGCAGACCCCAGCGCAGCTGTTCGTCCTGACGCACATCTAGACCAACGCGCATCTTCCGGACCCTCGGGCTTGGCACGCTCTTCAGTCTCCAGCGCGCAACGCGCATCTTCAAGGGCTTGGCACGCTCTCCAGTCTCCAGCGCGCAACGCGCATCTTCCAAAGATCCTTGTGCTTGGCACACTCCTCCTCGCAGACGCACCCCGATGCGTCTCTCGGTTCCGACGTGCACACCAAGGTGTGGCGCGCCACTCTGTTCCTCGGCTCCGACAGCGGCTACCCGGTGGACGACACCCTCGCCACCGCCGCTGTTCCAGCACCCTGTTCCTCGGCTCCGACAGCGGCTACCCGGTGGACGACACCCTCGCCACCGCCGCTGTTCCAGCACTCTGTTCCTCGGCTCCGACAGCGGCTACCTGGTGGACGACACCCTCGCCACCGCCGTTGTTCCAGCACCCTGTTCCTCGGCTCCGACAGCGGCTACCCGGTGGACGACACCCTCGCCACCGCCGCTGTTCCAGCACCCTGTTCCTCGGCTCCGACAGCGGCTACCCGGTGGACGACACCCTCGCCACCGCCGCTGTTCCAGCACTCTGTTCCTCGGCTCCGACAGCGGCTACCCGGTGGACGACACCCTCGTCACCGCCGCTGTTCCAGCACTCTGTTCCTCGGCTCGGACAGCCAGCCACCCGGTGGCGATGCCCTCGCCCCGCTGCTGTCCCTGTACCATTACGCATACGCCTGGGTGAGTTTTGATTGTGATGTCACTCACCCAGCGTATTGCCTCTTGCCCCCGTTCCCGCTGCTGTCCCTGTACCATTACGCATACGCCTGGGTGAGTTTTGATTGTGATGTCACTCACCCAGCGTATTGCCTCTTGCCCCCGTTCCCGCTGCTGTCCCTGTACCATTACGCATACGCCTGGGTGAGTTTTGATTGTGATGTCACTCACCCAGCGTATAGCCTCTTGCCCCCGTTCCCGCTGCGTTTCCTGTACCTTTACGCATACGCCTGGGTGAGTTTTGATTGTGATGTCACTCACCCAGCGTGGTGCCTCTTGCCCCCGTTCCCGCTGCTGTTCCTGTACCATTACGCATACGCCTGGGTGAGTTTTGATTGTGATGTCACTCACCCAGCGTATTGCCTCCTTTAGTTCTCACTTAGTTAGTAGTTTGGACATTTCATCTCCCACTCTGTTTTTGTTCTCACTTAGATAGTATTTTTGGACATTACATCTCCCCCTGTGTGTTTGTCACACGAAGATATTATTACTTTGTTACTTTGTTATTTGGACTGTTCTGCATCTGCTCTGTTTGTTCCCTTTTGAATATTAACCCTCTCCTCTGTTCTGCAGAGCGGCCCAGATGTTTTCCCACCAGTCCCCAGTTTCCTCCCTGTCCCCAGCCCGCCTCCGCGGGTCTCTGTCCCCAGTTTCCTCCCTGTTCCCCAGCCCGCCTCCGCGGGCCTCAGTCCCCTCAGTCCCTAGTTCTCCCCTTTCTAGTTCCACCTAGTTCCTGGTCCCAAGTTCTCCCCTTCTAGTTCCACCTAGTTCCTTGTCCCTAGTTCTCCTAGTCCCCAGTTCTCCTGTTCCCTAGCTCTCCTTGTCCCGACATCTCCTAGTCTCTAGTTCCTCTGTTCCTTTAACCTTCCCCTAGCGTTTCCTTTAATGTTCCCCTAGCGTTCATTAACCTTCCCTTAGTGTTCCCTTTTCCTGCCCGCCTCTTAAAGGCACCTAGTTTTTCCCCTCTTGTTATATTCCTGTTTTTGTGTTCTCCCTTAAAGGGACAGTGCCCTTTTTTCCCTGTCTCTCAATAAATATCTGTTTCTTGGCAAACCATCATACCTGTCTTGTGTTGTGCGATTGGGGTCGGTTACAAACCATAACAACATATGTGTAAAGAAACAACATATTCCAGTTAACGGTATATTTTTTTAATGATTCATTACGGTATAAATTAGGTTAACTGGAGCTGCGTATTGCCGGCTCTCATATTTGCGAATACAACAGCGTTCACCCTGATGTAAACAAAACAAGTCATTGCGACGGCCAATGTTCCCTCTAGTTTTTTTTCGGTCTGAGCAAACACTCAAACCTCCTGAGCAGACATCAGCAACTACTGAGCAACATACATCACCTGCCGATTAACCGGTTAGTTGATAAGCGGCGGTTTGTAAAAAATCTGAGAATCTTAATTTCCCTCAATGTCTAACATAAAAATATACAAATTTTGCTGATACACCGAGAAATAATACAAAAAGGCATATTATATTCCTTAATCAAATATTTATTTGACCATTGATTTACGATACAGAGCAAAGTCCTTACTTTGGCGGCGGCGGTGTGAGTCGTGTCACTAACTTTTGTCTTTTTAGGAGGCTGACTCGTCATTATTTTATTAAGTGAATTATCATGCGACTTCAAGGGTGACCATATTGTGATTTTTTTTAAAGAGGACACTCTGCCTTCAGCCTCAAGATACTTAATCAAAGTTTACTCAAAGATGCCTTATCATTATAATATATTTAAAGTATGCCTGCTCTGTATGGATATAAAATTATTGTTTATATTATTTTATATAACAAAATAATATCTCTCTATAACCAAAGTTACTCAACATGCTGTATTATGCCTAAAGTAATCTATCTGACAAATCTCAAGAAAATAACAATCAACCTATGACAAAATAATATATATTTTCAAGTCTTACTGGACAAAATAAATAACAAGAAAAATATGAAGTAATGCTCTAAATAATACCTCTTCTGTATTAGAAAATCCAGCTTAAAAAAATATATCTTTGTATCTTTTCAATGTAATGTAAATTATAAAACAGTAACCTCACAAAGATACTAATTTAAAAGTGCACTATGCAGTTTCAGATTTGTTGCAATTAGTGTACTAAACAAATTTATTACACACATAATCCTTAGAATGATTGTATCATAACAAGCATTTTATCAAACCAAAACATCATTTTGAGGCATCAAAATAGTTTTCAATTATTTTCTTTCTCTCTGTATAGCTGTATGCTTCAATCAATTCGGTCAACTTTGCCATCAAACTCTCGCCTCGCACTGCTTTGTTTGTAATGTTTTTCTGTGTCCATGTGAGCTTTGAGATCGCCACCACTTTTATTAGACACAGAAACATATGGTCAAGCTTTGCATGCGTTGCACTCCGCTTCCAATTAGTCTCGACCGGGACGATAAATTGGGAATTTTCTCTGCAGTTAATCTCTAATGTACATTTTCGCGTTTGCGATGCTGGTCGGATCTGTCCGCTTCCTGCTCTGTTGTCTGTGTGAGAGCGCAGTAGCGACGCCCACAAAGCACTGAAAGCGAGGCTTCTCTTGGTAACGTCACACGCAACAGGTTACCGTAGTATTCGGTGCAACGCGCCAGTCAATTTAACTACATGCATATTTTACACAAACGTTTCTGTGCGCAACAGATTTCAGATGTGCGCGGGAGCGTTTTGCCATGTGCACGCGCACGGGCGCACCTTAGGGGGAACATTGGCGACGGCCATATTAGACACATAGCCATAATTTAAGATATAGTTTATGCATTCGCAAAATATGAGAGCTCTGTCATTGAAAGGGCTTCTACAACTTCATGACAGTGATCTAACCCTGGGGGGGGGGGCATTTTTATCTGTCTCTGTCCATGGTGCTGAAATGGACAACCCTAACACTGAGTTGCCTGCCTAAATTAAATTAAATTAGAAACTCTTCACGGATCAACTCAGGCCTCACAGCGTGTGTGCTACAGCATCACCCGAACATATTCACCATTGACTTGTTGTGTCAAAAACGTAGGCAAACAGCCACAGATACACACACACACACGGAGGCCCAGCCAAAACAAGGGGTCGAATATATTCCGTTGCAATATCTGTCACTCTCTGCCGCGTAACAACACACAGAGCGACGCGGCGCGGATAGGCGATCACGTGGCCGTGTGGCCAATCAGAGAAACGCTGAACGAAAAGCTGAACACAAGTTGGTTGCCTTTAATATTCACGCGGAAGGGCCACATGCGGCTCGCAAGCCACGGGTTGGCCACCCCTGCGCTAGATGCTCGCAAAGTGCTGTGACTTTCATCTGTTCCAACGGCCCATTATGTGGAATAACGTTCTAATTACATTTTCCTGAAGTCATTTTGAAATTTCAGAAACCGTGCCAGATAAAATGGGTACTTTTAGGAAAAGTTATTGAGTGACAGAGCTGGAGCTCGACCGATTGATGAGGATACATTTATTGGAAGTGCCTAGGGGTCATTTGACCCCTTGTCGGCTGTGCTAGTGTTAACAAACCTTTCTGATTACCACCCATCATATAGAGGAATGGTGGGATCAAACTGTATGAAATGTACAATTCCATTCAGATTAAATTGTGTGTATTCATGTATCTGTGTGTGTGTGTGTGTGTGTGTGTGTATGCGTGAACTCACCTGTGTGTTTGTGTGTGTGAGAGAACTCACCTGTGTGTGTGTGTGTGTGTGTGTGTGTGTGTGTGTGTGTGTGTGTGTGTGTGTGTGTGTGTGTGTGTGTGTGTGTGTGTGTGTGTGTGCGTGCGTGCGTGCGTGCGTGCGTGTGTGTGTGTGTGTGTGTGTGTAAACTCACCTGTGTGTGTGTGTGTACTGTGTGTGTGTGTGTGTGTGTGTGTGTGTGTGTGTGTGTGTGTGTGTGTGTGTGTGTGTGTGTGAGTGTGTGTGTGTGTGTGTGTGTGTGTGTGTGTGTGTGTGTGTGTGTGTGTGTGTGTGTGTGTGTGTGTGTGTGAACTCACCTGCGTCTATATGTGCTAGCAGTAGCAGCAGCAGTGACCTGCAGTGAGTCAAGGTGTGTATAGGGTGGGGTCTCCTCTCCAGAGCCTGGCGGTAACATTTCAGAGTCTCGATCACATCCAGAGGTACACACACCAGACACAGGGCCCTAGACACCTCTGAGACACAGAAACACTCCTCTGAGACACATACGCACTCCTTTGAGACACAGAAACACTGCTCTGAGTGGATAAATTAATTAACGTTACAGAAAAAAAATAAGTATCCAAGAGATTCGAACTGGGGACCATTATGGTCCACAGGCAGGGCACTAACCAGTTGAGCTAAACAAGCCATCATAAATTGCTACTGACTAATCCATCATTTACACTTTTCAAGTGCCAATTGCGGTCGTCGTCCAGTATTGGCATTAATAAATCAGATATCATGCTATTATGTCATGTTCTACAGTAGGACTTACTACTATATGATACCCATTAAAACAAGTCATTCGAATAATAGAAGCATACTTTTTTTTTTTTTTTTTTTTAAGCTTTTTTCCCGGCCCTTTTTTGAGGGCACTCCATCCACCCCTCCCCCCCCCCCTCTTCGGGGGACAACTTTATTATTTATTATACGTTATTATAGAAGCATACTTGCTGAAACGATTAATTTCAAACGTATACAGCGTGTGTGCTCTCGCGCTGACTCGTTAAGCCTTTCCCTACGCATATTTATTTCTGGAGCATTTCTTTATCCACTCTGGTTGGATGGTGTATTGTACTCGCAAATCGCTTCCTGTTGAATGAATCGGTTGAGGCGCCGCTACGACCGGCTGCCTCTCTGTTCGCTCCGTCGAGACTGTGTTTACTTTTGTTAATATTTATAGTTTTTAGAGTTTTGTGCGTACCAACTGTTGGTGCATTTAATGTATATGACCGTCAGTCACTCATAGACATTGGATTACGGGAAATTTACCAACTGGATTACTCGCTGGATCAGCTTTCCGAACCACATCAATGGCCTGAAGAAATTCTCCGGAGACTAGGACCAGACCCTTTGTTCCCAGAGCCCAGGAAAAGACGACGAGGAAAGAGGGCTGGGATCCGAAACAGGCTGAGATCCAGACGCCACCGCACACCACTGCCCAGTATATTGCTAGCCAATGTACAATCAATAGACAATAAACTGGATGACATCCGAGCAAGGATTCAATATCAAAGAGACGTTAGGGACTGCAATGTCCTTTGCTTCACCGAAACATGGCTCACACCGGAGGTTCCAGATCACGCGATTCAACCAGCGGATCACTTCTTTATCCATCGCAAAGATAGGTCATCAGAGTCCGGTAAACAACGTGGAGGAGGTATTGCCTTCATGTTTAACAAAAATTGGAGTGATCCAACGAACGTGAAGGAATTATCCAACCACTGCTCCCCAGAACTGGAATATATAACCATCAAGTGTCGTCCTTTCTTCCTCCCGAGGGAGTTAACGGCGATCGTCCTGATCGGAGTGTATATTCCACCGCAAGCCAGCAACAAGGTTGCGCTCTCCAGACTACACGACGAGGTAAATAGAATACAAGTGGCTAACGTTAACGCCGCCATTTTAGTACTGGGAGATTTCAATAGCGCCAATCTGAGAAAGGTATTGCCCGACTTCTATCAGCATGTGACTTGCAACACCAGAGGCGGTAACATCCTAGATCACTGTTACACGCAATTTAAAGGTGGCTACAAGGCTCATTCTGATAGTGGCTTCGGTAAGTCAGATCACGCATCAATTTTTCTTTCACCAAAGTATAGACAGAGAATTAAAAGTACTCCTGTAGTCTCGCGAGAGGTGCAGAAATGGGATGTGACGTCAGAGGATACGATCCGGTCAGTGTTTCACAACACAGACTGGAATGTGTTCCGCGACACAGATAACATTAATGCCTACACGGAGACAGTGCTGGACTATGTTTGTACTAGGGTGAAAGAAACAATCCCCACTACCAAAATGAAAGTTTACCCAAATCAAAAACCCTGGGTAGACAAATCCGTCCGTGAAGCTCTGAGAGAGCGCACCAAAGCATACAACGACGGCCTAGAGGCAGGCAACATGAATGACCACAAGGTGGCGCGATACAACGTAAGGAGGACTGTGTCAGAGGCCAAACGACGCTACAGGGATAAAATTGAACTCCAGTTTGAACAAGCTGACTCTAGAGCTATGTGGCAGGGGCTCAAAACGATGACAGACTACAAAGGCGCCTCCCTAAAACTGAACAGTGACATCTCCTTAGCAAATGACCTCAATACCTTCTATGCAAGGTTTGATGCTGGTAATAACAACACCAGCTCACAAGCCTCGGCAATGGGGGGGGGGGGGTCGGCTGCTGATGGAGGCGCAGTGTTCAGGGTAACAGAGCATGAGGTGAGGCGGACCTTTAAAAAAGTGAATATCAGGAAGGCAGCAGGTCCAGACGGCATCCCCGGCCGCGTCCTAAAAGTCTGTGCCGACCAACTGGCCCCAGTATTCACTGACATATTTAACCTGTCCTTAGAACAGGCTGTCATCCCCACCTGCCTGAAGAAGTCCACTATTATCCCTGTACCCAAAAAATCCAAGCCTGCTTGCCTCAACGACTACCGCCCTGTAGCTCTCACCTCCATAGCCATGAAGTGCTTCGAGAAGCTAGTAAAGGGCTACATCTGCTCCTCCCTCCCCATCAACATGGACCCCCTGCAATTTGCATACCGCCGCAACAGGTCCACGGAGGACGCCATATCCCATGTGCTGCACACAGCAGCATCACACCTGGACAAGAGGCAGGGGAACTATGTGAGAATGCTATTCATCGACTACAGCTCGGCATTCAATACCATAGTCCCCTCCATACTCATAGCCAAGCTCAGGGACCTGGGCTTGGGCTATGACCTCTGCCAGTGGGTCTTGGACTTCCTGACTGGCAGACCCCAGGTGGTGAGAGCAGGCAACTGCACCTCCTCATCCATCACCCTCAACATAGGGGCCCCCCAGGGCTGTGTTCTGAGTCCCCTCCTCTACTCCCTGTACACACACGACTGTGTGGCTCAGCGGAGTAGCAATACAATCGTCAAATTTGCTGACGACACAGTGGTGGTGGGCCTGATCTCTGCCAACGACGAGAGGGCCTACCTGGAAGAGGTCAAGGTCCTGGCGGGATGGTGCCAGGAAAACAGCCTCTCCCTGAACGTCAGCAAAACAAAGGAGATGATTGTGGACTTCAGGAGGTCGGGGGTCAAGGACTACAGCCCCCTCAGCATCGACGGGGCACCGGTTGAGAGTCAACAGCTTCAAGTACCTCGGAGCCTACATATCCGAGGACTTGACATGGACCACACACATTAACAGTGTGGTGAAGAAGGCACGACAACGCCTCTACTTCCTCAGGCGCCTAAGGAAGTTCCAAGTCAGCCAGAAGATCCTTAAGAACTTCTACTCATGTACAATAGAGAGCATCTTGACCGGCAACATCACCTCCTGGTTTGGGAATAGCACTGCAAAAGACCGAAGCAGACTACAAAGAGTGACACGTGCAGCCGAACGCACAATTGGAGGGGGGCTCCCCACCCTCCAGAACATTTACTACAAGCGTTGCAAGGGCAAGGCTAAGAGAATCATTAAAGACTCCAGTCACCCGAACAACTGCCTCTTTGAACTGCTGCGGTCAGGCAAGCGATACCGGAGTCTCAAGGCGAGCACAGAAAGACTCAGAAGTAGCTTCTATCCCCAGGCCATCAGGCTGCTAAACGAACAATGAATGAACACTACACAACAACAACCACCAAACGCACATAGCACACACATCCACACGCACACACTCACTTTAAACAAACACACTGTAGCACCCACTCCACACACTTTATAGCACACACCCACTTTAAACAAACACACTGTAGCACCCACTCCCCACACTTTATATTTATGGATGAAGGATTGCACTACAACTCGTACACCTTACTGTAAATTGTACCTAAAATTGTACCTCATCCCATTTCTGCTTTGCACTAGATAGTACTGTACATTAGTACACTGCATAGTATTGTGTATTGTATATTATATGGTAACTCAGAACATTGTACATATGTCTATACCGAACACTGTGACCTCATTCTCTTCTTCTAAATTCATGCTATATTATGTTATTATGTTATTTGATACTATCTTGTCTAGCACAGTCTCTGGAGCGTAACAGTAAGAAGCATTTTGTATGAAAGTATTCTGCACTTCTGTATGACAACTATTAAAGAACTAGAACTTGAACTTGCAATGCAGACTCTCTACTTTCCCCGTCTTCACAGCCTAGAATATGACACGCCCACTGATGATGTCACGGTTCGCGAGTAAAAACCAACTATTTTCCGGTGCCAGCTGAGCACCGATTTGTCACGCTCTGAACCAATTAATCCCGGTCTGAACGTGCCGGCCGGTGCGAGATTACGTTCGGGAACCGGCTCCAGCACGGAGCCTGGCCGGTGTAAAAGGGCTACTAGTGAACCACCCAGCCTGTATCACCTAGTGAACCACCCAGCCTGTATCACCTAGTGAACCACCCAGCCTGTAACACCTAGTGAACCACCCAGCCTGTAACACCTAGTGAACCACCCAGCCTGTATCACCTAGTGAACCACCCAGCCTGTAACACCTAGTGAACCACCCAGCCTGTAACACCTAGTGAACCACCCAGCCTGTAACACCTAGTGAACCACCCAGCCTGTAACACCTAGTGAACCACCCAGCCTGTAACACCTAGTGAACCACCCAGCCTGTGACATCTAGTGAACCACCCGGCCTGTATCACCTAGTGAACCACCCAGCCTGTAACACCTAGTGAACCACCCAGCCTGTAACACCTAGTGAACCACCCAGCCTGTAACACCTAGTGAACCACCCAGCCTGTATCACCTAGTGAACCACCCAGCCTGTAACACCTAGTGAACCACCCAGCCTGTAACACCTAGTGAACCACCCAGCCTGTAACACCTAGTGAACCACCCAGCCTGTGACATCTAGTGAACCACCCGGCCTGTATCACCTAGTGAACCACCCAGCCTGTAACACCTAGTGAACCACCCAGCCTGTAACACCTAGTGAACCACCCGGCCTGTATCACCTAGTGAACCACCCAGCCTGTAACACCTAGTGAACCACCCGGCCTGTATCACCTAGTGAACCTCGGGTGTGGCCATGTTTGCCGGCTGTTTCCCCACCTTGTTGGCGGAGTGTGAGGGACACCTTGGAGCTCTTCAAGGAGCTGTCCTGGTCCAGAGTCGGCTGAGGAGAAGACGTCCACCCACTGAGCAGCTGAGAGCCAGCATAGCTCCTGTACGTCACCTACACACACACACACACACACACACACACACACACACACACACACACACACACACACACACACACACACACACACACACACACACACACACACACACACACACACACACACACACACACACACACACACACACACACACACACACACACACACACATACACATACACATACACACACACACACACTCTGAATCAGGTCTGAAAGTGGGAGTGGCCACTGAGTCGTGCATAATGAATACTGTAGTGTAAGGGTGTCTTCTCATTAGGAACGGGTGCTCCGCTCCGTCCTCGCTCCGTCCTTGAGTGCGAACTCCCCCCCTCCCTCTCCCCCCTCTGGTTTGCTTACACACTGCAGTCTTGGTTCGCTCCCAGCCAGGCACAATTGAGGAGAGCAACTCTCTATAGTCTATATATTTCTGAATGAACCAAAACAGTTACACAGGACATTTTCGCCGTACCTCGGGAAGTAATGTACCAGCTAAACCTACATGATGGGTTAGATACAGGCGGGATTTTGGATACTTTTCCTACACTAAAAACATTATGGCCATGCCGCGCGTTAACCACATAGATTACAGACAGATAGACAAAACATATAGCGAACAATGTAAAAGATAATATGCATATATACCGTAATTGCCAGACTATAAGCCGCACCTTTTTACCCATGTTTTGAACCCTGCGGCTTATACAACGATGCGGCTAATCTATGGATTTTGACAGCGAACGGCCACCAGGGGCGCTCTCGCAGGTGTCTAGTGGACACCTGCGGCTTATAGTCAGGTGCGGCTTGTATATGTACACATTTATTTTTCGTTCTATATCTAGCTGGTGCGGCTTATATTCAGGTGCGGCTTATAGTCCAGCAATTACGGTACTTGATCGCTATAGTCCCACTGAACACAACTAGTCACAACGTCGGGCTCCCTTGCTTTGGATGGGCTAACCGGCCACATTACTGTGGGTAGTGATAAAACAACGGAGGCATCACTGGTTGGTTTTGGCCGATTATGCTGTCCACTGCATCAAACCACGGAAAAGATATTGAAGCCTCATCTTCTTCACTTTTAGCTCGACATTGTTGACTGATCTGTTGTACCCATGCACGCACATTTTCTAATAACAGCATTATTAGACATGCCAATCCAACGAAAGACGTGTTGGTCGCGCTGGAGAAAAGAAAAGAAAAGATGTTGCGTTTGTCTTTTAAGTGTTATTTGTTATTCTAAGATGCGAATTCATCTGTATCTCGATAACCAATGAACGGATTTTGTCGAGGCAGGTCGAGTTATTTCGGGGAATTTGATATCTATAGTCTGGTATATTTTTCGTCCACAAAAAATGGAGGCTCTAATTATTATTATTCATAGAGACTCTTGAGCAATAATAATTATTACAGCCTCCATTTTTCATGAACAAAAAAAAATATACCAGACTATAGATATCAATTTTCCCGAAATAACGCTACCTGCCTCGACAAAATTCGTGCATTGGTTATACAGATACATGAATTATCATCTCAGAATAAGTGGCTTTGTATGTGCGTTTTAGCTTATCTTTTACAGCTTACGTTTTGGGCAATAATTATTTAGAGGCTCCATTTTTCGTGGAAGAAAAATACATCAGTCTAAATAAATGCATTCGAACAAGAAACCAATGTATAGCAATGGCAAAATTGCTTACAAAATTGCTTGGGCTTGTAACGTGGCTTCATCTCGAAGTTTTCATCGATCCACTGAGCCGTGAGGCTCAACATGCTTGTTTGGTTGAGGTCTGAACTCGCCAAATTGCCCATACATTTTTATAATAAATATAAACGTTTTTGTGGGTATTGTCCAGTTGTTGCTGTATGTTTTGTTTTTATCTGCCCAAAATTCAAGCAAGCATGAAAGCATTACAGGTTTGCTTGCACACCACGCCCCGCTACGTCGTCGGGGACACTGGCGCGCACCCGAGACCACCTATTGGACCAAATCAGCGTCCCCGGTGACGGGGGGAAGCGTTCTCATCACACTCTATTTTGGTGCGATCATGCTCTGATTCGACCCCGAATGGCTAGTGTGAAAGCCCCCTAAGTCAGCCTCTGGGGATCAGAGGAGAAATCACACAAACCAACTAAACTACCCAAAAAGAAGTATGAAGTACGAGTCCTCCTTTTGGTCTGAATGTATGTGTGTGCGTGCGAGTGTGAGTGTGTCTGTGTGAGTGAGTGAGTGAGTGAGTGAGTGAGTGAGTGAGTGAGTGAGTGAGTGAGTGAGTGAGTGAGCGAGCGAGCGAGCGAGCGAGCGAGCGAGCAAGCGTGCGTGCGTGCGTGCGTGCGTGCGTGCGTGCGTGCGTGCGTGCGTGTGTGTGTGTTACCCTCTGGCCAGTGGCCTGCTGTGTCTTGACATGGTGTGGTTGTGGGACTGGTGGTCCTTTGTTCAAACAGATCCTGTCCAGAAGCTTCCTCTGAGCAGAGACTAGCAGAGGAATTACCAGCACGGCATACCGCTCCCTATAAGATAAGATAAGATAAGTTAAGATAGCTTCCTCTGAGCATGGACTAGTAGAGGAGTTACCTGCACGGCATAGAGCTCCCTATAAGATAAGATAAGATAAGATAAGATACAATAAGATAAGATAAGTTAAGATAGCTTCATCTGAGCAGAGACTAGCAGAGGAGTTACCTGCACGGCATAGCGCTCCCTATAAGATAAGATAAGATACAATAAGATAAGATAAGATAGTTCCTCTGAGCATGGACTAGCAGAGGAGTTACCTGCCCGGCATAGCGCTCCCTATAAGATAAGATAATATAAAATAGTTCCTCTGAGCATGGACTAGCAGAGGAGTTACCTGCCCGGCATAGCGCTCCCTATAAGATAAGATAATATAAAATAGTTCCTCTGAGCATAGACTAGCAGAGGAGTTACCTGCCCGGCATAGCGCTCCCTATAAGATAAGATAATATAAAATAGTTCCTCTGAGCATGGACTAGCAGAGGAGTTACCTGCTCCCTATGCCATAAAATAAGGTAAGACTAGAAAGCCGTGCACAAATATCCGCCAGGCGGTGCTCCTTCACCAGATACTAGCTGTTTCCATCTTCGCTTATCAAAAACAATTAAATGTTCTCTATTATCCTCTTAACCTCTTAAGCCAGACGGGTCCGGTAAAACTACCCTACCCAGCCCAAGACAGCAAATGACTTGTCGATGGATTATTTTATTTCTCTTATTTCATCTTATTTCATCTACCACAAAACTGAACGTTATTGGCATAGATTGGAGCGCAGTTAGTGTGTCTACCTTCTGTGAACGTTTAGCAAGAATCCGCGTTGCAAACAGATACAAAATGTATACAGTAGTTATTAGCTGAAAACACTGCTGGGGCCATAGCCTGAAATCTTACCTAGAACAAAATTCATAACAATATCACAAAATATCAGAGATGTTTTACACATCTTTATGTAATGGTATGTTTAGCTAACAGTGTATTGCACTACCACAGGACCTAGCATGTCCTACCATGCTCTGTAAATAACTTATGTACATATACCGATATGCCCTACTCTGTTTACTTGTTTTATTGCACAATGTCGTTCTATTGGATTCTATTATATGTTATTACTATTGTATTATGCACATAGTTGCGGGCAAGACCACCCGCATTTCATTGTATACTCGTATGCCGTGACAAATAAAACTCTTGACTTGACTTGACTTGTTTAGATGTTTTTAAATTTGTGAGATGGTAGTCAGGGTGGGTGGACACACCTCCAACTCAATCACCCTGAGCATCGGGTCCCCTCAGGGCTGTGTCCCCAGCCCTCTGCTGTATTCACTGACATGACTGTGTGGCCAGGTTCAGCTCCAACTCCATAGTGAAGTTTGCGGATGACACGCGGTGGTGGGGCTGATCTCTGACAATGACGAGAAGGCCTACCGGGAGGAGGTTGATGTCCTGGCACTCTGGTGCCGGGATAACAGCCTACTCTTGAACATTGGTAAGACCAAGGAGCTGATCCTGAATTTTATGAAAATACAGCAGGGGACACACACGCCACTATGGATTACTGTGGCTATCGTGGATAGGGTGAGCAGTTTTAAGTACCTGGGAGTCCACATCACAGAGGACCTGACATGGACAACTCACATAGACACTGTGGTAAAAAAGGCAAAGCAGCGACTCTATCACCTGAGACAATTAAGGAAGTACAGAGTATCAGGGAAGATACTCCAGTCTACTCCGGGGCTGTGGAGACCATCCTGACTGGGAATATCACTGCCTGGTTTGGCAACTGCACTGCCCAGGACAGGAAGGCTCTACAGAGAGTGGTGTGCTCAGCAGAGCGTACTATGGGTATTGCACTACCTCCCCTGCAGGACGTATACAACAGGAGGTGCAAATCCAGAGCCTGCAGAATAACGAAGGACACTCACCACCCCAACAATAGCCTGTTCAAGCTGCTGCGGTCAGGCAAGCACCTCTGCATACATGCAGCAAGAACAGAGAGACTCAGACAGATGAGGTACTCAAAAAACTGAGCGCCCTGCAACCTAACAAGGCCACTGGCCATGACAACATCCCAAATTCCTCAGAGAATCAGCAGCCGCCATCACCCCAGTCATCACACCCATAATAAACCTCTCCATAAAACAGGGACATGTCCCCAAGGACTTCAAAATTGCGAGTTACCCCCCTGCACAAAAAGGGCAGCAAATTAGACCCAGGCAACTACCGCCCTGTTTCTATTCTTACCTCCATCTCGAAAGTCATGGAAAAAATTTCTACGAAATTCAGGTCTAAAAGTACCTAGCGGGAAAAATTTGAATCTACGAATTCCAATCAGAACATCCCACTCCACTGACACATGCCTTCTCTATAGTGTACTCCTCCCCAGATCCACAGCCAGTTCCTTGGTCTTCGTCACATTGGGCTGGTTCCATCAGGTCACTGCATATCAATGCTCATATTTATTTATATACAGTCAGTCTCAGGTATACAAATATTATGGGTATATATATATACACTGTATTCCCTTGTGTAATTCTGCTGTAGGTATACCTACTTACCTTGTACTACCTTGTATCTTGTATTTTGTACTTTTTATATTGTATCTTATAGTTGTATCAGAACTCGGCAGAATCTGCACCTGGCTCGCTGATAACAAACTATCATTACACCTGGGTAAAACAGAGTCCATTCTCTTCGGATCAAATAACAAACTCAGCAAGACCGACGGCTTCTCAGTTACAGTGGGTGACAATATTGTCACAAGGAAAGATGAAATTACATACCTAGGTTAGGTTTCATCCTAGAGGCAAATCTTTCCTGTGACAAAATGGCATCCAATGTAATAAAAAAAGTCAACCAACAAACTCGATTCTTGTACCGGATCTCCTCTCTGGTAAACAAGAATACCCTGAAGACTCTGGCAGGAGCACTCATTCAAGGGTACTACGACTATGCTTGCACCTCATGGTACAAAAGCACCTCAAAGGAGCTAAAAACAAGATTACAAACATCACAAAACAAACTGGTCAGACTACTACTTGACCTTACTCCTAGAACCCACCTCACCCCTGCCCACTTTGACTACCTAGGATGGCTTAGAGTAGACTACAGATTACAGCAACATGCAA